>NC_138318.1:35547500-36147500 GCF_965601325.2 Salmo salar
CGTACTGTCCTCACCCTGACCTTCAGGCATAAAGGGAGTCCTCTCCACCCTGCCACTGTCCTTCCCCATAGCCGATGAGGGATCACGAGTCTGAAGGCAGGCAGGGGATGGAGGGGGGGGGAACTGACAGCTTCTCCCTTTGTCTGCAGGTGATCAGTTACAGTGTTGGTTCCCAACGATATGTAATCCCCACTGCATTTACAGTACCTTTACAAAGTATTCATACCCCTTGACTTAGTCCACATTTTGGTCCCACAGTTGACAGTGCATGTCAGAGCAGAGACTATACCATGAAGGAACTGTAGATCTCTGAGATAGAATTGTAGTGAGGCATATATCTGGGGAAGGGTATAAAACTAGTTCTAGAGTGTTGAAAGTTTCCAAGAGCACAGTGGTCTGCATCATTGGGAAATGGAAAAAAATATGGAGCTACCCAGACTTATGTAAATGAGATATTTTCTTTATTTAAATTTTCAATAAATGTACAAACATTTCTAAAAATGTGTTTTCACTTTGTCATGATGGGGTATTGTGTGTAGAAGGGCGAGAAAAATATGTATTTAATACATTTTTAATTCAGGCTGTAACACAACAAAATGTGCAATAGTTCAACTTAGCGTATGAATACTTTCTGAAGTATCACGTGTGCTCCCTCTCCGGCCTCTAGGTCACCAGGCTGCTCGTTATGGCGCACACCTGTCACCATCGTTACGCACACCTGCGTGTCATCAGACTCACCTGGACTCCATCACCTCCCTGATTACCTTCCCTATATATGTCACTCCCTTTGGTTCCTTCCCTATATATGTCACTCCCTTTGGTTCCTTCCCTATATATGTCACTCCCTTTGGTTCCTTCCCTATATATGTCACTCCCTTTGGTTCCTTCCCTATATATGTCACTCCCTTTGGTTCCTTCCCTATATATGTCACTCCCTTTGGTTCCTTCCCTATATATGTCACTCCCTTTGGTTCCTTCCCTATATATGTCTCTCCCTTTGGTTCCTTCCCTATATATGTCACTCCCTTTGGTTCCTTCCCTATATATGTCACTCCCTTTGGTTCCTTCCCTATATATGTCACTCCCTTTGGTTCCTTCCCTGTATATGTCACTCCCTTTGGTTCCTTTCCTATATATGTCACTCCCTTTGGTTCCTTCCCTATATATGTCACTCCCTTTGGTTCCTTCCCTATATATGTCACTCCCTTTGGTTCCTTCCCTATATATGTCACTCCCTTTGGTTCCTTCCCTATATATATCACTCCCTTTGGTTCCTTCCCTATATATGTCACTCCCTTTGGTTCCTTCCCTATATATGTCACTCCCTTTGGTTCCTTCAATATATACACTGCTCCAAAAAATAAAGGGAACACTTAAACAACACAATGTAACTCCAAGTCAATCACACTTCTGTGAAATCAAACTGTCCACTTAGGAAGCAACACTGATTGACAATACATTTCACATGCTGTTGTGCAAATGGAATAGACAACAGGTGGAAATTATAGGCAATTAGCAAGACACCCCCAATAAAGGAGTGGTTCGGCAGGTGGTGACCACAGACCACTTCTCAGTTCTTATGCTTCCTGGCTGATGTTTTGGTCACTTTTGAATGCTGGCGGTGCTTTCACTCTAGTGGTAGCATGAGACGGAGTCTACAACCCACACAAGTGGCTCAGGTAGTGCAGCTCATCCAGGATGGCACATCAATGCGAGCTGTGGCAAGAAGGTTTGCTGTGTCTGTCAGCGTAGTGTCCAGAGCATGGAGGCGTACCAGGAGACAGGCCAGTACATCAGGAGACATGGAGGAGGCCGTAGGAGGGCAACAACCCAGCAGCTGGACCGCTACCTCCGCCTTTGTGCAAGGAGGAGCAGGAGGAGCACTGCCAGAGCCCTGCAAAATGACCTCCAGCAGGCCACAAATGTGCATGTGTCTGCTCAAACGGTCAGAATCAGACTCCATGAGGGTGGTATGAGGGCCCGACGTCCACAGGTGGGGGTTGTGCTTACAGCCCAACACCGTGCAGGACATTTGGCATTTGCCAGAGAACACCAAGATTGGCAAATTCGCCACTGCCGCCCTGTGCTCTTCACAGATGAAGCAGGTTCACACTGAGCACATGTGACAGACGTGACAGAGTCTGGAGATGCCGTGGAGAACGTTCTGCTGCCTGCAACATCCTCCAGCATGACCGGTTTGGCGGTGGGTCAGTCATGGTGTGGGGTGGCATTTCTTTGGGGGGGCCGCACAGCCCTCCATGTGCTCGCCAGAGGTAGCCTGACTGCCATTAGGTACCGAGATGTGATCCTCAGACCCCTTGTGAGACCATTTGCTGGTGCAGTTGGCCCTGGGTTCCTCCTAATGCAAGACAATGCTAGACCTCATGTGGCTGGAGTGTGTCAGCAGTTCCTGCAAGAGGAAGGCATTGATGCTATGGACTGGCCCGTCCATTCCCCAGACCTGAATCCAATTGAGCACATCTGGGACATCATGTCTCGCTCCATCCACCAACGCCACGTTGCACCACAGACTGTCCAGGAGTTGGCGGATGCTTTAGTCCAGGTCTGAGAGGAGATCCCTCAGGAGACCATCCGCCACCTCATCAGGAGCATGCCAAGGCGTTGTAGCGAGGTCATACAGGCACGTGGAGGCCACACACACTACTGAGCCTCATTTTGACTTGTTTTAAGGACATTACATCAAAGTTGGATCAGCCTGTAGTGTGGTTTTTCACTTTAATTTTGAGTGTGACTCCAAATCCAGACCTCCATGGGTTGATAAATTGGATTTCCATTGATTATTTGTGTGTGATTTTGTTGTCAGCACATTCAACTATGTAAAGAAAAAAGTATTTAATAAGATTATTTCATTCATTCAGATCTAGGATGTGTTATTTTAGTGTTCCCTTTATTTTTTGGAGCAGTATATGTCACTCCCTTTGGTTCCTTCCCTATATATGTCACTCCCTTTGGTTCCTTCCCTATATATGTCACTCCCTTTGGTTCCTTTCCTATATATATCACTCCCTTTGGTTCCTTCCCTATATATATCACTCCCTTTGGTTCCTTTCCTATATATATCACTCCCTTTGGTTCCTTCCCTATATATGTCACTCCCTTTGGTTCCTTTCCTATATATATCACTCCCTTTGGTTCCTTCCCTATATATATCACTCCCTTTGGTTCCTTCCCTATATATATCACTCCCTTTGGTTCCTTCCCTATATATGTCACTCCCTTTGGTTCCTTTCCTATATATATCACTCCCTTTGGTTCCTTCCCTATATATATCACTCCCTTTGGTTCCTTTCCTATATATATCACTCCCTTTGGTTCCTTCCCTATATATATCACTCCCTTTGGTTCCTTCCCTATATATATCACTCCCTTTGGTTCCTTTCCTATATATGTCACTCCCTTTGGTTCCTTCCCTATATATGTCACTCCCTTTGGTTCCTTCCCTATATATGTCACTCCCTTTGGTTCCTTTCCTATATATGTCACTCCCTTTGGTTCCTTTCCTATATATGTCACTCCCTTTGGTTCCTTCCCTATATATGTCACTCCCTTTGGTTCCTTCCCTATATATGTCACTCCCTTTGGTTCCTTTCCTATATATATCACTCCCTTTGGTTCCTTTCCTATATATATCACTCCCTTTGGTTCCTTCCCTATATATGTCACTCCCTTTGGTTCCTTCCCTATATATGTCACTCCCTTTGGTTCCTTTCCTATATATGTCACTCCCTTTGGTTCCTTTCCTATATATATCACTCCCTTTGGTTCCTTCCCTATATATGTCACTCCCTTTGGTTCCTTCCCTATATATATCACTCCCTTTGGTTCCTTCCCTATATATATCACTCCCTTTGGTTCCTTCCCTATATATGTCACTCCCTTTGGTTCCTTCCCTATATATGTCACTCCCTTTGGTTCCTTTCCTATATATGTCACTCCCTTTGGTTCCTTCCCTATATATGTCACTCCCTTTGGTTCCTTCCCTATATATATCACTCCCTTTGGTTCCTTCCCTATATATGTCACTCCCTTTTGTTCCTTCCCTATATATGTCACTCCCTTTGGTTCCTTTCCTATATATGTCACTCCCTTTGGTTCCTTCCCTATATATGTCACTCCCTTTGGTTCCTTCCCTATATATGTCACTCCCTTTGGTTCCTTTCCTATATATGTCACTCCCTTTGGTTCCTTCCCTATATATGTCACTCCCTTTGGTTCCTTCCCTATATATGTCACTCCCTTTGGTTCCTTTCCTATATATGTCACTCCCTTTGGTTCCTTCCCTATATATGTCACTCCCTTTGGTTCCTTCCCTATATATGTCACTCCCTTTGGTTCCTTTCCTATATATGTCACTCCCTTTGGTTCCTTCCCTATATATGTCACTCCCTTTGGTTCCTTCCCTATATATGTCACTCCCTTTGGTTCCTTTCCTATATATGTCACTCCCTTTGGTTCCTTCCCTATATATGTCACTCCCTTTGGTTCCTTCCCTATATATGTCACTCCCTTTGGTTCCTTTCCTATATATGTCACTCCCTTTGGTTCCTTCCCTATATATGTCACTCCCTTTGGTTCCTTCCCTATATATGTCACTCCCTTTGGTTCCTTTCCTATATATGTCACTCCCTTTGGTTCCTTCCCTATATATGTCACTCCCTTTGGTTCCTTCCCTATATATGTCACTCCCTTTGGTTCCTTTCCTATATATGTCACTCCCTTTGGTTCCTTCCCTATATATGTCACACCCTTTGGTTCCTTCCCTATATATGTCACTCCCTTTGGTTCCTTTCCTATATATGTCACTCCCTTTGGTTCCTTCCCTATATATGTCACACCCTTTGGTTCCTTCCCTATATATGTCACTCCCTTTGGTTCCTTTCCTATATATGTCACTCCCTTTGGTTCCTTCCCTATATATGTCACTCCCTTTGGTTCCTTCCCTATATATGTCACACCCTTTGGTTCCTTCCCCTGGCGTTATTGGTTCTGTTCCATTGTTTAGTCTGGGCGTTGTTCTTGTTTCTTGTTTTGTATTATGTTGCGTTTATTTATTAAAACATTCACTCCCTGAACTTGCTTCCCGACTCTCAGAGCACGTTGTTACATCAAGTTTGACTTCTGGCAAGTCAATACTGTGCTTCTACATCTGCATTGCTTTCTGTTTGGGGTTTTAGGCTGAGTTTCTGTACAGCACTTTGTGACATCAGCTGATGTACAAAGGGTTTTATAAATACATTTGATTGATTGATTGATTGATTATTAAATAATGTGTAAATCCATCCTCAAGGGATCAACATTTTATCTTTGACTGATTTTCTTCTCGTTAGGATGTGATGGATGGTGACTGGGACAAAGGATGTTCCCTGCCAAGTTCTGTCTGTCCATCAGCGACCAGTCAGCAGTGCTAGCTACAGTACTTTGTCACAGTGTCCCTGTTTGTGTCCCAAATGGCTACCTTATTCCCGATAAAGTGTGCTACTTTTGACCAGGATCCTCTGGGTAGTACGCAATAAAGGGCATAGGGTGTCATTTGGGATGCAGCCTCACTCTGTAGAAGTCTAGTGTGTCATTTGGGATGCAGCCTCACTCTGTAGAGGTCTAGTGTGTAGAATAATGACTCACTCTGTAGAGGTCTAGTGTGTAGAGTAATGACTCACTCTGTAGAGGTCTAGTGTGTAGAGTAATGACTCACTCTGTAGAGGTCTAGTGTGTAGAGTAATGACACACTCTGTAGAGGTCTAGTGTGTAGAGTAATGACTCACTCTGTAGAGGTCTAGTGTGTAGAGTAATGACTCACTCTGTAGAGGTCTAGTGTGTAGAGTAATGACTCACTCTGTAGAGGTCTAGTGTGTAGAGTAATGATGTGTTTTCTCTTTATCGCTATGACTCACCCATGTCTTTTGTGTGGAATGTAATTTCAAATCGCTGTCTAGCTAATCAGATGGCGTTTTATAATTTGCGAACAATCATCTGATGAAAATGAATTCATAATTGTTCAACAAAGTATTGACTCAGGGATGTGAATACTTATGTAAATTAGATACATCTCCCTACTGGATCATATTTATTTATATTTTTCATGCCTTTATTTTTTTTCTCGTTCTTGCTCGTCGCTTTCTTCCAATTATGGGATTTCAATCCCAGGCAATCATTTGATAAGGGGTGAGCCATTTAGTGTGTTATCACTATATTATGAGCGGGTACACAGTACATTTCAGGGTGTTAAATCAACACCTAAAGAGTTCATTTTAACACTGCTTCAGATAGCAAATGGTCCCACTCTACAGAGTGTAAAAAGTACTCGGTAACACTTTACTTGACACCCAGCGTCATAACACGTTGTGACATGGTCTTAACCATGGCATAACAGCTGTCATAACCTGTCATAATATGGACATAACACTGTCATGACACATATATTTACACCTGTTGCAACATGTATTGCGTTATTTTATGGCTGGTTATGACACCTACACAAGAGAGTCAAAACCCACGTTTATTCAAATGTGTTTTTCCCCGCCAAGAAGTCTCCTTTCGTTTGAAAGTTTGTTTCTTAATTCCTTTGTTGTTGTTTTAATGAATTCTTTAAAGTCATGTTTTTTTTTTCATCATATTTTAAATAACTTACACTTTATGACACTGTCAAGAAGCAGTATGACCATCATGATCATATAAGCCAGATAGGCCTGTCACGTACGTGTCCTTATGTCAGCCATCAGTGAAAAAGAGGGTGTCTTGTCCTGCTCCTGAAATCTGCTCCTGCATTCATCCAAGTCATCAGAAACAGAGCATTGGAGTAGGTGCATGTCTGACATCAATGTGTGCGCAATTTTCAATGATCATTTAATATGGTCAATTTTAGAAAATGTTATATAACATGAACATACTGTTGACAAGTAGGCTATGGTGTAATGGAATGTTTTTCCTTGTGTGGTAGGTTTTGTGGGTTTTGACATTGTTTATGTAGGTCTCATAATCATCCATAAAATAACGCAATATAGGTGACAACGGGTGTAAATATATATGTCATGACAGGGTTATGACATTTTATGACACAGTTATGACCATGTTGTGATGCTGGGTGTCAAGTAAAGTGTTACCAAGTGCTCTATAGTGTTAATGTAACACTTCGTAGTGAAAAAATTAACACTGCATTACACTTACCAGTGTTACTCAAATGAAACAGTATGGGGCAATTAACACTCACAGTGTTATTTATATTCAACACTAGTGTTAACTCCTATTAGAGTCATGCAAAAACACTGTTACAGTAAATTATTTTGGGTGTTGTTTTAACACTGTATTGTGTAAAGCCTAATTTACATCTTTCCCAAAGTGACTTTTCTTTTCAAGTGAATTGTAGAGTGTTAAACCACAACTGTATTTGTTAGTAACAGAGACATGGTTGTTGAATGCTTTCCCTTGCCTGTGGCATTCACCAAATGAGTACCAGGGCGAATGTTATCAGAAAAAAATGTAAAAGTGTCAATTGTGAAAATGACAATACATTACATATATAAGAAGGCCTTACTTTGATAGCTTAGTTTTACCCTAACACAGTGGTGTTAGGAAAACCCTGGTTTACAAATGACAGGCCAGATCAGACCTGCAAGTCACATTATGCTGGCTGGCAAAGTGATGTGTAAATCTTTTTGGAATCCAGCCAGAGTGAGAATATCCAACAGTTAGACATTTTATTCACCCACAACCTTCTTTCAGAATGACTACCAGGGTTAGTGTCACGGCTGTCTTCGTCTTCTGACGATATAGCGAAATCGTCGTCTGAAAATGTAGACCAAAACGCAGCGGATGTCGTGTTCATTTTTGAATTTAATTAATTGCTCACGTGAACACTATACAAAAAAACAATAAACAATGACAGTGCAACAGTTTTGCAGGCTATCCTAACGCAGTGCAAAAACAATCTCCCACAACAGACAAACACACCCTCATATATGGGACTCTCAATCCAAGGCAAATAGACAACACCTGCCTTCAATTGAGAGTCCCAACCCCAATGAACCCAAACATAGAAACAGACACACTAGACTCAACATAGAATTACATAAACATAGATCATAAACCAAAACCCGGAAATACTAAATCAAACGCCCTTTTACCAAAACACCACCCCGAACCACATAAAACAAATACCCTCTGCCACGTCCTGACCAAACTAAAATGACAATTAACCTTTATACTGGCCAGGACGTGACAGTTAGGAACAACCTAAACCATATAAACCAGAACAACCATTTCAGTAACGGGTGCAATAAATCTAACTGATTGGATTAGTTTAGAACAATTTATGTTATTTATCTTTGTGTAGCATAAGATTAATCAATTAATCAATCAATGTACATTCAAAAACAAAGATTTTTTTTTAATAACTCTGGTTATTAACACCAACACTGGTGGGTCAATTGAACTCCTGAATCAACACTAGAAATGTTACATTGAAAAATCTACACTGGACAATTTGATGTGTATATCATTCCCAGCTGGTTATTGTGATGTCGCTATATTATTCCCAGCTGGTTATTGTGATGTCACTATATCATTCCCAGCTGGTTATTGTGATGTCACTATATTATTCCCAGCTGGTTATTGTGATGTCGCTATATTATTCCCAGCTGGTTATTGTGATGTCACTATATCATTCCCAGCTGGTTATTGTGATATCATTATATTATTCCCAGCTGGTTATGGTGTTGTCACTATATTATTCCCAGCTGGTTATTGTGTTGTCACTATATTATTCCCAGCTGGTTATGGTGTTGTCACTATATTATTCCCAGCTGGTTATTGTGATGTCACTATATTATTCCCAGCTGGTTATTGTGTTGTCACTATATTATTCCCAGCTGGTTATTGTGTTGTCACTATATTATTCCCAGCTGGTTATGGTGTTGTCACTATATTATTCCCAGCTGGTTATTGTGATGTCACTATATTATTCCCAGCTGGTTATTGTGATGTCGCTATATTATTCCCAGCTGGTTATTGTGATGTCACTATATCATTCCCAGCTGGTTATTGTGATGTCGCTATATTATTCCCAGCTGGTTATTGTGATGTCGCTATATTATTCCCAGCTGGTTATTGTGTTGTCACTATATTATTCCCAGCTGGTTATTGTGATGTCACTATATTATTCCCAGCTGGTTATTGTGATGTCACTATATTATTCCCAGCTGGTTATTGTGATGTCACTATATTATTCCCAGCTGGTTATTGTGATGTCACTATATTATTCCCAGCTGGTTATTGTGATGTCACTATATTATTCCCAGCTGGTTATGGTGTTGTCACTATATTATTCCCAGCTGGTTATTGTGTTGTCACTATATTAATCCCAGCTGGTTATTGTGTTGTCACTATATTATTCCCAGCTGGTTATTGTGTTGTCACTATATTAATCCCAGCTGGTTATTGTGTTGTCACTATATTATTCCCAGCTGGTTATTGTGATGTCACTATATTATTCCCAGCTGGTTATTGTGTTGTCACTATATTATTCCCAGCTGGTTATTGTGATATCATTATATTATTCCCAGCTGGTTATTGTGATATCATTATATTATTCCCAGCTGGTTATTGTGTTGTCACTATATTATTCCCAGCTGGTTATTGTGTTGTCACTATATTATTCCCAGCTGGTTATGGTGTTGTCACTATATTATTCCCAGCTGGTTATTGTGATGTCACTATATTATTCCCAGCTGGTTGTTGTGTTGTCACTATATTATTCCCAGCTGGTTATTGTGTTGTCACTATATTATTCCCAGCTGGTTATTGTGATGTCACTATATTATTCCCAGCTGGTTATTGTGATGTCACTATATTATTCCCAGCTGGTTATTGTGATGTCACTATATTATTCCCAGCTGGTTATTGTGATGTCACTATATTATTCCCAGCTGGTTGTTGTGATGTCACTATATTATTCCCAGCTGGTTATTGTGATGTCACTATATTATTCCCAGCTGGTTGTTGTGATGTCACTATATTATTCCCAGCTGGTTATTGTGATGTCACTATATTATTCCCAGCTGGTTATTGTGTTGTCACTATATTATTCCCAGCTGGTTATTGTGTTGTCACTATATTATTCCCAGCTGGTTGTTGTGTTGTCACTATATTATTCCCAGCTGGTTATTGTGATGTCACTATATTATTCCCAGCTGGTTATTGTGATGTCACTATATTATTCCCAGCTGGTTATGGTGTTGTCACTATATTATTCCCAGCTGGTTATTGTGTTGTCACTATATCATTCCCAGCTGGTTATTGTGATATCATTATATTATTCCCAGCTGGTTATGGTGTTGTCACTATATTATTCCCAGCTGGTTATTGTGTTGTCACTATATTAATCCCAGCTGGTTATGGTGTTGTCACTATATTATTCCCAGCTGGTTATTGTGATGTCACTATATTATTCCCAGCTGGTTATTGTGTTGTCACTATATTATTCCCAGCTGGTTATGGTGTTGTCACTATATTAATCCCAGCTGGTTATGGTGTTGTCACTATATTATTCCCAGCTGGTTATTGTGATGTCACTATATTATTCCCAGCTGGTTATTGTGTTGTCACTATATTATTCCCAGCTGGTTATTGTGATGTCACTATATTATTCCCAGCTGGTTATTGTGATGTCACTATATTATTCCCAGCTGGTTATGGTGTTGTCACTATATTATTCCCAGCTGGTTATTGTGTTGTCACTATATTAATCCCAGCTGGTTATTGTGTTGTCACTATATTATTCCCAGCTGGTTATTGTGTTGTCACTATATTAATCCCAGCTGGTTATTGTGTTGTCACTATATTATTCCCAGCTGGTTATTGTGATGTCACTATATTATTCCCAGCTGGTTATTGTGTTGTCACTATATTATTCCCAGCTGGTTATTGTGATATCATTATATTATTCCCAGCTGGTTATTGTGATATCATTATATTATTCCCAGCTGGTTATTGTGTTGTCACTATATTATTCCCAGCTGGTTATTGTGTTGTCACTATATTATTCCCAGCTGGTTATGGTGTTGTCACTATATTATTCCCAGCTGGTTATTGTGATGTCACTATATTATTCCCAGCTGGTTGTTGTGTTGTCACTATATTATTCCCAGCTGGTTATTGTGTTGTCACTATATTATTCCCAGCTGGTTATTGTGATGTCACTATATTATTCCCAGCTGGTTATTGTGATGTCACTATATTATTCCCAGCTGGTTATTGTGATGTCACTATATTATTCCCAGCTGGTTATTGTGATGTCACTATATTATTCCCAGCTGGTTGTTGTGATGTCACTATATTATTCCCAGCTGGTTATTGTGATGTCACTATATTATTCCCAGCTGGTTGTTGTGATGTCACTATATTATTCCCAGCTGGTTATTGTGATGTCACTATATTATTCCCAGCTGGTTATTGTGTTGTCACTATATTATTCCCAGCTGGTTATTGTGTTGTCACTATATTATTCCCAGCTGGTTGTTGTGTTGTCACTATATTATTCCCAGCTGGTTATTGTGATGTCACTATATTATTCCCAGCTGGTTATTGTGATGTCACTATATTATTCCCAGCTGGTTATGGTGTTGTCACTATATTATTCCCAGCTGGTTATTGTGTTGTCACTATATCATTCCCAGCTGGTTATTGTGATATCATTATATTATTCCCAGCTGGTTATGGTGTTGTCACTATATTATTCCCAGCTGGTTATTGTGTTGTCACTATATTAATCCCAGCTGGTTATGGTGTTGTCACTATATTATTCCCAGCTGGTTATTGTGATGTCACTATATTATTCCCAGCTGGTTATTGTGTTGTCACTATATTATTCCCAGCTGGTTATGGTGTTGTCACTATATTAATCCCAGCTGGTTATGGTGTTGTCACTATATTATTCCCAGCTGGTTATTGTGATGTCACTATATTATTCCCAGCTGGTTATTGTGTTGTCACTATATTATTCCCAGCTGGTTATTGTGATGTCACTATATTATTCCCAGCTGGTTATTGTGTTGTCACTATATTATTCCCAGCTGGTTATTGTGTTGTCACTATATTAATCCCAGCTGGTTATGGTGTTGTCACTATATTATTCCCAGCTGGTTATTGTGATGTCACTATATTATTCCCAGCTGGTTATTGTGATATCACTATATTATTCCCAGCTGGTTATTGTGATGTCACTATATTAATCCCAGCTGGTTATTGTGATGTCACTATATTATTCCCAGCTGGTTATTGTGTTGTCACTATATTATTCCCAGCTATTTATTGTGATGTCACTATATTATTCCCAGCTGGTTGTTGTGATGTCACTATATTATTCCCAGCTGGTTATTGTGATGTCACTATATTATTCCCAGCTGGTTATTGTGTTGTCACTATATTATTCCCAGCTATTTATTGTGATGTCACTATATTATTCCCAGCTGGTTATTGTGATATCACTATATTATTCCCAGCTGGTTATTGTGATGTCACTATATTATTCCCAGCTGGTTATTGTGATGTCACTATATTATTCCCAGCTGGTTATTGTGATATCACTATATTATTCCCAGCTGGTTATTGTGATGTCACTATATCATTCCCAGCTGGTTATTGTGTTGTCACTATATTATTCCCAGCTGGTTATTGTGATATCATTATATTATTCCCAGCTGGTTATGGTGTTGTCACTATATTATTCCCAGCTGGTTATGGTGATGTCACTATATCATTCCCAGCTATTTATTGTGATATCACTATATTATTCCCAGCTGGTTATTGTGTTGTCACTATATTATTCCCAGCTGGTTATTGTGTTGTCACTATATTATTCCCAGCTGGTTATTGTGATATCATTATATTATTCCCAGCTGGTTATTGTGATGTCACTATATTATTCCCAGCTGGTTATTGTGTTGTCACTATATTATTCCCAGCTGGTTATTGTGATATCACTATATTATTCCCAGCTGGTTATGGTGTTGTCACTATATTATTCCCAGCTGGTTATTGTGATGTCACTATATTAATCCCAGCTGGTTATGGTGTTGTCACTATATTATTCCCAGCTGGTTATTGTGTTGTCACTATATTATTCCCAGCTGGTTATGGTGTTGTCACTATATTATTCCCAGCTGGTTATTGTGTTGTCACTATATTATTCCCAGCTGGTTATTGTGATATCACTATATTATTCCCAGCTGGTTATTGTGTTGTCACTATATTATTCCCAGCTGGTTATTGTGTTGTCACTATATTATTCCCAGCTGGTTATTGTGATGTCACTATATTATTCCCAGCTGGTTATTGTGTTGTCACTATATTATTCCCAGCTGGTTATTGTGTTGTCACTATATTATTCCCAGCTGGTTATGGTGTTGTCACTATATTATTCCCAGCTGGTTATTGTGATGTCACTATATTATTCCCAGCTGGTTATTGTGTTGTCACTATATTATTCCCAGCTGGTTATTGTGTTGTCACTATATTATTCCCAGCTGGTTATTGTGATGTCACTATATTATTCCCAGCTGGTTATTGTGATGTCACTATATTATTCCCAGCTGGTTATTGTGATGTCACTATATTATTCCCAGCTGGTTATTGTGTTGTCACTATATTATTCCCAGCTGGTTATTGTGATGTCACTATATTATTCCCAGCTGGTTATTGTGATGTCACTATATTATTCCCAGCTGGTTATTGTGTTGTCACTATATTATTCCCAGCTGGTTATTGTGATGTCACTATATTATTCCCAGCTGGTTATTGTGATGTCACTATATTATTCCCAGCTGGTTATTGTGATGTCACTATATTATTCCCAGCTGGTTGTTGTGTTGTCACTATATTATTCCCAGCTGGTTATTGTGATATCACTATATTATTCCCAGCTGGTTATTGTGATGTCACTATATTATTCCCAGCTGGTTATTGTGTTGTCACTATATTATTCCCAGCTGGTTATTGTGTTGTCACTATATTATTCCCAGCTGGTTATTGTGTCACTATTTTATTTCATTGTATGTTAATCATGTGGCGGGGTGGGTAGCTGGCTGGATGTACACTTGCGTGCACGCACACACGCACGCACGCACGCTCACGCACGCACGCACACACGCTCACGCACACACACACGCACGCACGCACGCTCACGCACGCACGCACACACGCTCACGCACACACGCACGCACGCACGCACGCACACACACACACACACACACACACACACACACACAGGGGGGTAGCTTTAGCTGTCTGTGGAAGTGCACTTGTCTAATTGAATGGGAATGAGCTATCTGCAGGGCAGGCTGGTAATTGGCTGATGAGCTGTTTAATAATTGAGCACGGCATACAGGTGATTGGCTCTCGGTGGGACAAGCCTGGCCTGCTGCAGTGTGTAGTCTAGACAAGGGGTTGTGGGCTGGAACCTGGCCTATAGGAAGAATACCCTGTTCCTGTCCATTACAGGCCTAGGGCTGGGCTATCAAATCAAATCATAAAGTGGGTAAAACACCATGTACATATTATAAAAGTGACCAGTGTTCAATGACTATGTACTTAGGGCATCAGTCTCTAAGGTGCAGGGTCGAGTACTGGGAGGTAGCCGGCTAGTAACAGTGACTAAGGTTCCGGGCAGGGGTACTAGGCGGAGGACGGCTGGCTAGTGGTGACTGTTTCCCAGCCTGGAGATAGAAGCTGTTTATGAGTCTCTCTGTACCAGTTTTGATGAACCTGTACTGACCTCGCCTTCTGGATGGCAACCGGGTAAACAGACCGTGACTCGGGTGGCTGAGGTCCTTGATGATCTTCTTTTCCTTCCTGTGACTCCGGGTGCTGTAGATGTCTTGGAGGGCAGGCATTGTGCCCCCAATGATGCGTTGGGCTGCAGAGCTCTGGAGAGCCCTGCGGTTGCGGGTGGTGCAATTGTTGTACCAGGCGGTAATACAGCCCGACAGTATGCTCTCAATTGTGCATCTGTTTGAAGTTTGTGAGGGTCTTAGGGGCCAAGCCAAATTTCTTCAGCCTCCTGAGGTTAAAAAAGGCTCTGTTGCAACTTCTTCACAACACTGTCTGTATGAAGAGACCATTTCAAGTCCTCAGGGATGTGCACACTGAGGAACCTCTCCACTGCAGCCCTGTCGTGAGGTTTGAGGCGTGCTCTCTCTGCTGTTTCCTGAAAACCATGTTTTGTTGACGTTGGGGAGTGGTTATTTTCCTGGATCCACTCCCCCAGAGCCCTCCCCTCCTCCCTATAGGCTGTCTCATCCTTGTTGGTAATCAGACCTACGATTGTTGTCATCAGCAAACTTGTTGATTGAGCTGGAGACGTGCGTGGCCATTCAGTCATGGTTGAACATGGAGTACAGGAGGCGGCTAAGTACACACCCTGTGTTCAGGGTCAGCGTGGCAGAGGTGTTTTTGCCTACTTTTTATATATATATATATATATATATGTATCTATCTCTCTGTCCTCTGTCTATATATATATATCTCTTTCTCATCTCTCTCTCTTTGTCCTCTCTCTCTTTCTCACTCTCTCTCTCTCTCTCTCTCACTCTATCTCCTCTCTATCGCTCTCTCAATTCAATTCAATTCAATTTAAGGGCTTTATTGGCATGGGAAACATATGTTAACATTGCCAAAGCAAGTGAAGTAGATACTATACAAAAGTGAAATAAACATTAAAAATAAACAGTAAACATTACACTCACAGAAGTTCCAAAAGAATAAAGATATTACAAATGTCATATTATGTATATATACAGTGTTGTAACGATGTGCAAATAGTTAAAGTACAAAAGGAAAAATAAATAAGCATAGATATGGGTTGTATTTACAATGGTGTTTGTTCTTCACTGGTTGACCTTTTCTTGTGACAACAGGTCGCAAATCTTGCTGCTGTGATGTCACACTGTGGTATTTCACCCAGTAGATATGGGAGTTTATCAAAATTGGGTTTGTTTTCGAATTCTTTGTGGGTCTGTGTAATCTGAGGGAAATATGTGTCTCTAATATGGTCCTACATTTGGCAGGAGGTTAGGAAGTGCAGTTCCCACCTCATTTTGTGGGCAGTGTGTACATAGCCTGTCTTCTCTTGAGAGCCAGGTCTGCCTATGGCGGCCTTTCTCAATAGCAAGGCTATGCTCACTGAGTCTGTACATAGTCAAAGCTTTCCTTAAGTTTTGGTCAGTCACAGTGGTCAGGTATTCTGCTATTGTGTACTCTCTGTTTAGGGCCAAATAGCATTCTAGTTTCCTCTGTTTTTTGTCTCTCTCTCTCTCTCTCTCTATCTATCTCTCTCTCTCTCTCTCTCTCTCGTCTATCTCTCTCTCTTTGTCCTCTCTCTCTCTCTGTCTCTCTCTCTCTCGTCTATCTCTCTCTCTTTGTCCTCTCTCTCTCTCTCTCATCTATCTCTCTCTCTCAGTGGGAACGTTTGGACCTCTGGCAAGTGTCACGTTTTCAGCAGCACATGAAATCTCTTAACCCAGTTATTTTTCCACTCCATCCATCTCTCTCTTACCTAACAAGCTGCTTAAAAAGTTGTCTGTGATTGGTGCATTGTTAGGAAGCACAGTGTTTTTTCCAGGGATCAGAAGTATTGCCCCAGGGCGGTTGCTGGCCTGGCTGGTGCTTGGCCTGCCTGGTGCTTGGCCTGCCTGGTGCTTGGCCTGGCTGGTGCTTGGCCTGCCTGGTGCTTGGCCTGCCTGGTGCTTGGCCTGCCTGGTGCTTGGCCTGGCTGGTGCTTGGCCTGCCTGGTGCTTGGCCTGCCTGGTGCTTGGCCTGACTGGTGCTTGGCCTGCCTGGTGCTTGGCCTGCCTGGTGCTTGGCCTGACTGGTGCTTGGCCTGCCTGGTGCTTGGCCTGGCCCCTGAGGGGAGAGGGAATAGAGAGTAGAGGCAGCCAGTCATCCAGCAATGTCCTCCCTCCCTCCATCACACACACACAACATCCCTGTCCCTCCCTCCTGCTCCAATGAGACATCTATCTGGGTCCTGGTAGACTGTGGAGGCCTCAGCCACTTTGATTAGCATGTCAGCCACTTTGATTAGCTAGCCCATCTTTATTGGGCGGCTTAAATGTCATGCTCAGTGTGTGCCCAGCATCTAATGCCTTTATTGGCAGATGGGGGATCCGGTCCCTGCTAATTACTGATAGGGTCAATGTGTGTTCCAATCGGGGGACAAAGTCAGAGCAGCGCAGAATTCACTTTATGAAAGCAATTTGTGCTTCAACATAACAAGGGGGGACCAATCAAAACAATAATTGTGGTTCCTTTTGACAAAGCCCTTAGCTTGAAATTATCAGAAGAATTACACTGACTCGTCTATACAAGGCGGGCATGCATCCCCAGGAGCAAGGCGAGAGGCCAGAGCAAAGCTGTGGTGATGAGTCTCCTTTCTACGCTGTGTTGTCTTCTCTCCTCTATACTCTGTGTTGTCTTCTCTCCTCTATACTCTGTTGTCTTCTCTCCTCTCCCCTCTGTGTTGTCTTCTCTCCTCTCTCCTCTGTGTTGTCTTCTCTCCTCTATACTCTGTGTTGTCTTCTCTCCTCTCTCCTCTGTTGTCTTCTCTCCTCTCTCCTCTGTGTTGTCTTCTCTCCTCTATACTCTGTGTTGTCTTCTCTCCTCTCTCCTCTGTGTTGTCTTCTCTCCTTTCTCCTCTGTGATGTCTTCTCTCCTCTATACTCTGTGTTGTCTTCTCTCCTCTCTACGCTATGTTGCCCTCTCCTCTCTCCTCTGTGTTGTCTTCTCTACTCTATACTCTGTGTTGTCTTCTCTCCTCTCTCCTCTGTGTTGTCTTCTCTCCTCTATACTCTGTGTTGTCTTCTCTCCTCTCTACGCTGTGTTGTCTTCTCTCCTCACTCCTCTGTGTTGTCTTCTCTCCTCTATACTCTGTGTTGTCTTCTCTCCTCTCTACTCTGTGTTGTCTTCTCAGCACTATACTCTGTGTTGTCTTCTCTCCTCTCTCCTCTGTGGTGTCTTCTCTCCTCTCTACTCTGTGTTGTCTTCTCAGCTCTATACTCTGTGTTGTCTTCTCAGCTCTATTCTCTGTGTTGTCTTCTCAGCTCTATACTCTGTGTTGTCTTCTCTCCTCTATACTCTGTGTTGTCTTCTCTCCTCTCTACTCGGTGTTGTCTTCTCAGCTCTATACTCTGTGTTGTCTTCTCTCCTCTTTGTTGTCTTCTCTCCTCTCTACTCTGTGTTGTCTTCTCAGCTCTATACTCTGTGTTGTCTTCTCTCCTCTCTCCTCTTTGTTGTCTTCTCTCCTCTCTACTCTGTGTTGTCTTCTCAGCTCTATTCTCTGTGTTGTCTTCTCAGCTCTATACTCTGTGTTGTCTTATCTCCTCTCTCTGTGTTGTCTTCTCTCCTCTTTACTCTGTGTTGTCTTCTCAGCTCAATACTCTGTGTTGTCTTCTCAGCTCCATACTCTGTTTGTCTTCTCTCCTCTCAAATGATGACATTACAACACCACTAGTAGCTAGTTCAGTTCCTTTATTTATTCATCTCAAGAATCGGTATTTTCTGCATTACTTGATTTTATTCATGTATCTCTGTGGATAGTTGTTATTTTACAGTACTAGGCCTTGCTCATAACCTGGAGAATTATAATTCATTGATTATTATTTTCTATCAGAAAATATTCAGCGGCCGACCGACTGGAGAGTAACAGAATAACATGTGTTCATCTCCATTCCTCCGAGTCCTAATTGGTTTGTTTATCTTGAGCAGCAGACTAGCTGTGTTTGTTTGTTTGTTTGGACTCTGGGCTGCCTGGCATCCACACTATACACACACACACACACACACACACACACACACACACACACACACACACACACACACACACACACACACACACACACACACACACACACACACACACACACACACACACACACACACACACACACACACACACAGACAGACAGTATACACATTAATCTGATTGACAGATTCGAGCGGAACCAGACTGGGCATAGTAAAACAGAACAACAGACAGTTGTTTAATGCAACCCTCCTCTCCCCACCCCTCCTCTCCCCAACCCTCCTCTTCCCATCCCTCCTCTCCCCGCCCTCCTCTCCCCAACCCTCCTCTCCCCACCCCTCCTCTCCCCACCCTCCTCTCCCCACCCCTCCTCTCCCCAACCCTCCTCTCCCCACCCCTCCTCTTCCCCAACCCCTCCTCTTCCCAACCCTCCTCTCCCCACCCCTCCTCTCCCCACCCTCCTCTCCTTTCCCTCCTCTCCCCCACCCCTCCTCTCCCCAACCCTCCTCTCCCCACCCCTCCTCTCCCCAACCCTCCTCTCCCCACCCCTCCTCTTCCCAACCCTCCTCTCCTTTCCCTCCTCTCCCCCACCCCTCCTCTCCCCAACCCTCCTCTCCCCAACCCTCCTCTCCTTTCCTCCTCTCCCCCACCCCTCCTCTCCCCACCCCTCCTCTCCTTTCCCTCCTCTCCCCCACCCCTCCTCTCCCCCACCCCTCCTCTCGTCTCCTCTCCCCCACCCCTCCTCTCCCCACCCTCCTCCTTTCCCTCCTCTCCCCCACCCTCCTCTCCCCCACCCCTCCTCTCGTCTCCTCTCCCCACCCCTCTCTCCACCCCTCCTCTCCCCCACCCTACTCTCCTTTCCCTCCTCTCCCCAACCCTCCTCTCCTTTCCCTCCTCTCCCCACCCCTCCTCTCCCCAACCCTCCTCTCCCCCACCCCTCCACTCCCCCTCCTCTCCATTCCCTCCTCTCCCCAACCCTCCTCTCCCCACCCCTCCTCTCCCCAAGCCTCCTCTCCCCCACCCCTCCTCTTCCCACCCCTCCTCTTCCCCACCCCTCCTCTCCCCCACCCCTCCTCTCGTCTCCTCTCCCCCACCCCTCTCTCCACCCCTCCTCTCCCCAACCCTCCTCTCCCCCACCCCTCCTCTCCCCGACCCTCCTCTCCCCACCCCTCTCTCCACCAGTCCTCTCCCCAACCCTCCTCTCCCCCACCCCACCCCTCCTCTCCCCCACCCCTCCTCTCGTCTCCTCTCCCCCACCCCTCTCTCCACCCCTCCTCTCCCCCACCCCGTCTCTTCTCTCCTCTGTGATTACCTTCCTTGGGATGATGCTACCAGGATCAAGGATAATGTTAGGCTGCATAGACATTAGGTTGTCATTCGTTTATGTGACATCATTTGCCAAGACAGATTTGTTCCAGGAAAAATACATTTGCAGTGATTTTTTGTTGTTGATTTAAGGACAGAGTGCTTATGTAAATGGGGGAGAGAGGGAGCTGGATACAGGAGAGGGGGAGTAGGATACAGGAGAGGGGGAGTTGGATACAGGAGAGGGGTAGTTGGATACAGGAGAGGGGAGTTGGATACAGGAGAGGGGGAGTTGGATACAGGAGAGGGGGAGCTGGATAAAGGAGAGGGGGAGTTGGATACAGGAGAGGGGTAGTTGGATACAGGAGAGGAGTAGTTGGATACAGGAGAGGGGGAGTTGGATACAGGAGAGGGGTAGTTGGATACAGGAGAGGGGGAGTTGGATACAGGAGAGGGGGAGTTGGATACAGGAGAGGGGGAGCTGGATAAAGGAGAGGGGGAGTTGGATACAGGAGAGGGGTAGTTGGATACAGGAGAGGGGTAGTTGGATACAGGAGAGGGGGAGTTGGATACAGGAGAGGGGGAGTTGGATACAGGAGAGGGGTAGTTGGATACAGGAGAGGGGGAGTTGGATACAGGAGAGGTGGAGTTGGATACAGGAGAGGTGGAGTAGGATACAGGAGAGGGGGAGTTGGATACAGGAGAGGGGTAGTTGGATACAGGAGAGGGGGAGTTGGATACAGGAGAGGTGGAGTAGGATACAGGAGAGGTGGAGTAGGATACAGGAGAGGGGGAGTTGTATACAGGAGAGGGGGAGTTGGATAAAGGAGAGGGGTAGTTGGATACAGGAGAGAGGGAGTTGGATACAGTAGAGGGGAGTTGGATACAGGAGAGGGGGAGTTGGATACAGGAGAGGGGGAGTTGGATACAGGAGAGGAGGAGTTGGATACAGGAGAGGTGGAGGGGAGAGGGGAGGGGGATACAGGAGAGGGGAGTTGGATACAGGAGAGGGGGAGTTGGATACAGGAGAGGTGGAGTTGGATACAGGAGAGGGGGAGCTGGATAAAGGAGAGGGGGAGCTGGATACAGGAGAGGGGTAGTTGGATACAGGAGAGGGGTAGTTGGATACAGGAGAGGGGGAGTTGTATACAGGAGAGGGGGAGTTGGATACAGGAGAGGGGTAGTTGGATACAGGAGAGGGGGAGTTGGATACAGGAGAGGTGGAGTTGGATACAGGAGAGGTGGAGTAGGATACAGGAGAGGGGGAGTTGTATACAGGAGAGGGGGAGTTGGATAAAGGAGAGGGGTAGTTGGATACAGGAGAGAGGGAGTTGGATACAGTAGAGGGGAGTTGGATACAGGAGAGGGGAGTTGGATACAGGAGAGGGGGAGTTGGATACAGGAGAGGTGGAGGGGAGAGGGGAGGGGGATACAAGAGAGGGGAGTTGGATACAGGAGAGGGGGAGTTGGATACAGGAGAGGTGGAGTTGGATACAGGAGAGGGGGAGTTGGATACAGGAGAGGGGAGTTGGATACAGGAGAGGGGGAGTTGGATACAGGAGAGGGGGAGTTGGATACAGGAGAGGTGGAGTTGGATACAGGAGAGGGGGAGTTGGATACAGGAGAGGGGAGGGGGAGTTGGATACAGTAGAGGGGAGTTGGATACAGGAGAGGGGGACTTGGATACAGGAGAGGGGAGTTGGATACAGGAGAGGGGGAGTTGGATACAGGAGAGGGGGAGTTGGATACAGGAGAGGGGAGTTGGATACAGGAGAGGGGGAGTTGGATACAGGAGAGGGGGAGTTGGATACAGGAGAGGGGAGGGGGAGTTGGATACAGTACAGGGGAGTTGGATACAGTAGAGGGAGAGGGAACGGGGAGAGGTGGAGTTGGATACAGGAGAGGGGAGTTGGATACAGGAGAGGGGGAGTTGGATACAGGAGAGGGGAGTAGGATACAGGAGAGGGGGAGTTGGATACAGGAGAGGTGGAGGGGAGAGGGGAGGGGGATACAGGAGAGGGGAGTTGGATACAGGAGAGGTGGAGTTGGATACAGGAGAGGGGGAGTTGGATACAGGAGAGGGGGAGTTGGATACAGGAGAGGGGGAGTTGGATACAGGAGAGGGGGAGTTGGATAAAGGAGAGGGGGAGTTGGATACAGGAGAGGGGAGGGGGAGTTGGATACAGTACAGGGGAGTTGGATACAGTAGAGGGAGAGGGAACGGGGAGAGGTGGAGTTGGATACAGGAGAGGGGAGTTGGATACAGGAGAGGGGAGTTGGATACAGGAGAGGGGGAGTTGGATACAGGAGAGGGGAGTTGGATACAGGAGAGGGGAGTTGGATACAGGAGAGGGGGAGTTGGATACAGGAGAGGGGGAGTAGGATACAGGAGAGGAGTAGTTGGATACAGGAGAGGGGAGTTGGATACAGGAGAGGGGGAGTTGGATACAGGAGAGGAGAGGGGGAGTTGGATACAGGAGAGGGGGAGTTGGATACAGGAGAGGGGGAGTTGGATACAGGAGAGGGGGAGTTGGATACAGGAGAGGGGGAGTTGGATACAGGAGAGGGGGAGTTGGATAGAGGAGAGGGGGAGTTGGATACAGGAGAGGGGAGTAGGATACAGGAGAGGGGGAGTTGGATACAGGAGAGGGGGAGTTGGATAAAGGAGAGGGGGAGTTGGATACAGGAGAGGGGGAGTTGGATACAGGAGAGGGGAGGGGGAGTTGGATACAGTAGAGGGAGAGGGAACGGGGAGAGGTGGAGTTGGATACAGGAGAGGGGAGTTGGATACAGGAGAGGGGAGTTGGATACAGGAGAGGGGGAGTTGGATACAGGAGAGGGGGAGTTGGATACAGGAGAGGAGAGGGGGAGTTGGATACAGGAGAGGGGGAGTTGGATACAGGAGAGGGGGAGTTGGATACAGGAGAGGGGGAGTTAGATACAGGAGAGGGGGAGTTGGATAGAGGAGAGGGGGAGTTGGATACAGGAGAGGGGAGTAGGATACAGGAGAGGGGGAGTTGGATACAGGAGAGGGGGAGTTGGATACAGGAGAGGGGGAGCTGGATAAAGGAGAGGGGTAGTTGGATACAGGAGAGGGGGAGTAGGATACAGGAGAGGGGAGTTGGATACAGGAGAGGGGAGTAGGATACAGGAGAGGGGGAGTTGGATACAGGAGAGGGGGAGTAGGATACAGGAGAGGGGAGGGGGAGTTGGATACAGGAGAGGGGAGTTGGATACAGGAGAGGGGGAGTTGGATACAGGAGAGGGGAGTTGGATACAGGAGAGGTGGAGGGGAGAGGGGAGGGGGGATACAGGAGAGGGGTAGTTGGATACAGGAGAGGGGGAGTTGGATACAGGAGAGGGGGAGTTAGATACAGGAGAGGGGGAGCGAGAGAGGGGGGAGGGAGGGAGGCAGAGAGGCAGGCAGAGAAGGAGGGAGGCAGATAGACAGGGATAGACAGGGGCCTACTATTATGCTGGGGGATCAAACTGGAACAGAAAGACTTGTGGTCCCCTGAAGGCCAGGGGAGGTGACCTTCAACCCTGCGTAACAGTATTTGATAAGAGAGAGGTTAAAGAGAGTTAATCAACTGTAATCATACGGCTTTCGGGTTTCTTAATAAGATGTGCCGTTTGTCTACGGTTTTCTGCTCTAAGGGCTCTGGGAGCGTGGGTAGTGTAACAGTATAGCTTCCGTCCCTCTCCTCGCCCCAACCTGGGCTCGAACCAGGGACCCTCTGCACACGTCAACAACTGACACCCACGAAGCATCGTTACCTATCGCTCCACAAAAGCCGCGGCCCTTGCAGAGCATTTCACATGCACTCAACAGGAAATGTGTGTGTCTGTGCACGCAAGCGTGTGTATATACAGAGGAGATGGAAAGATTAGATCCAGTGTACATGCTGTACGGTCCCTGTCACGTGTGTCTTCCATCTCTCTGTGTGGGTGTGTGTGTGTGTGTGTGTGTGTGTGTGTGTGTGTGTGTGTGTGTGTGTGTGTGTGTGTGTGTGTGTGTGTGTGTGTGTGTGTGTGTGTGTGTGTGGAACCAGATTTAGTGGTAAGACTCTAGACAGGCCTGTGATGAGTGAGGGGAGTGAACGAACCTGGCAGGATGGTTGTGTGTGTGTGTGTGTGTGCTCGGACAGAGTGACACTGACAGTATGTTAGTCAGATTTGCTCAGTTGAGAGGTGGTGTAGGTTAGTCACAGGGCTCTTCAGGAACCCCCATAGCCGTTCCATGTACAGTATTTCGCTGTCTTCCAGAGCTAGCACACCTGATTGAATTTGTCAACACTGTCAGAGTCCTGAGATCTTGATAGAATTGTTATATTTTTACTGGGGATTTTCAAGTGAATAATTTTCCATATTTTACAAATGTTTGTATTGAACTTGTGTATTTTTAGAAGCGAAGATATGTCTGTTTTGAGTATCTGTTGTCAATTCCGTCAGTGGCTTGTAACTCAGTCAATGATGGAGTCAATATTCTAAACACTGTTCTGCAACATATGCTTAAACAGTGGAAATATTTGCTGTGCTTGACCTAAGGGATAATGTTTGCTTTAAAGATGTTGTTTTATCTTCTAAATATATAAAAACATGCCAAAATACTAACAAAATGAAATGAATAATGCTATAAAACATAACAAAATATGTTTGGAGATTTGTATTACATATTTGAATAATCTAATGTTAGAATTAAACTATCAAGACCTTTAAATACTTGTTGGACAAAAATGTTTTAAGCGGTTCGGGGAGGTCTTGCTCAGCGCTACGCCACTGATGATCAAGACTCCTGCTGGTAACTCTAAACTGGTTAGGACAGCTCATGAGGTGAACTAAATATCTGTCGACTGGTGACTAAAGAGACTTCATGCATAGCTTTTATTTTTAACCATAAGAGTGGGAGTAAGATGTCTCCATTCTCAGCACCTAGGATCAATTTTCTACGCAATAACTTCCGCCCCATTTCCAACCTCCACGTCCTTGCCACGATTCTGGAATGTACTGTCGCTCCCAATTACAAACCCACCTGCTAATCAACAACCTGTTCGAGCCCCTCCACTCTCGTTTCCTCCCCCCTCCAACGTACTGAAACTGCACTCCTCAAAGTTGTCAATGACCTCCTCACCTGCTGGTGGTGCCCTCAACATCCTGATTCTCCTCAACATCCTGATTCTCCTCAGTATCCTGATTCTCCTCAACATCCTGATTCTCCTCAACATCCTGATTCTCCTCAACATCCTGATTCTCCTCAGTATCCTGATTCTCCTCAACATCCTGATTCTCCTCAGTATCCTGATTCTCCTCAACATCCTGATTCTCCTCAACATCCTGATTCTCCTCAACATCCTGAATCTCCTCAGTATCCTGATTCTCCTCAACATCCTGATTCTCCTCAACATCCTGATTCTCCTCAACATCCTGATTCTCCTCAGTATCCTGATTCTCCTCAGTATCCTGATTCTCCTCAGTATCCTGATTCTCCTCAACATCCTGATTCTCCTCAGTATCCTGATTCTCCTCAACATCCTGATTCTCCTCAGTATCCTGATTCTCCTCAACATCCTGATTCTCCTCAACATCCTGATTCTCCTCAGTATCCTGATTCTCCTCAGTATCCTGATTCTCCTCAACATCCTGATTCTCCTCACCATCCTGATTCTCCTCAGTATCCTGATTCTCCTCAGTATCCTGATTCTCCTCAACATCCTGATTCTCCTCAGTATCCTGATTCTCCTCAACATCCTGATTCTCCTCAACATCCTGATTCTCCTCAACATCCTGATTCTCCTCAACATCCTGATTCTCCTCAACATCCTGATTCTCCTCAACATCCTGATTCTCCTCAGTATCCTGATTCTCCTCAACATCCTGATTCTCCTCAACATCCTGATTCTCCTCAGTATCCTGATTCTCCTCAACATCCTGATTCTCCTCAACATCCTGATTCTCCTCAGTATCCTGATTCTCCTCAGTATCCTGATTCTCCTCAGTATCCTGATTCTCCTCAACATCCTGATTCTCCTCACCATCCTGATTCTCCTCAGTATCCTGATTCTCCTCAGTATCCTGATTCTCCTCAACATCCTGATTCTCCTCAGTATCCTGATTCTCCTCAACATCCTGATTCTCCTCAACATCCTGATTCTCCTCAACATCCTGATTCTCCTCAACATCCTGATTCTCCTCAGTATCCTGATTCTCCTCAGTATCCTGATTCTCCTCAGTATCCTGATTCTCCTCAACATCCTGATTCTCCTCAGTATCCTGATTCTCCTCAACATCCTGATTCTCCTCAGTATCCTGATTCTCCTCAGTATCCTGATTCTCCTCAGTATCCTGATTCTCCTCAGTATCCTGATTCTCCTCAACATCCTGATTCTCCTCAGTATCCTGATTCTCCTCAACATCCTGATTCTCCTCAGTATCCTGATTCTCCTCAACATCCTGATTCTCCTCAGTATCCTGATTCTCCTCAACATCCTGATTCTCCTCAGTATCCTGATTCTCCTCAGTATCCTGATTCTCCTCAGTATCCTGATTCTCCTCAACATCCTGATTCTCCTCAGTATCCTGATTCTCCTCAACATCCTGATTCTCCTCAGTATCCTGATCCTCCTCAACATCCTGATTCTCCTCAGTATCCTGATTCTCCTCAACATCCTGATTCTCCTCAGTATCCTGATTCTCCTCAACATCCTGATTCTCCTCAGTATCCTGATTCTCCTCAGTATCCTGATTCTCCTCAACATCCTGATTCTCCTCAGTATCCTGATTCTCCTCAACATCCTGATTCTCCTCAGTATCCTGATCCTCCTCAACATCCTGATTCTCCTCAGTATCCTGATTCTCCTCAACATCCTGATTCTCCTCAGTATCCTGATTCTCTTCAGTATCCTGATTCTCCTCAGTATCCTGATTCTCTTCAGTATCCTGATCCTCCTCAACATCCTGATTCTCCTCAGTATCCTGATTCTCCTCAACATCCTGATTCTCTTCAGTATCCTGATCCTCCTCAACATCCTGATTCTCCTCAGTATCCTGATTCTCCTCAACATCCTGATTCTCCTCAGTATCCTGATACTCCTCAACATCCTGATTCTCCTCAACATCCTGATTCTCCTCAACATCCTGATTCTCCTCAGTATCCTGATTCTCCTCAGTATCCTGATTCTCCTCAACATCCTGATTCTCCTCAACATCCTGATTCTCCTCAACATCCTGATTCTCCTCAGTATCCCGATTCTCCTCAACATCCCGATTCTCCTCAACATCCCGATTCTCCTCAGTATCCTGATTCTCCTCAACATCCTGATTCTCCTCGACCTGAGTGCCGCTTTTGACACAGTGTGCCATCAGATCGTCTTCACCAGGCTTGAGGGTCTGGATGTTGAGGGATGGCTACAATCATACCTCACAAACCGGACCCAATATGTCTCCCTTAATGGCCACACCTCAGACTCTGCTGCAGTTAAACAGGGTATCCCCCAGGGCTCTGTGCTGGGTCCCTTACTCTTCATCATCTAAGTCATTCTTCTTGGTCAGAGCCTCTGTCACTTCAACATTGACCTTCACTGCCATGCCGATGACACCCAGATCTACCTCAACACCAAATCCCTCCTCAACCTACTTCTGACCCACGTTGAATCCTGCCTCTCTGCAATAAAAACATGGATACAACAAAACGTCCTGAAGCTCAACAGTGATAAAATGGAACACCTCCTCAACCTCACCACTGTCTTCCCTTCCATCCACACGCATCCTGGACTCCACCCTCTCATATGACTACCACATAAGACATTCTTTCACTTCTGCAACATTGCCGAAGTCAGGTCCTCCATTTCCTGTCCTGCCGCTGAAACCCTCATATATATGCATTCATCTCCTCCCGTCTTGACTACAGCTACTTACGACTCTCCGGCATCAACTCAAACACCCTCCATAATCTCCAAATGGTTCAAAACTCTGCAGCACATCACCCCTAATCCAACGTGAACCCCATTGGTTCCCTGTCTCCCAAGGCGTTGATTATGACATCCTCCTGCTGATATACAAAGCCCTACATGTATGTAGTTCTGTCCTTGAGCTGTACTTGTCTATTGATGTTCTGTATTATGTTTCATGTTCTGTGTGGACCCCAGGAAGACTAGCTGCTCCTTTTTCAACAGCTAATGGGGATCCTAATAAAATACCAAATACCAAAAATACCAACTTATCCCCCCAGCCTTGTACCTCTCAGACCTTCTTCTCCCCTACCAACACAACACACACGCACACTTCATTCCACCACCACAGCAGACCACCGTGTCATCCTCAGGTCCAAGCTTTGTGGCTACTGGCTCTAAACCAGGACCTACTAAAAAGACTGTTAATTGCAGGAAGAGGTGGAATACATGTCTGACTTCAGTGGAAAATGACCTATTGACCTATCAACCAAGCTTTACTATACAATATACCTTTTTTTCCTCTTGCCCTCCCTGCCCTGTTCTGTCCTGCCCTGTCCTGTCCCCCCTGTCCTGCCCTGTCCTGTCCCCCCTGCCCTGTCCTGTCCCCCCTGTCCTGTCCCCCCTGTCCTGTCCTGTCCTGCCCTGCCCTGTCCCCCCTGTCCTGTCCTGTCCTGCCCTGCCCTGCCCTGTCCTTCCCTGCTCTGTCCTGTCCTCCCTGTCCTTCCCTGTTCTGTCCTGCCCTGTCCTGTTCCCCCTGTCCTGTCCTGTCCTGTCCTGCCCTGCCCTGTCCTTCCCTGCTCTGTCCTGTCCTCCCTGTCCTTCCCTGTCCTGTCCTGCCCTGTCCTGCCCTGTTCTGTCCTGTCCTGTCCTGCCCTGTTCTGTCCTGCCCTGTCCTGTCCCCCCTGTCCTGTCCTGTCCTGCCCTGCCCTGTCCTGTCCTCCCTGTCCTTCCCTGTCCTGTCCTGCCCTGTCCTGTCCTGTCCTTCCCTGCTCTGTCCTGTCCTCCCTGTCCTTCCCTGTCCTGTCCTGTCCTGCCCTGTCCTGCCCTGTTCTGTCCTGTCCTGTCCTGTCCTGCCCTGCCCTGCCCTGTCCTGTCCTGCCCTGCCCTGCCGCCCTGCCCTGCCCTGTCCTGCCCAGTCCTGCCCTGTCCAGCCCTGCCCTGCCCTGCCCTACCCTGCCCTGTCCCGCCCTGTCCTGTCCTGCCCAGTCCTGCCCTGTCTTGCCAGTCTTGCCCTGTCCAGCCCTGCCCTGTCCTGCCCTGTCCTGTCCTGCCCTGCCCTGTCCTGTCCTGTCCTGTCCTCCCTGTCCTTCCCTGTCCTGCCCTGTCCTGCCCTGTCCTGTCCTGTTCTGTCCTGTCCTGTCCTGCCTTGTCCTGCCCCGCCCTGCCCTGCCCTGTCCTGCTCTGCCCTGCCCTGCCTGCCCTGCCCTGCCCAGTCCTGTTCTGTCCTGTCCTGCCCTGTCCTGCCCTGTCCTGTCCTGTTCTGTCCTGTCCTGCCTTGTCCTGCCCCACCCTGTCCTGCTCTGCCCTGCCCTGCCCTGCCTGCCCTGCCCTGCCCTGCCCAGTCCTGTTCTGTCCTGTCCTGCCCTGCCCTGTCCTGTCCTGTCCTGCCCTGCCCTGCTCTGCTCTGCCCAGTCCTGCCCTGTCTTGCCCTGTCCAGCCCTGCCCTGCCCTGTCCTGCCCTGTCCTGCCCTGCCCTGCCCTGCCCTGTCCTGCCCTGCCCTGTCCTGTCCTCCCTGTCCTTCCCTGTCCTGCCCTGTCCTGCCCTGTCCTGTCCTGTTCTGTCCTGTCCTGTCCTGCCTTGTCCTGCCCCGCCCTGCCCTGCCCTGTCCTGCTCTGCCCTGCCCTGCCCTGCCCTGCCCAGTCCTGTTCTGTCCTGCCCTGCCCTGCCCTGCCCTGTCCTGTCCTGTCCTGCCCTGCCCTGCTCTGCTCTGCCCAGTCCTGCCCTGTCTTGCCCTGTTCTGCCCTGTCCTGCCCTGCCCTGTCCTGCACTGTCCTGTTCTGCCCTGCCCTGTCCTGCCCTGTCCTGTCCCGTCCTGTCCCGTCCTTGCATTTCAGAAACATAAGCATCATCCCAGACTGCAGGGAAACCCTGACTGAACCCTGAACCCTGAGCACTGACTGAATACTGAACCCTGAACACTGAACACTGAACACTGAACACTGAACCCTGAACACTGAACACTGACTGAACACTGAACACTGAACCCTGCACACTGAACACTGAACCCTGCACACTGAACACTGAACCCTGAACACTGAACACTGACTGAACACTGAACACTGAACACTGCATCGTTCATGAAAAATGCATCCACTTTGCTCTCTCTCTCTCTCACACACACACACACACACACACACACACACACACACACACACACACACACACACACACACACTCTTAGCCCTTTCTCCAACTCTGTGCCTCTGATACACCTGTCGTTTCATATCCTTGTTATACATGTATGTCTACACTGAGTGTACAAAACATTAAGAACACCTTCCTACTATTGAGTTGCACTCCTGTCTTTTACCCTCAGAACTCAGTTCGTCGGGTCATGGACTACAAGGTATCTAAAGCATTCCACAGGGATGCTGGTCCATGTTGACTCCAATGCTTCCCACAGTTGTGTCAAGTTGGCTGGATGTCTTTTGGGTGGTGGACCGTTCTTGGTACACACGGGAAACTGTTGAGCGTGAAAAACCCAGAAGCTTTGCAGTTCTTGACACAAACCGGTGTGCCTGGCATCTACTGCCATACCCTGTTCAAAGGCATTTAAATATTTTGTCTTGTTACTAAGTAATTTATCTCTGTCTGTATGTCTGTCTGTCATCTCTGTCTGTACAGAATGCATTCCAAAAAGAGAGAAAGAGAGAGTGTCTCTGTCTTTCTCGGTCATCTCTGTCTGTACAGAATGCATGAGAGAGAGAGAGAGAGAGAGAGAGAGAGAGAGAGAGAGAGAGAGAGAGAGAGAGAGAGAGAGAGAGAGAGAGAGAGAGAGAGTCTCTCTCTGATGAGGATAGGCTACCTGTCCTGTTTTGGGGAGTACGCAGAGAGCTGTGGGTTGGCAGCGCACTACATTGCTGCCTCTCTCTCTCTCTCTCTCTCTCTCTCTCTGAGATCCGGGGTCGTCTTGCCTGTTTAGGTCTCAGATTTGTGTTTAGTTTCACTTTTACTCCATTGCATTCACATTGAGTGTGTAGACAAACCACAGTACAGGCTACGAAGTACAACACTTGGAAAGGTTCCCAAATTGCAAAGGTAATTTATTTCAGAGCAAAGCCAAATTGTACATTCTGAGTAAGTGGGCTTATATTGTAGTGTGAAATCACTCAACGGGGAGGGATCTTGAAGCAGACAGTGTGCAGAATTTGAAAAGAGTATATTGTGTGCATATTACTCTTTATTATGAGTCTCTGATCTCACGGAGTTATCATGACACTCTGATGGACTCTGATCTCATGGAGTTATCATAAGTTATCATATCTCTCGTCCTCTCGTCCTCTCATCCTCTCCTTTTCTCCTCCCTCTCCTTTCTCTCCTTCCTCTTCTCCTCTCCTGCTCTCCTTCCTCATCCTCTCATCCTCCCATCCTCTCATCCTCTCCTTCTTCTCCTCCTCTTCTCCTTCCTCTCCTTGTCTCATCCTCTCCTCCTCTCCTCCTCTCCTCCTCTCCTGCTTCTCTTCTTTCTCTTTCATAATACGTTGTTTAGGAGGATTAGCTTTACTACATATGCTTCATGGATAATGATCTGTTCGGAAGATCTCACTCACTCAATGGTTTGCATAAAAAAACACATCAGTGTGGCTGTGTTGAAGCCTCATGCCAAAGTGGATATGTGCCCTTCCCTTACCAGGTATAGATGAATGCTTTGTGATTCAAGCACTGTGTAATTCTGTGATGTATCCCTGATAGCTAGCCCTGATGGCTTACCCTGTCATAGCCAACATGTGAGTGCTCATTGATCCCAGATGGTGTGTAATCTACAATTCAGTTTACACTGCTTAGTAATCACCATGATTGCATTGAATGGCCTGGGGAGAATAATTCAGAAGATCAAATCATGGATCCAGGGATGAATCCCAAATGACACCCTATTCCCTATGGGCCCTGGTCAAAAGTAGTGCACTATATAGGGAACAGGGTGCTATGGGTATAGCCTGGTGTAGACAGAGGGCTTTCTGGGAGCAGTTGACTCGTCAGATGCATTATGAAGTCATCATGTACAATTTGCTCTCGGTACTCCTTCAGTAATTTACTCCCCATTGAGAAAACACACTCATATGAAACGCAGTGGCACAATGCACTCTGCTTGCATTGTTCAGCCTCATTAGAAGTGACAGTGGATGAGTGAATGGGACTTGTGGTAAAATGTGCTGTGTACCGTCGTTACTGTGATGCCGTATCCGTTGGCGTGCGTCATCTGATTTACAGGGGTTTTACCTGTGAGGGTAGACTAGATCAATTATTATCTAGTTAAATCATAAAGTAATATTGCACCATATAGGCTTGCTGCACGCTCTGCTGTGCTGCACCCTCTGCTGTGCTCTGCTGCACCCTCTGCTGTGCTGCACCCTCTGCTGTGCTCTGCTGCACCCTCTGCTGTGCTCTGCTGCACCCTTTGCTGTGCTCTTCTGCACCCTCTGCTGTACTGTGCTGCATTCTCTGCTGTGCTGCACCCTTTGCTGTGCTCTGCTGCACCCTCTGCTGTGCTGTGCTGCATGCTCTGCTGTGCTGTGCTGCACCCTCTGCTGTGCTGTGCTGCACCCTCTGCTGTGCTGTGCTGCACCCTCTGCTGTGCTGTGCTGTGCTGCATGCTCTGCTGTGTTGTGTATGAAAGCAAGTCCAAGCAACTTGTTTACAGCTCAATGCTGAACTGATTTCAGATTGAAACGCTTGACAGACGTTTGAACTCAAAACATTACACGGCCTGTGTGTGTCTCTGTGTGTGTGTACATGTCTGTCTTTGTGTGTATGTGTGTCTGTGTGTGTGTGTGTGTGTGTGTGTGTGTTTGCCTGTCTCTCAGTATGTGTGTGTGTGTGTGTGTCTTTAGAGCAGAGAGAGGAAGGATAGGGTTTTCCATCCACGTGATACCCAGCCCCACACACTGCTCTCCCCTGAGCTGGTCTGTGTCAACCTCACGTATCTAACCACCCAGAGAGCCTCAGCAAGCCTCAGAGACAAAACACTGTCTTTCTCACGGTTCTTAGACGGCCAGGAGTGATCTTTAGCAACCTCGTTTCAGTCTGCCTTTATTTCTATTCAATGACCAGATTAGGCTACGCAACTAGCCGGCACGCACGCACACACACACACACACACACACACACACACACACACACACACACATACACACACACATATATACACACACACACACACACACACACACACACACACACACACACACACACACACACACACACACACATTCACTCTTGGTTATTGAGTCTATAGACATAATCTTCTTAGTCTAACCATGATTGGCCAATAAGTTCTTTTTGATCATACATCTTGTTTGTCTCGTTTTGTAATCAATTACTGTTGGGCTTCAGTTGTATACAGGTGTTGGAAGCTATGGGTCTACACACTGCGTCTGCAACACATTGAATGATTGTTTTTTTGACTTTGTCAATGTGTTTTGTATCTGCCACTTAGCTCACAAGCATGCTGATTTTTAAGGGGAAAAATGGCTAGATTCTTTGGTATAAAAGTCCCCCTCAAATATTGTCCTATATACCTAACCCTCTTGGTTCCTGGAGGGTGTACTAGAGTGTTCTAACGTTGCCGGTCTATTTTCTTCATCATGACAAGCGGATCTCCTTGAGTTCTGCGTCTAGACACCTAGAGCCTTAAACGTTTAGTTATACAAATCCTAATCTTACTTCCACAGCTCATCTGAACTGTGTGAACATTGAGTCTGTGAATTATTGTTAACTATGGTTTCCTTCTCTTGCACAGTCAGTCACCTATCAGTTTCATACTCCTGTAGTTTAATACAGCTCTACACTCTTAGAAACAAAAAGGTGTTATCTAGAATCTAAAAGGGTTCTTCCGCTGTCCCCATAGGAAAACCCTTTGAAGAACCCTTTTTGGTTCCAGGTAGAACCCTTTTGAGTTCCAACTAGAACCCTTTCTACACAGCTGAAAAACCCTTTTGGAACCCTTTTTTCTAAGAGTGTACAGCCTAGATTGATTTTTTATTTATTCATTAAAAAAAAAGATTTCACCTTTATTTAACCAGGTAGGCTAGTTGAGAACAAGTCCTTTATTTAACCAGGTAGGCTAGTTGAGAACAAGTCCTTTATTTAACCAGGTAGGCTAGTTGAGAACAAGTCCTTTATTTAACCAGGTAGGCTAGTTGAGAACAAGTCCTTTATTTAACCAGGTAGGCTAGTTGAGAACAAGTCCTTTATTTAACCAGGTAGGCTAGTTGAGAACAAGTCCTTTATTTAACCAGGTAGGCTAGTTGAGAACAACTGCGACCTGGCCAAGATAAAGCATAGCAGTTCGACACATACAACAACACAGAGTTACACATGGAATAAACAAAACATACAGTCAATAATACAGTAGAATTTTTTTTACAAAAACTCTATATACATTGAGTGCAAATGAGGTAAGATAAGGGAGTTAAGGCAATAAATAGGCCATGGTGGCGAAGTAATTACAATATAGCAATTAAACACTGGAATGGTAGATGTGCAGAAGATTGAATGTGCAAGTAGAGATACTGGGGTGCAAACGAGCAATATAAATAAATAACAGTATGGGGATGAGGTAGTTGGATGGGTTATTTACAGATGGGCTATGTACAGGTGCAGTGATCTGTGAGCTGCTCTGACAGCTGGTGCTTAAAGCTAGTGAGGGAGATATGAGTCTCCAGCTTCATTGTTTTTTGTAGTTCGTTCCAATCATTGGCAGCAGAGAACTGGAAGGAAAGGCGACCAAAGGAGGAATTGACTTTGGGGGTGACCAGTGAGATATACTTGCTGAAGCGCGTGCTACGAGTGGGTGCTGCTATGGTGACCAGTGAGCTGAGATAAGGCGGGGCTTTACCTAGCAGTAACTTGTAGATAATAAGATGAGCAATGTGAATCATCAAGTCATGTCTCAGAGATTCTTATTTCAATATCTGGTGCTAAAGGTTGTAGTGATATTAATCATGTATTCAGGCCTGCCAAGTTGAAAAAGCAGTGACTTACTTGATATCTGGTATCAACATGAGGCACTTTAACTAGATGGACCTCCCATCCTTATTATTTGTTTGTATTTTATTTAACCTTTATTTAACTAGGCAAGTCGGTTAAGAACAAATTCTTATTTACAATGACGGCCTATCAAAAGGCAAAAGGCTTACTGCGGGGACGGGAGCTGGGATTAAAAATACTAAATAAATAAAATATAGGACAAAACACACATCACGACAAGAGATACACCATAACACTACATAAAGAGAGACCTAAGACAACAACATAGCATGGCAGCAACACATGACAACACAGCATGGTAGCAAAACCACATGACAACAACATGGTAGCAACACAACATGACAACAACATGGTAACAACACAACATGGCAGCAGCACAAAACAGGGTACAAACATTATTGGGCACAGACTACAGTACAAATGGCAAGAAGGTAGAGACAACAATACATCACATAAAGCAGCCACAACTGTCAGTAAGAGTGTCCATGATTGAGTCTGAATGAAGAGATTGAGATAAAACTGTCCAGTTTGAGTGTTTGTTGCAGCTCGTTCCAGTCGCTATCTGCAGCGAACTGAAAAGAGGAGCGACCCATGGATGTGTGTGCTTTGGGGACCTTTAACAGAATGTGACTGGCAGAACGGGTGTTGTATGTGGAGGATGAGGGCTGCAGTAGATATCTCAGTTAGGGGGGAGTAAGGCCTAAGAGGGTTTTATAAATAAGCATCAACCAGTGGGTGTATACAGAGATTACCAGTTTACAGAGGAGTATAGAGTGCAGTGATGTGTCCTATAAGGAGCATTGGTGGCAAATCTGATGGCCGGATGGTAAAGAACATCTAGCCGCTCGAGAGCACCCTTACCTGCCGATCTATAAATTACATCTCCGTAATCTAGCATTGGTAGGATGGTCGTCAGATAACGAAGCAATAACTGCATCCCAAATGGCAACCCCTATTCCCTATATAGTGCACTGCTTTTGACCAGAGCCCATAGTGGCCATGTAGGGAATAGGGGGTGCCATTTGGGACACAGCCCTTATCTGAACGGCTAGATGGACGGTGTGGAACATTTATAGGTGCTCCCCTGCATGTAGCCAATTACAGACCTGTGTCTGAAGCCTGCCCCTGCTGTCTGGGCCAGGGAAACCCCTCACATCCGTTGTCATATCACCATTCCTGTGTTATCTGCTCTCAGTCAGGCTGCTCTTTCTGCTCATTTACATTCCCAGGCATGTGTAGCCTGACTCTCTCTCCCCCTCTCTCTCTATCCCTCTCCTTCTCTCTCTCTTTCTCTCTCTCCCTCTCTCTCTCTCCTTGTTCTCAAACCCACTGCCTACTAGAGGGAGAGGGAGAGAGTGGGAGGGAGAGAGGGGGAGAGGGAGGGGAGAGAGAGAGAGAAAAATAGAAAGGGAGAGATTTCTTTATTCCTTCCTGCATGCCAGAGAAGGCCCCTCTCCGAGGATTACATTGGTTAAGCCCTTATCACTCCAGGAAATTCACTGCAAGAAAATCAAGGGGAAATGTTATTCTTTTTAACTTTCTCCCCCCTCTCTTTCTCTCTCTCTCTCACTCTCTCTTTCCTTATTCCCATGGAAAGTTATTATGGCCTTGAAGAAAAAGTATCTTTCTTTGGCAGCACTCAAGTTTTCTTTTTTTCGTAACTGCATTTCATATTTCCTGCTTCTCATTCCTTCTCTTTTTTTATTTAAAAAATGTCTGGTGGTAGAATATTAGAAGTGGAAAATGTGGCGGCAGGTGCTTGTGTGCGAGGAGGGGAGGGAGATTGAGGTCTCTCTGTGTGGCTCACTGTGAAGCAATGTTAAACATCCAGGGGAAATGTTTGCTATTCTAATGTGATGCCGCCATGGTAACAGCTTTTACACTCTCTCATGGCTTTGCGGGAAGGGTATGCATGTAATCTCCCCCCTAATTTATTTCAGGAGTTTCAGTGAATGTAATCAATCCACAGTATAACATTACCCAAGTTGCCCACTAATCTGTCTGTATTAATGTGAAATAATTGAAACTGAGCACAAGCTAGCCCTTATGATGATAATGAGCTAGCCCTGATAATGAGGAGTTAGCTAACCCGGATAATGAGGAGTTAGCTAGCCCTGATAATGAGGAGTTATCTAGCCCTGATAATGAGGAGTTATCTAGCCCTGATAATGAGGAGTTATCTAGCCCTGATAATGAGGAGTTATCTAGCCCTGATAATGAGGAGTTATCTAGCCCTGATAATGAGTAGTTATCTAGCCCTGATAATGAGGAGTTAGCTAGCCCTGATAATGAGGAGTTAGCTAGCCCTGATAAAGAACTATCCCTGATAATGAGCTAGCCCTGATAATGAGGAGGAGCTATCCCTGATGATGAGGAGGAGCTATCCCTGATGATGAGGAGGAGCTAGCTAGCCCTGATGAGGAGGAGGAGCTAGCTAGCCTTGATGAGGAGGAGGAACTAGCTAGCCCTGATGATAATGAGGAGCTAGCCCTGATGAGGAGGAGGAGCTAGCTAGCCCTGATGATGAGCTAGCTAGCCCTGATGATGAGGAGGAGGTAGCTAGCCCTGATGATGAGGAGGAGCTATCCCTGATGATGAGGAGGAGCTAGCCCTGATGATGAGGAGGAGCTAGCTAGCCCTGATGATGAGGAGGAGCTAGCCCTGATGACGAGGAGGAGCAAGCCCTGATGATGAGGAGGAGCTAGCCCTGATGTTGAGGAGGAGCTAGCCCTGATGTTGAGGAGGAGCTAGCTATCCCTGATGAGGAGGAGCTAGCCCTGATGAGGAGGAGCTATCCCTGATGATGAGGAGGAGGTAGTTAGCCCTGATGATGATGAGGAGGAGCTAGCCCTGATGATGAGGAGGAGCTATCCCTGATGATGAGGAGGAGCTAGCCCTGATGATGAGGAGGAGCTAGCTAGCCCTGATGATGAGGAGGAGCTAGCTAGCCCTGATGATGAGGAGGAGCTAGCCCTGATGATGAGGAGGAGCTAGCCCTGATGATGAGGAGGAGCTAGCCCTGATGTTGAGGAGGAGCTAGCTATCCCTGATGAGGATGAGCTAGCCCTGATGAGGAGGAGCTATCCCTGATGATGAGGAGGAGGTAGTTAGCCCTGATGATGATGAGGAGGAGCTAGCCCTGATGATGAGGAGGAGCTATCCCTGATGATGAGGAGGAGCTAGCCCTGATGATGATGAGGAGCTATCCCTGATGATGAGGAAGAGGTAGCTAGCCCTGATGATGAGGAGGAGCTAGCCCTGATGATGAGGAGGAGGAGCTATCCCTGATGAGGAGGAGCTAGCTAGCCCTGATGATTATGATGATGAGCTATCCCTGATGAGGAGGAGTTATCTAGCCCTGATAATGAGGAGTTATCTAGCCCTGATAATGATGAGTTATCTAGCCCTGATAATGAGGAGTTATCTAGCCCTGATAATGAGGAGTTATCTAGCCCTGATAATGAAGAGTTATCTAGCCCTGATAATGAGTAGTTATCTAGCCCTGATAATGAGTAGTTATTTAGCCCTGATAATGAGGAGTTAGCTAGCCCTGATAATGAGGAGTTAGCTAGCCCTGATAAAGAACTATCCCTGATAATGAGCTAGCCCTGATAATGATGAGGAGCTATCCCTGATGATGAGGAGGAGCTATCCCTGATGATGAGGAGGAGCTATCCCTGATGATGAGGAGGAACTATCCCTGATGATGAGGAGGAGCTAGCTAGCCCTGATGAGGAGGAGGAGCTAGCTAGCCTTGATGATGAGGAGGAACTAGCTATCCCTGATGATAATGAGGAGCTAGCCCTGATGAGGAGGAGGAGCTAGCCCTGATGAGGAGGAGGAGCTAGCCCTGATGATAATGAGGAGCTAGCCCTGATGAGGAGGAGGAGGACCTAGCCCTGATGATGATGAGGAGCTAGCCCTGATGATGAGGAGGAGCTAGCCCTGATGATGAGGAGGAGCTATCCCTGATGATGAGGAGGAGGTAGCTAGCCCTGATGATGATGAGGAGGAGCTAGCCCTGATGAGGAGGAGGAGCTAGCTATCCCTGATGAGGAGGAGGAGCTATCCCTGATGATGAGGAGGAGGTAGCTAGCCCTGATGATGAGGAGGAGCTAGCCCTGATGATGATGAGGAGCTAGCCCTGATGTTGAGGAGGAGCTAGCTATCCCTGATGAGGATGAGCTAGCCCTGATGAGGAGGAGCTATCCCTGATGATGATGAGCTATCCCTGATGATGAGGAGGAGGTAGCTAGCCCTGATGAGGAGGAGGAGCTATCCCTGATGATGAGGAGGAGGTAGCTAGCCCTGATGATGGGGAGGAGCTAGCCCTGATGATGAGGAGGAGCTAGCCCTGATGATGAGGAGGAGCTAGCCCTGATGATGAGGAGGAGCTAGCCCTGATGATGAGGAGGAGCTAGCCCTGATGATGATGATGATGAGATATCCCTGATGAGGAGGAGGAGCTAGCTAGCCCTGAGGATGACGAGGAGCTAGCCCTGATGATGATGAGGAGGAGCTAGCCCTGATGAGGAGGAGGAGCTAGCCCTGATGATGAGGAGGAGCTAGCTATCCCTGATGATGATGATGAGCTAGTCCGGATGATGATGAGGAGCTAGCTAACCCTGATGATGAGGAGGAACTGGAAAAAATTAAAAATATGGTTTGCTTAATATAAATGTCACGCCCTGACCATAGAGAGGGTTTTGTTCTCTATTTTGGTTAGGCCAGGGTGTGACTAGGGTGGGCATTCTATGTTCCATTTTCTATGTTTTGAGTATTTCTTTGTTTTGGCCGGGTATGGCTCTCAATCAGGGACAGCTGTCTATCGTTGTCTCTGATTGGGAGCCATACTTAGGTAGCCTTTTCCCACAGGGTTTTTGTGGGTAGTTGTTTTCTGTCTTGTGTTTTTCATCTGACAGAGCTGTGCGTTTTTTTCCACTTTGTTTTTGATTCAGTGTTCAGATAAAATAAATACCATCATGAACACGTACCACGCTGCACCTTGGTCTACTCCCTGCAACAGCCGTTACAATAAGGAATTTTTGATTATTTATACTTTTACTTTTGATACTTAAGTACCTTTTAAACCAAATACTTTTAGACTTTTACTCAAGTATTATTTTACTTTTACTTGAGTCATTTTCTATTAAGGTATCTTTACTTTACTTTTTCTACTACTGCCCTAGACTAGTTCTCCATCCCGAATGGCACCCTATTCCCTACATAGTGCACAATTCTTAACTTTTGAGTCCTATAGGCCCTGGTCAATAGTAGTGCACTATATAGGGAATAGGGTGCCATTTTGGATGTGACCTAGGAGAGAGACCAGTATGTTTGCTCGTCCTGACTAAAGGCGAAAGGCTGTCTTTCTGATTGAATCCCTTTCATTGATTACACTCTGTTGACTTACATGGTTTATTGTCCTTCAAGCAATTACTCCGTCCTCCACCTCCTCCCTGCTCCATCCTCCACCTCCTCCCTGCTCCATCCTCCACCTCCTCCCTGCTCCCTGCTCCATCCTCCACCTCCTCCCTGCTCCATCCTCCACCTCCTCCCTGCTCCATCCTCCACCTCCTCCCTGCTCCATCCTCTACCTCCTCCCTGCTCCATCCTCCACCTCCTCCCTGCTCCCTCCTTCCTGCTTCACTTCTCAGCCTGCTGTCACCTCAAATAGTTCATTTTAAGATAGTGTGTGTGTGTGTGTGTGTGTGTGTGTGTGTGTGTGTGTGTGTGTGTGTGTGTGTGTGTGTGTGTGTGTGTGTGTGTGCTTCTACTACTGTTCAGTCATACAACTGCAGGTTCTGACTAATGTTGATAGCATAATGCATGTGTTTGTTTGTTTGTTGTCCTAAAGTCTCTCTGAATGGAGATCTGTCCACTCACTGTGCATTACCAGCCGTACCCTGTGTGCTCAGCTGAGTATCATCCAATTGGAGTGTGATCCACGCATTAGGAAGTCTCCATATCTATCACTTCACACTGCCCAGGCTTCAGTTACCCAGCCTGATGGCAGCCTCTCCAAGAAATCTGAAGTACTGTGAAATATTGAAGAGAGAAAATGCCTCCCTGCCGATGTCTCTGTCTGTCTGTCTGTCTGTCTGTCTGTCTGTCTGTCTGTCTGTCTGTCTGTCTGTCTGTCTGTCTGTCTGTCTGTCTGTCTGTCTGTCTGTCTGTCTGTCTGTCTGTCTGTCTGTCTGTCTGTCTGTCTGTCTGTCTGTCTGTCTGTCTGTCTGTCTGTCTGTCTGTCTGTAAGGCAGTTATTGTCTGCATCCCAAATGGCCCAAAAGGCTCAGGTTATTTGGAGTGCACTATGAAGGGAATAGGGTGCCCACTATGTAGGGAATAGGGTGTCCACTATGTAGGGAATAGGGTGCCCACAATATAGGGAATAGGGTGCCCACTACTTAGGGAATAGGGTGCCCACTACTTAGGGAATAGGGTGCCCACTATATAGGGAATAGGGTGCCCACTAAATAGGGAATAGGGTGCCCACTAAATAGGGAATAGGGTGCCCACTATATAGGGAATAGGGTTCCCACTATATAGGGAATAGGGTGCCCACTAAATAGGGAATAGGGTGCCCACTATGTAGGGAATAGGGTGCCATTTTGAATGCAGACATCATTATAATGTGTGTCTTCTCTCTACGACTTTGGCAGAATGACAACATTGATCACATAAAAGATAATGCATCTCAGTAGATATTGACAAAAATAGTCCCATTCACTTTGAATATCCGTGATGCCATTAGCTTTGAATTAGTTATTAGTGTAAGAGTACGGTCCATCCTGGTCTAAAGTAGTGTTGATGAATAGGGAATAGGACTACAAAAAGAAAACCAGCCCCGTCGCGGACCCCGATATCTTGCTCCCAGACAAACTAAACAACTTCTTTGCTCGCTTTGAGGACAATACAGTGCCACCGACACGGCCCGCTACCCAAACCTGCGGGCTCTCCTTCACCACAGCCAATGTGAGTAAAACATTTAAACGTGTTAACCCTCGCAAGGCTGCCGGCCCAGATGGCATCCCTAGCCGCATCCTTAGAGCATGCGCAGACCAGCTGGCTGGTGTGTTTACGGACATATTCAATCTCTCCATATCCCAGTCTGCTGTTCCCACATGCTTCAAGAGGGCCACCATTGTTCCTGTTCCCAAGAAAGCTAAGGTAACTGAACTAAATGACTATCGCCCCAAAGCACTCACTTCTGTCATCTTGAAGTTCTTTGAGAGACTAGTCAAGAATTATATCACCTCCACCCTACCAGACACCCTAGACCTATTCCAATTTGCTTACCGACCCAATAGGGCCACAGACGATGCAATCGCCATCACACTGCACACTGCCCTAACCCATTTGGACAAGAGGAATACCTATGTAAGAATGCTGTTCATCGACTACAGCTCAGCATTTAACACCATAGTACCCTCCAAACTCGTCATTAAGCTCGAGACCCTGGGTCTCGACCCCGCCCTGGGCAACTGGATCCTGGACTTTCTGACGGGCCGCCCCCAGGTGGTGAGGGTAGGTAACAACATCTCCACCCCGCTGATCCTCAACACTGGGTCCCCACAAGGGTGTGTTCTCAGCCCTCTCCTGTACTCCCTGTACACCCATGACTGCGTGGCCATGCACGCCTCCAACTCAATCATCAAGTTTGCAGACGACACTACAGTGGTAAGCTTGATTACCAACAACGACGAGATGGCCTACAGGGAGGAGGTGAGGGCCCTCGGAGTGTGGTGTCAGGAAAATAACCTCACACTCAACGTCAACAAAACAAAGGAGATGATCGTGGACTTCAGGAAACAGCAGAGGGAGCACCCACCTATCCACATCGAAGGGACGGTAGTGGAGAAGGTGGAACGTTTTAAGTTCCTCGGCTGAATTGGTCCACCCACACAGACAGCGTGGTGAAGAAGGCGCAACAGCGCCTCTTCAACCTCAGAAGGCTGAAGAAATTTGGCTTGTCAGCAAAAACACTCACAAACTATTACAGATGCACAATCGAGAGCATCCTGTCGGGCTGTATCACCGCCTGGTACGGCAACTGCTCCGCCCACAACCGTAAGGCTCTCCAGAGGGTAGTGAGGTCTGCACAACGCATCACCGGGGGCAAAATACCTGCCCTCCAAGACACCTACACCATCCGATGTCACAGGAAGGCCAAAAAGATCATCAAGGACAACAACCACCCGAGCCACTGCCTGTTCACCCCGATATCATCCAGAAAACGAGGTCAGTACAGGTGCATTAAAGCTGGGACCGGGAAACTGAAAAACAGCTTCTATCTCAAGGCCATCAGATTGTTAAACAGACATCACTAACATTGAGTGGCTGCTGCCAACATACTGGCTCAAATTTCTAGCCACTTTAATAATTAAAAATTGGATGTAATAAATGTATCAGTAGTCACTTTAAACAATGCCATTTTATATAATGTTTACATACCCTACATTACTCATCTCATATGTATATACTGTACTCTATACCATCTACTGCATCTTGCCTATGCCGTTCGGCCATCGTTCATCCATCTATGTACATATTCTTATCCATTCCTTTACACTTGTGTTTAAAAGGTAGTTATTGTGAAATTGTTAGATTAGTCGTTAGATATTACTGCACGGTCAGAACTAGAAGCACAAGCATTTCGCTACACTTGCACTAACATCTGCTAACCATGTGTATGTGACCAATAAAATTTGATTTGATTTGGGTGTGCCATTTGGAATGTAGTCCTAGTGACACAGAAATACCGTAGAACTGTTTATTCAGTCTGTACTGCAGGGTCGTCGCCTTACTATGACCTCACAGATGATGACCTCACTGTTACAAATACATAGTTATTCTGGCAGACTGCCCTTGTCTCGACCCCAACAGGGAAGGCTACAGTATTAACTGATTAGGGTTTTTGTCTGTGTAAAAGCTGCCTCCCAAATTGCACTCCTATTCCCCGTATAGTGCACTACTTTAGCACCCTATTCCCTGTATAGTGCACTACTTTAGCACCCTATTCCCCGTATAGTGCACTACTTTCGCACCCTATTCCCCATATAGTGCACTACTTTAGCACCCTATTCCCCGTATAGTGCACTACTTTTGACAAGAGCTCTATGAAACCCTATTCTAAAAGTAGTGCACTATAAAGGGAATGTGTGTGTGTGTGTGTGTGTGTGTGTGTGTGTGTGTGTGTGTGTGTGTGTGTGTGTGTGTGTGTGTGTGTGTGTGTGTGTGTGTGTGTGTGTGTGTGTGTGTGTGTGTGTGTGTGTGTGTGTGTGTGTGTGTGTGTGTGTGTGTGCACTCGACACAGCTCCTCCCCAGGCAGGCCCACCGGGGGAAAACAAAGCTAATGAGAGTTGATCCCTAGCATGAGAGTCGACTCCTAGCGTGAGAGTCGACTCCTAGCGTGAGCGTCGACTCCTAGCGTGAGCGTCGACTCCTACCATGAGAGTCGACTCCTAGCATGATAGCATGAGAGTCGACTCCTAGCATGAGAGTTGCCTCCTAGCATGAGAGTTGACTCATCATTACAGAGCAGTGGAAATGAAAATACACAAACACACACATTTGTTTTACTGTCCTTTTGGGGACCAAAACAATTTATTCACATTCAAAATCCTATTTCCTATCCCTAATCCCTAACCCCTTTAACCCTAACCTTAACCCCTAGCTCTTAACCCTAAACCGAACCATAATTGTTACCCAAACTCTAAGCCTAACCCCAAAGCCTAATATACTATAGACATTTTCCTTGTGGGGACCGTCAAAATGCCCCCACTTGTCAAATTTTTTCTTGTTTTACTCTTTTACTAGGACTTATGGTCCCCACAAGGATACTAAAACAAAACACACACACACACACACACACACACACACACACACACACACACACACACACACACAGCTGCTATGATGAAAACACGACAGAAGAAAGTACAGAAAGTGAAGCCAACCAGTTGGTTTAATTTCGTTTTATTTCATTTATTTTGTTTAATTTAGTTTTATTTAGTTTAATTTAGTTTTATTTAGTTTAATTTAGTTATTTTCACAGATCCAGAAATCTAGATTTAATTTCAGCAATTTTCACACAAGATTCTAAGTAGGTGTATAATAACATAACAAATGAATATAATGCTCCTCCTATCCTCCTATGCCTTCAGTCAGTTTCAACCTACATTCACTGTTTTATCTACAAGTACATTCCAAAACAAGCCAGTTACTTTGCCCATTATTGCTGCTTCCTGCTGTAATACCCCTGTAACATCCCAGCCCCTCTCCTCCCTCTGACCCTCCCTCTGACCCTCCCCCTCCTTCCACCTGTCCTCAAAGTCTAGTTTGGTGATGAAACAAAAAAGTGATGACAGAGAAACTGTATGTGTTTTCATTGGGGTCCCATTATATTACGGCTGCAATAAGATGCTTTTTCATACAGGCGTGTTCTTACATTTTGCCATGTGATGTGACACTTCTGTTTTTTTATTTTTACACACACACACACAGACAGACACACACAGACACACACACACACACACACACACACACACACACACACACACACACACACACACACACACACACACACACACACACACACACACATACACACACACCCAGAGTGTATTTTTAGATTGGGTTTTAGCAGCAGGCCTGTCTGTGCTGGAGTGTGTTCTGGCTCTGAACTTTAACAGTGAGTAAAGTACTGGAGCTTCATACAACATTGTGGAGTTTGACAGGCTTCACACAACAAGGACTTCTCATACTGTTTAAATGGAATACGGCAGACAGATCGTTTCTGGAGTTGGGGGTCTCTCTCTCCCTCTTTCTCTATTTCCTATATACTCTCTCTCTCTCTGTTTTTGTCTCTGTCTGTCCGTCCGTCCGTCCGTCCCTCCCTCCCTCCCTCCCTCCCTCCCTCCCTCCCTCCCTCCCTCCCTCCCTCCCTCCCTCCCTCCCTCCCTCCCTCCCTCCCTCTCTGTCTCTCTCTCTGTCTCTCTCTCTGTCTCTCTCTCTGTCTCTGCTTCTGTCTCTCTGTCTCTCTCTCTGTCTGTCTCTCTCTCTCTCGGTCTGTCTGTCTCTCTCTCTCTACTCTTAAGCATCTCAGACTATGTAGGGGAATGTGTATCAAATGAATTTCAAACAGCTAGAACCTCCAGTCCAAACCCCTGTGCCCTCCCTGTCACCTCCCTGTCACCTCCCTGCCTTCTCCCTCATCCCTCCCTCTCCCTCCTCCCTCTGCCTCCTCCCTCCACCCCTCCCTCTCCCTCCTCCCTCTGCCTCCTCCCTCCACCCCTCCCTGTCCCATCCACCACTCACACATCTGACCATTCACTATGACTGAACCTTCTGCTTTATACATCTGACCCATATATTCACTATGACTGAACCTTCTGCTTTATACATCTGACCCATATATTCACTATGACTGAACCTTCTGCTTTATACATCTGACCCATATATTCACTATGACTGAACCTTCTGCTTTATACATCTGACCCATATATTCACTATGACTGAACCTTCTGCTTTATACATCTGACCCATATATTCACTATGACTGAACCTTCTGCTTTATACATCTGACCCATATATTCACTATGACTGAACCTTCTGCTTTATACATCTGACCCATATATTCACTATGACTGAACCCTCTGCTTTATACATCTGACCCATATATTCACTATGACTGAACCCTCTGCTTTATACATCTGACCCATATATTCACTATGACTGAACCCTCTGCTTTATACATCTGACCCATATATTCACTATGACTGAACCCTCTGCTTTATACATCTGACCCATATATTCACTATGACTGAACCCTCTGCTTTATACATCTGACCCATATATTCACTATGACTGAACCTTCTGCTTTATACATCTGACCCATATATTCACTATGACTGAACCTTCTGCTTTATACATCTGACCCATATATTCACTATGACTGCACCTTCTGCTTTATACATCTGACCCATATATTCACTATGACTGAACCTTCTGCTTTATACATCTGACCCATATATTCACTATGACTGAACATTCTGCTTTATACATCTGACCCATATATTCACTATGACTGAACCCTCTGCTTTATACATCTGACCCATATATTCACTATGACTGAACCTTCTGCTTTATACATCTGACCCATATATTCACATTTCCTTCCCTGACAATTCAGCAGGAAAAAAACTCTCTATTCTCAACATCTGTTTCCATATAGGTGTGTTTTGTGCTCTTTTCACATTTTTCATCCTCCTCTTCCACCACCTCCACCTCCTCCTCCTCCTCCTCTCCCCTCCTCCACCACCTCCACCTCCTCCTCTTCCTCCTCCTCCTCTTCCTCCTCCTCCTCCTCCTCCTCCTCCTCCTCTCCCTCCTCCACCTCTTCCTACTCTTCCTCCACCTCCACCTCCTCTCCCAGTCCCCATCCTGAACTGAAGTGCTGTTGGAGCAGCAGGAGCCCAACTTGACTCCAAAGTGTGTATGCTTGTCCGTGTGCAGGTCCAGACTAGAGAAGCAAGGTTTTCTTCTCCCTCAGAGAAGAGTATTGAAGGTGAAAGAGAGAGAGAGAGAGAGAGAACTGCTACTGATAACTGCAAAAATGCTCATTTAAAAAACCCACCACAGAGGAAGTTGCTGCACCTGTCATGTACTTCCTGTCCTAGAGCAGAAATTCTAATTTAGGTTCCACCTCGAAGACTGGCGCAGGCTGATAATACAATGCCTTATAAAGTATTTATACCTCTACATTTTGTTGTTACAGACTGAACCAGGTTTTCCTTTAGGATTAAGTCTGTGCTTAGCTCCATTCTGTTTATTTTTTATACTGAAAAACTCCCCAGTCTGTAATGATTTAGAAGCATACCCATAACATGATTCAGCCACCACTATACTTGAAAAGTTGAGGAGTGGTTCTCAGTAATGTGTTGTATTGGATTTGCCCCAAACATAACACTTTGTATTCAGGACAAAAACTTAATTGTTTAGCCACATTCCTTTCAGTATTACTTTATCGCCTTGTTGCAAACAGGATGCATTTGTTTTTTGTTTTTTTTATTTCACCTTTATTTAACCAGGTAGGCCAGTTGAGAACAAGTTCTCATTTACAACTGCGACCTGACCAAGATAAAGCAAAGCAGTGCGACGAAAACAACAACACAGAGTTACAATAGGGATAAACAAACATACAGTCAATAACACAATAGAAAAATATATACACAGTGTGCGCAAATGTAGTAAGATTAGGGAGGTAAGGCAATAAATAGGCCATATTGGCAAAATAATTACAATTTAGCATTAACACTGGAGTGATAGATGTGCAGATGATGATGTGCAAGTAGAGATACTGGGATGCAAAAGAGCAAGAAAAATAAATAACAGTATGGGGATGAGGTAGTTGGGTGGGCTATTTACAGATGGGCTACGTACAGGTGCAGTGATCGGTAATCTGCTCTGACAGCTGATGCTTAAAGTTAGTGAGGGAGATATAAGTCTCCAGCTTCAGCGATTTTTGCAATTGGTTCCAGTCATTGGCAGCAGAGAACTGGAAGGAAAGGCGGCCAAATGAGGTGTTGGCTTTGGGGATGACCAGTGAAATATACCTGTTGGAGCTCGTGCTATGGGTGGGTGTTGCTATAGTGACCAGTGAGCTGAGATAAGGCGGGGCTTTACCTATCAGATACTTATAGATGACCTGGAGCCAGTAGGTTTGGTGACGAATATCAAGCGAGGGCCAGCCAACGAGAGCATACAGGTCGCAGTGGTGGGTAGTATATGGGGCTTTGGTAACAAAACGGATGGCACAGTGATAGACTACATCCAATTTGTTGAGTAGAGTGTCGGAGGCTATTTTGTAAATTACATCGCTGAAGTCAAGGATCGGTAGGATAGTCAGTTTTATGAGCGTATGTTTGGCAGCATGAGTGAAGGAGGCTTTGTTGAGAAATAGGAAGCCAATTCTAGATTTAATTTTGGATTGGAGATGCTTAATGTGAGTCTGGAATGAGAGTTTACAGTCTAACCAGACACCTAGGTATTTGTAGTTGTCCACATATTCTAAGTCAGAACCGTCCAGAGTAGTGATGCTAGTCGGGCGGGCGGGTGCGGGCAGCAATCAGTTGAAGAGCATGCATTTCATTTTACTAGCATTTAAGAGGAGATGGAGGCCACGGAGGGAGTGTTGTATGGCATTGAAGCTCGTTTGGAAGTTTGTTAACACAGTGTCCAAAGAAGGGCCAGATGTATACAGAATTGTGTCATCTGCGTAGAGGTGGTCCAGAGAATCACATAGCAAGAGCGACATTGATATATACAGAGAAAAGAGTCAGCCCGAGAATTGAACCCTGTGGCACCCCCATAGAGACTGCAAGAGGTTCAGACAACAGGCCCTTCGATTTGACACACTGAACTCTATCTGAGAAGTAGTTGATGAACCAGGCGAGGCAGTCGTTTGAGAAACCAAGGCTATTGAGTCTGCCGATAAGAATGCGGTGATTGACAGAGTTGAAAGCCTTGGCCAGATCGATGAAGACGGCTGCACAGTACTGTCTTTTATCGATGTCGGTTATGATATCGTTTAGGACCTTGGGCGTGGCTGAGGTGCACCCATGACCAGCTTGGAAAATAGAATGCATAGTGGGGAAGGTACGGTGGGATTCGAAATGGTCTGTTTGTTAACTTGGCTCTTGAAGACTTTAGAAAGGCAGGGCAGGATTGATTTAGGTCTGTAACAGTTTGGGTCTAGAGTGTCTCCCCCTTTGAAGAGGGGGATGACTGTGGCAGCTTTCCAATCTTTAGGGATCTCAGACGATACGAAAGAGAGGTTGAACAGGGGTTGCAACAATTTCGGCAGATAATTTGAGAAAGAGAGGGTCCAGATTGTCTTGCCCAGCTGATTTGTAGGAGTCCAGATTTTGCAGCATTTCAGAACATCAGCTATCTGGAGTTTGGTGAAGGAGAAGCTGGGGAGGGTGTGCTTGGACAAGTTACTTCAGGGGGTGCAGAGCTGTTGGCCGGGGTAGGGGTAGCCAGGTGGAAAGCATGGCCAGCCGTAGAAAAATACTTTTTGAAATTCTCGAACATCGTAGATTTATGGGTGGTGACAGGGTTTCCTATCCTCAGTGCAGTGGGCAGCTGGGAGGAGGTGCTCTTATTCTCCATGGACTTAACAGTGTCCCAAAACTTTTTGGAATTAGTACTACAGGATGCACATTTCTGTCTGAAAAAGCTAGCCTTTGCTTTCCTAACTTTTTATTTTTATTTATTTCGTCTTTATTTAACCAGGTAGGCTAGTTGAGAACAAGTTCTCATTTCCAACTGCAACCTGGCCAAGCAAACTGACTGTGTATATTGGTTCCTGACTTCCCTGAAAATGTGCATATCGCTGGGGCTATTCGGTGCTAATGCACTACACCACAGGATGGTGTTGTGCTGGTCAAGGGCAGTCACGTCTGGAGTGAACCAAGGGCTATATCTCTTCTTAGTTCTACATTTTTTGAATGGGGCATGCTTATTTAAGATGGTGAGGAAAGCACTTTTAAAGAACAACCAGGCGTCCTCTACTGATGGGATGAGGTCAATATCCTTCCAGGATAACCAAGCCAGGTCGATTAGAAAGGCCTGCTCGCTGAAGTGTTTTAGGGAGCGTTTGACAGTGATGAGGGGTGGTCGTTTGACCGCGGACACAGGCAATGAGGCAGTGATCGCTGAGATCCTGGTTGAAGAATGCAGAGGTGTATTTAGAGGGCAAGTTGGTCAGGATGATATAGCCCATGATAGCCCATATTTACAGATTTAGGGTTGTACCTGGTAGGTTCCTTGATAATTGGTGTGAGATTGAGGGCATCTAGCTTAGGATGGCCGGGGTGTTAAGCATATCTCAGTTTAGGTCACCTAACAGTACGGACTCTGAAGATAGATGGGGGGCAATCAATTCACATCTGGTGTCCAGGGCACAGCTGGGGGCGGAGGTGGGTCTATAACAAGCGGCAATAGTGAGAGACTTACTTCTGGAAAGGTGGATTTTTAAAAGTAGAAGTTCGAACTTTTTGTGCACAGACCTGGATAGTATGACAGAACTCTGCAGGCTAACTCTGCAGTAGATTGCAACTCCGCCCCCTTTGGCAGTTCTATCTTGATGGGAAAATGTTGTAGTTGGGGGTTGAAATTTCAGAATCTTTGGTGTCCTTCCTAAGCCAGGACTCAGACACGGCTAGGACATCGGGGTTGGCAGAGTGTGCTAAAGCAGTGAATAAAACAAACTTAGGGAGGAGGCTTCTGATGTTAACATGCATGAAACCAAGGCAGAGGAGGAATAGGATAAGGGTATGGCTAAAAGCTATAAGAACTGGTTGTCTGGTGCGTTGGGAACAGAGAATAAAAGGAGCATATTCTGGGTGTGGTAGAGTAGATTCAGGGCATAATGTACAGACAAGGGTATGGTAGGGAGTGAGTACAGTGGAGGTAAACCTAGGCATTGAGTGACGATGAGAGAGGTTGCATCTCTGGAGGCAGCCGTTAATCCAGGTGAGGTCTCCGCATGTGTGGAGGGTGGTACAAAAGAGCTATCTAAGGCATGTTGAGCGGGACTGGGGGCTCTACAGTGAAATAAAACAATAAGAACTAACCAAAACAGCAGTAGATAAGACATATCGACATTAGAGAGAGGCATGAGACATAAAGCAATCACAGGTGTTGATCGGGAGAGCTAAGACAACAACGGGTAAATGGCGATGAATGGGTAGAGAGGGTCAGTTAGGTACACACAGGACCTGAGTTCGAGGCTGGGGCCGACAGATAAACAACATGAGGGACCATGTTAGTGAACAGTCCAGCAGGCATCAGCTGTGTAGCCGAGTGATCATAGGGTCCAATGAGCAGCAATAGGTGAGTCAGGGAGTCGTTCGGTAGTCGCTACTGCGCTAGGCGAGCGGGAGACGCGGCATTCAGAAAGATAGCGGGCCGGGGCTAGCAGATGTGTCTTCGGCGACATCGCAACGGAAAAGCCTGTTAAAGCCACATCGGACGATTACGTCGGCAGACCAGTCGTGATGGATCGGTGGGGCTCGGTGTCGACAATAAAGGATCCAGGCCAATTGGCAAAAGAGGTACAGTAGCCCAAGAGTTAGCTGGTATACATTCGTTGGCTAGCCGGGAGATGGGCCTAGCTCGAGGCTAGCTCAAGGCTAACTGGTGCTTGCTTTGGGACAGAGGTGTTAGCCAACAATAGCCACTCGGTTGCAGCTAGCTAGCTGCGATGATCCGGTGTAATGGTCCAGAGCTTGCGGCAGGAATCCGGTGATGTGGTAGAGAAAAGCAGTCCGATATGCTCTGGGTTGATATAGCGCTGTGCAGACTGGCAGGTATTGACCGAGCTAAAGCTGGCTGGTGTCCGAGCTAAAGGTGAAGACCGCTAGAAGTGGCTAACAATGACTAGTAGCTAGTAGCTAGTTAGCTGGCTAGCTTCTGATGGGGGTTCCAGTTATGACGTATAAAAATAGCAGATCCTTACCACATTGGGTGAGGCGGGTTGCAGGAAAGTATATTTAGATCGTAGATGGAAAGAGAGAATAAAATACATACAGAGGAAACAGACTATTTACACTGGACAAGACAAACACACGTCTGACTGCTATCCTATGCATGTTATACATGTGTTGGAATATGTCCTTCTTTTCACTCTGTCATTTAGGTTAGTATTGTGGAGTAAATGCAATGTTGTTGATCCATCCTCAGTTTTCTCCTATCACAGACATTAAACTCTGTAACTGTTTTAAAGTCACCATTGGCCTCAAGGTGAAATCCCTGACCGGTTTCCTTCCTCTTCGGCAACTGAGTTAGGAAGGACGCCTGTATTTTTGTACTGACTGGGTGTATTGATACACCATCCAAAGTGTAATTATTAACTTCACCATGCTCAAAGGGATATTTAATGCCTGCTGTTTTTTTTTACCCATCTACCAATAGGTGCCCTTCTTAGCGAGGCATTGGAAGACATCCCTGGTCTTTGTGGTTGACTGCCCGACTGAAGGGCCTCACAGATAACTATATGTGTGGGGTACAGAGATGAGGTAGTCATTAAAATTTTATGTTAAAACACTATTATTGCACACAGAGTGAGTCCATGTAACTTATTGTGTGACTTGTTTTTTACTCTTAAACTTAAAGGGTTGAATACTTATTGACTCAAGACATTTCAGCTTTTCATTTTTAATTACATTTTTAAAAAATGTATAGAAACATAATTACACTTTGACATTATGGGGTATTGTGTGTAGGCCAGTGAATTTTGTATTTATTTTTTTCAGCCTGTAAAACAACGAAATGTGTAAAAAGTCAGTTGTTTGGAGTACTTTCTGAAGGCACTGTACAGGAATTGGGGTTGGGAATGTTGTGGTGATTTCCACGTGTAGCAGAGAAATAACAACCAATATGGCACTGACTGACAGCTGTCAGTGTAACTAGTTAGCGTGCTAACCTTAGCTAGCACCATTTCAGTAAGTCAGGTGAAAATAATTATTTTGGAAAAAGACTACCAGCCTGCTTGTCAAAAGATCAATCTCAGCTAAATCAGTCTCAGCTGTACGACCTGTTGACATGTTGAGGGTTGACGTTTGTCTAACTCTTGCCGTTTGATAAGTCCAGTGAAACCGGGTCGGATTCCAGACGTCATTAATATTTGGACATGCACACGGATATTATCAAATAGCTATATTCTTTGTTCTCTCTGTTATCATTTCAGCAAGCTAGCTAGCTAACTATCAATGCATTATCTAAACTGCACAGCTATATATTTATGCATTATCTAAACTGCACAGCTATATATTTATGCATTATCTAAACTGTGTCCGTGAATCCACCATAGAAATAGAAAGAATATAATCTCTGGTAATATGTAGAGCCTAAATATTGGAACGGTTTGGATCATATATTGAAGCAATGGGCCAGATCATTTATAAGACTGTTCTATATATATATATATTTATTCAAATTAAAATAAGTGAAACTTGACAAAGTATCCAGTAGATTATGATAATTTGCTGGTAAAAAAAGGGAAGGTCCAAAAACATTTGTTTCACCCACTATTTTAATTTGCTCCATGGCAATGCTAACCCTGTCTATTTCTTAATTTGATCTTCTTAAAAGCGGATTTTAAACCTGACTCTCACATTAACCCTAACCTTAACCACACCGCTAAACTTAGCCTAACCCTAACCTTAAACTAAGACCAAAAAAAAGAAAATGAATTTGTACGATATAGCCATGAAAATATCCGAAGTGTCACATTCGGATTTGGCACTTCAAGACCAATTATATCATACTTTGCCATCGTCTTTCAGCGTTTTAGTGTAATGTGGAAGAGGACAATTGAATACCTAACTCCCTCCCTGCGAACCCAAAATCTTGTCTGTTTTAGATCTTAAGTACATTCCTTGGCATTCCTTCTTCCCTATCCGCCTGTCCTCTAACTCTGGCCAACACATTTTTGACCCTTGCTTTGAGGGAGCGAGAGAGAGATGAAGACTCAGGTCACTTCTGGGAAAATTGGAAAACACTGAAGAAACAACAACAGGAAGAGACACAGTAGCTACCCACAATGGAGATCACACTGGATTCTCCAATTACATTGAATGAACTACAGGACAAAATACAAACCCTCCAACCCAAAAAGGCCTGTGGTGTTGATGGTACGACACACCACGTATACACCCTGCACACCCTAATTGACCAACAAACAAACACTGTTGTTTCATCGGCAAACTTGATGATGGTGTTGGAGTCATGCCTGGCCATGCAGTCATGAGTGAACAGGGAGTACAGAAGGGGACTGGGCACACACACCTGAGGGGCCCCCGTGTTGAGGATCAGCGTGGATCAGCGCATATGTGTTGTTCCCTACCCTCACCACCTGGGGGCGGCCCGTCAGGAAGTCCAGGATCCATTTGCAGAGGGAGGTGTTTAGTCCCACTGACCTTAGCTTAGTGATGAGCTTTGAGGGCACTATGGTGTTGAACGCTGAGCTGTAGTCAATGAATAGCATTCTTACATAGGTGTTCCTTTTGTCCAGGTGCGAAAGGGCAGTGTTGAGTGCAATAGAGATTGCATCATCTGTGGATCTGTTGTGGCGGTATGCAAATTGGAGTGGGTCTAGTGTTTCTGGGATAATGGTGTTGATGTGAGCCATGACCAGCCTTTCAAAGCACTTCATGGCTACAAACGTTGAGTGCTGCGGGTCGAAAGTCATTTAGGCAGGTTACCTTCGTGTTCTTGGGCACAGGGACTATGGTTGTCTGCTTGAAACATGTTGGTATTACATAAAATACCACAGTGTGTAAGCCCAGCAGCAAAATTTGTGACCTGCTGCCACAAGAAAAGATAAACCGGTGGGTCAGAAACACCAATGTAAATATAACCTATATTTATCGGTCTATTGATTTCCCCCTTGTCATTCGTACAACACTGCATACTTTAAGTGACATTTTAAATCTTATACCACATTTTTTAACAGCTAATAATAGATTTTAAACATTGTTATTCTCTTGCTACTTTTTTGTGTGTAATGTTTACTGTCTGACTGTTTTTCTCTTTGTTTTGTTTAATTCACTTTGTTGGCTTTTGTCTGTTTTTTTTCTTCACTTTGTTGGTTTTTGTCATTCTTGTTTAGTTTTTACCTTGCTTTGGCAATGTAAACACATTTTTCCCATGCCAATAAAGCCACTTTGGAGAGAGAGAGAGAGAGAGAGAGAGAAAGAGACAAAAAATCAAGTCACTTCTGGGACAATTGTCCAGTGATCCCCTGAAGACATATCATCATATTATTTGGAAGATAGATTGGTAAAAACCACCCTGATTATTCCAGCTCCTCAGTGTTAGGATGCCAGCTCCATTTTACCCTGTTGGGTTTTTCATTTACGTAATTGGTAGTTATTCTCTGTTCCTTTTAAAGCAGTATAGGCACTAAAGGTTAATGCAATTGTGTTCCCCCATGGCCGTACAAATTGCAGGCCTGTACTGTGACACGTTACCTCCCCCTGCAGTGTTCCGCTCAGTGTGTGTCTGTGTTCCGCAATAAGCCCTAATGCCTTGTTCTAGCCGGGATGTGACAGCGTAATGAGGGCGACCTTGGACATTACCACAGCGACCTTGGTTCCAGCCGCTACATCTCCATATTGTATAATAACCTTTTGGAGGGAACAGGAGAACCAAGCCTGTCAATCACCATTCTGTATACATCTGGCCCTTCTTTGGACACTGTGTTAACTAACCTCCAGACGAGCTTCAATGCCATACAACACTCCTTCCGTGGCCTCCAACTGCTCTTAAATACTAGTAAAACTAAATGCATGCTCTTCAACCGATCGCTGCCCGCACCTGCCCGCCCGTCCAGCATCACTACACTGGACGGTTCTGACTTAGAATATGTGGAGAACTACTAATATCTAGGTGTCTGGTTAGACTGTAAACTCTCCTTCCAGACTCACATTAAGCATCTCCAATCCAAAATTAAATCTAGAATCGGCTTCCTATTTCGCAACAAAGCATCGTTCACTCATGCTGCAAAACATACCCTCGTAAAACTGACCATCCTACCGATCCTCGACTTCGGCGATGTCATTTACAAAATAGCCTCCAACACTCTACTCAACAAATTGGACACAGTCTATCACAGTGCCATATACTACCCACCACTGCGACCTGTATGCTCTCGTTGGCGGGCCCTCGCTTCATACTCGTTGCCAAACCCACTGGCTCCAGGTCATCTACAAGTCACTGCTAGGTAAAGCCCCGCCTTATCTCAGCTCACTGGTCACCATAGCAGCACCCACCCGTAGCACGAGCTCCAGCAGGTATATCTCACTGGTCATCCCCAAAGCCAATTCTTCCTTTGGCCGCCTTTCCTTCCAGTTCTCTGCTGCCAATGATTGGAACGAACTGCAAAAATCACTGAAGCTGGAGACTCATATCTCCCTCACTAGCTTTAAGCACCAGCTGTCAGAGCAGATCACAGATCACTGCACCTGTACGTAGCCCATCTGTAAAGAGCCCATCTAACTACCTCATCCCCATACTGTATTTATTTATTTATCTTGCTCCTTTGCACCCCAATATCTCTACTTGCACATTCATATATCTATATATATATATATATATATATATATATATATATACAGTGGGGCAAAAAAGTATTTAGTCAGCCACCAATTGTGCAAGTTCTCCCACTTAAAAAGATGAGAGAGGCCTGTAATTTTCATCATAGGTACACGTCAACTATGACAGACAAAATGAGAAAAACAATCCAGAAAATCACATTGTAGGATTTTTAATGAATTTATTTGCAAATTATGGTGGAAAATAAGTATTTGGTCACCTACAAACAAGCAAGATTTCTGGCTCTCACAGACCTGTAACTTCTTCTTTAAGAGGCTCCTCTGTCCTCCACTCGTTACCTGTATTAATGGCACCTGTTTGAACTTGTTATCAGTATAAAAGACACCTGTCCACAACCTCAAACAGTCACACTCCAAACTCCACTATGGCCAAGACCAAAGAGCTGTCAAAGGACACCAGAAACAAAATTGTAGACCTGCACCAGGCTGGGAAGACTGAATCTGCAATAGGTAAGCAGCTTGGTTTGAAGAAATCAACTGTAGGAGCAATTATTAGGAAATGGAAGACATACAAGACCACTGATAATCTCCCTCGATCTGGGGCTCCACGCAAGATCTCACCCCGTGGGGTCAAAATGATCACAAGAACGGTGAGCAAAAATCCCAGAACCACACAGGGGGACCTAGTGAATGACCTGCAGAGAGCTGGGACCAAAGTAACAAAGCCTACCATCAGTAACACACTACGCCGCCAGGGACTCAAATCCTGCAGTGCCAGACGTGTCCCCCTGCTTAAGCCAGTACATGTCCAGGCCCATCTGAAGTTTGCTAGAGATCATTTGGATAATCCTGAAGAGGATTGGGAGAATGTCATATGGTCAGATGAAACCAAAATATAACTTTTTGGTATAAACTCAACTCGTCGTGTTTGGAGGACAAAGAATGCTGAGTTGCATCCAAAGAACACCATACCTACTGTGAAGCATGGGGCTGGAAACATCATGCTTTGGGGCTGTTTTTCTGCAAAGGGACCAGGACGACTGATCCGTGTAAAGGAAAGAATGAATGGGGCCATGTATCGTGAAATTTTGAGTGAAAACCTCCTTCCATCAGCAAGGGCATTGAAGATGAAACGTGGCTGGGTCTTTCAGCATGACAAAAACACCGCCCGGGCAACGAAGGAGTGGCTTCGTAAGAAGCATTTCAAGGTCCTGGAGTGACCTAGCCAGTCTCCAGATCTCAACCCCATAGAAAATCTTTGGAGGGAGTTGAAAGTCCGTGTTGCCCAGTGACAGCCCCAAAACATCACTGCTCTAGAGGAGATCTGCATGGAAGAATGGGCCAAAATACCAGCAACAGTGTGTGAAAACCTTGTGAAGACTTACAGAAAACGTTTGACCTGAGTCATTGCCAACAAAGGGTATATAACAAAGTATTGAGATAAACTTTTGTTATTGACCAAATACTTATTTTCCACCATAATTTGCAAATAAATTCATAAAAAATCCTACAATGTGATTTTCTGGATTTTTTTTCTCATTTTGTCTGTCATAGTTGAAGTGTACTTATGATGAAAATTACAGGCCTCTCTCATCTTTTTAAGTGGGAGAACTTGCACAATTGGTGGCTGACTAAATACTTTTTTGCCCCACTGTATATATATATATACACTGCTCAAAAAAATAAAGGGAACACTTAAACAACACATCCTAGATCTGAATGAAATAAATAATCTTATTAAATACTTTTTTCTTTACATAGTTGAATGTGCTGACAACAAAATCACACAAAAATAATCAATGGAAATCCAATTTATCAACCCATGGATGTCTGGATTTGGAGTCACACTCAAAATTAAAGTGGAAAACCACACTACAGGCTGATCCAACTTTGATGTAATGTCCTTAAAACAAGTCAAAATGAGGCTCAGTAGTGTGTGTGGCCTCCACGTGCCTGTATGACCTCCCTACAACGCCTGGGCATGCTCCTGATGAGGTGGCGGATGGTCTCCTGAGGGATCTCCTCCCAGACCTGGACTAAAGCATCCGCCAACTCCTGGACAGTCTGTGGTGCAACGTGGGTTTGGTGGATGGAGCGAGACATGATGTCCCAGATGTGCTCAATTGGATTCAGGTCTGGGGAACGGGCTGGCCAGTCCATAGCATCAATGCCTTCCTCTTGCAGGAACTGCTGACACACTCCAGCCACATGAGGTCTAGCATTGTCTTGCATTAGGAGGAACCCAGGGCCAACCACACCAGCATATGGTCTCACAAGGGGTCTGAGGATCTCATCTCGGTACCTAATGGCAGTCAGGCTACCTCTGGCGAACACATGGAGGGCTGTGCGCCCCCCAAAGAAATGCCACCCCACACCATGACTGACCCACTGCCAAACCGGTCATGCTGGAGGATGTTGCAGGCAGCAGAATGTTCTCCACGGCATCTCCAGACTCTGTCACGTCTGTCACATGCTCAGTGTGAACCTGTTTTCATCTGTGATGAGCACAGGGCGCCAGTGGCGAATTTGCCAATCTTGGTGTTCTCTGGCAAATGCCAAACGTCCTGCACGGTGTTGGGCTGTAAGCACAACCCCCACCTGTGGACGTCGGGCCCTCATACCACCCTCATGGAGTCTGTTTCTGACCGTTTGAGCAGACACATGCACATTTGTGGCCTGCTGGAGGTAATTTTGCAGGGCTCTCGCAGTGCTCCTCCTGCTCCTCCTTGCACAAAGGAGGAGGTAGCGGTCCTGCTGCTGGGTTGTTGCCCTCCTACGGCCTCCTCCACGTCTCCTGATGTACTGGCCTGTCTCCTGGTAGCGCCTCCATGCTCTGGACACTACGCTGACAGACACAGCAAACCTTCTTGCCCCAGCTCGCATTGATGTGCCATCCTGGATGAGCTGCACTACCTGAGCCACTTATGTGGGTTGTAGACTCCGTCTCATGCTACCACTAGAGTGAAAGCACCGCCAGCATTCAAAAGTGATCAAAACATCAGCCAGGAAGCATAGGAACTGAGAAGTGATCTGTGGTCACCACCTGCTGAACCACTCCTTTATTGGGGGTGTCTTGCTAATTGCCCATAATTTCCACCTGTTGTCTATTCCACTTGCACAACAGCATGTGCAATTTATTGTCAATCAGTGTTGCTTCCTAAGTGGACAGTTTGATTTCACAGAAGTGTGATTGACTTGGAGTTACATTGTGTTGTTTAAGTGTTCCCTTTATTTTTTTGAGCAGTGTATATATTCTGCACATCTACCATTCCAGTGTTTAATTGCTGTATTGTAATTACCTCGCCACCATGGCTTATTTATTGCCTAACCTCCCTTATCCTACCTCATTTGCACATACTGTATATAGACTTTTTCTACTGTATTATTGACTGTATGTTTGTTTATTCCATGTGTAACTCTGTGTTGTTGTATGTGTCGAACTGCTTTGCTTTATCTTGGCCAGGTCGCAGTTGCAAATGAGAACTTGTTCTCAACTAGCCTACCTGGTTAAATAAAGGTGAAATAAAAAAAATTGATTCACCTTTTTTTGGCGGGGCCAGAATGAAAGTATTTTGTTCAATAACTACTATAGCAGTCAGTTGATTTATTTGAGTTCCAGTTGTTAAATCCTGTGTTTGTGGCACATTTATGTTTCTCTGGAGGACTCAGCATGACTGATTTGATACCTCTTTTCATCTCCGAGGGGCTTTTACAAGCAAGCACAGCATCCCTTTAGTTTAGTTTCCAGAACAGCTGGCCTCATTCCAGGTCTCTCTCTCTCGTTTTCTCTCTCTCTCTCTCTCCTGTTCTCTCTCTCTTTTTTTCTCTCTTTCTCTTTCTTTCTTTCTTTCTCGCTCTCTCTTTCTTTTTCTCTCTTTCTCTCACTCTCTCACTCGTTCGCTCTTTCCCTCTTTATTCAACTAAATGGTTTTTATTGTTTACATATGTTTATCTTTATCTCTAACATTCTTTTTCTTTCTCTCTCTGTCCCTGTCTCTCTTTCTCTCCCTCTTTCTCTCTCTCTCTTTCCCTCTATAGGGAGGGAACAGAGAGATGTTGTCAGTGTGATCGGATTGCTGAGCAGTCAGATCAGACACATTTTAAAGAGATGGGTTGGTTGGTTGGCCCTATAGGCCCTGGTCAAAAGTAGTGCACTCTATAGGGAATAGGGTTCCAGTTGGGACGCAGCCTGATATTTCTCCTCTGGGGCAGATTTTATCATCAGTTAAACTGGTCTAATTGAACTTGGGTTCTAAATGAAACCAACAGGCCAGTCTGATATGAACAAAACATCATTAGTGCTATAAAATATCCCTATACTTTATTTTGCCAGCTTGCTCCGGTCGTATTCTCACTTTGTTATGAGCGATACAGAGTAGTCATAAAAACATTCTCATCCTCTTTGGTTTTTTTTTTGTCCACTCAGGATATACTTTCAGTATCATTACTCTCTTTCCTCTGTCTGTCTCCTCTTCTCTGCTACTCACTCTCTACTCTTCATGTGTGAAGCGCTGTGTGTGTGTGTGTGTGTGTGTGTGTGTGTGTGTGTGTGTGTGGGTGTGTGTGTGTGTGTGTGTGTGTGTGTGTGGGTGTGTGGGTGTGTGTGTGTGTGTGTGTGTGTGTGTGTGTGTGTGTGTGTGTGTGTGTGTGTGTGTGTGTGTGTGTGTGTGTGTGTGTGTGTGTGTGTGTGTGTGTGTGTGTGTGTGTGTCGGAGGTGTACTGAAGGAGATAGAAAAGTCACACTAAGTTAACAAAGTTCCAAACCTCTCATATTGATCCACACTGAGTTAACGAAGCTCCAAACCTCTCATATTGATCCACACTGAGTTAACGAAGCTCCAAACCTCTCATATTGATCCACGCTGAGTTAACGAAGCTCCAAACCTCTCATATTGATCCACACTGAGTTAACGAAGCTCCAAACCTCTCATATTGATCCACGCTGAGTTAACGAAGCTCCAAACCTCTCATATTGATCCACGCTGAGTTAACGAAGCTCCAAACCTCTCATATTGATCCACGCTGAGTTAACGAAGCTCCAAACCTCTCATATTGATCCACGCTGAGTTAACGAAGCTCCAAACCTCTCATATTGATCCACACTGAGTTAACGAAGCTCCAAACCTCTCATATTGATCCACACTGAGTTAACGAAGCTCCAAACCTCTCATATCGATCCACAGAGCAACACACACACAGCAGAGTCACTCACACTATGATCAGTGTGACATCTAATTATGTTTAATGAACCCTCAGCACCAGATAGCATGACGAATGGGCGGGCACACACAGACGGGCTGTCTATGGTAATGAATAAAGTGCTTGGCAGCAGGGCTGCAGCATTTCTGTACCTTTGATAGAAACACTGTATAATCCTAGTAACACCAAGGTTGCAGGTTCAATTCCCACAGGTGTCACAATACACATACAAAAAATGGAAACACTCACCGTACTGCACTTTACTGTACTATGCTGTGCTGTACTTTACTGTACTTCACTGCACTGTGCTGTACTGTACTATACTGTACTGTGCTGTACTATACTGTACTTTACTGCGCTGTACTGTGCTGTACTGTACTGTGCTGTACTGTACTATACTGTACTATATTGTACTGTGCTGTACTATACTGTGAGTGGCGTAGGATGAATGTGTCTGCTAAGTGGGATATACAGTCCATTGGGAAAGTATTCAGACCCCTTGACTTTTTCCACATTTTGTTACGCTACAGCCTTATTCTAAAATTGATAACGTTTTTTTTTCTTATCAATCTACACAAAATACCCCATAATGACATCACAATACCCCATAATGACATCACAATACTCCATAATGACAAATCATAAAAGGCTTTTCCTCAGTAAAAGGCACATAACAGCCCGCTTGGAGTTTGCCAAAAGGCAACTAAAGAACTCTCAGACCATGAGAAACAAGATTCTCTCGTATGATAAAACCAAGATTGAAGTCTTTGGTCTGAATGCCAAGGATCACGTCTGGAGGAAACCTGGCACCACTTTTCAACCAACTGGTCAATACCATCCCTACGGTGAAGCATGGTGGTGGCAGCATCGGGCTGTGGGGATGTTGTTCAGCGGCAGGGCTGGGAGACTAGTCAGGATTGTGGGAAAGATGAACGGAGGAAAGACCTGAAAATAGCTGTGTGTCGACACCCCACATCCAACCTGACAGAGCTTGAGAGGATCTGCAGAGAAGAATGGGAGAAATTCCCCTAATACAGGTGTGCCAAGCTTGTAGCGTCATACCCGAGAAGACTTCATGCTGTAATCTCTGCCAAAGGTGCTTCAACAAAGTACTGAGTAAAGGGTCTGAATACTTATGTACATTTTATATTTCTGTTTTTATTTGTAATACATTAGCAAAAAAATTCTAAAAACCTGTTTTTTCTTTGTCATTATGTGTGTGTAGCTTGATGAGGGGAAAAAAGTTAATGTAATCCATTTGAAAATAAGGCTGTAACATAACAAAATGTGGAAAAAGTGAAGGTGTTTGAATACTTTCCGAAGGAACTGTTTATGCTTCTATAATCAATGTCAGCTACGAGTAAAATGAGAGCTGGAACAAGACAAACAGCAGGAGAGCCATGATGAAGCACGTTGATAGATCTTTGTATAGAATGTGAAGTATTTGTACCCGGCTATAAAGGCTGTGATGGCTGTTTGGAATGTATTCTTTCCGTCGTTCTACTGAGTAATGGGAACTGTCAAGTAAAGCGTCATTCATGATACAGTATTTTAAACACACCCCCTTAAGAACCTCAGCAGAATTAAAATAGCCCTGCGCCTAGAAAAAATATATATATTTTCCTTTTCCATGACTACCACCTCTGCTGGCATAAATGAAAATGCCCTCCCTTCCTGAAATAGATCATTTTTACCCTTCACTCGTCTAGTTTTATTTTAAGCTTTAGTGACATCATTCCTCATCATCACACCCAGATGTTCAGATGTTAAATTATAGGAGCCTAGAGAGGAACTCTGATACGTGGGCAGAGAAAGTGTCGTGTGTGTGTTGCCGTGTGTGTGTTGCCGTGTGTGTGTTGCCGTGTGTGTGTTGCCGTGTGTGTGTTGCCGTGTGTGCGTGCGTGTGTGTTCGTAACTAACTATTCTAACTGCACAGTAAGTCTTACTGTGGTCAGAGAACCAGAAGATTTCATTTCAGAACTGCCACTTAGGGCATTTTTTTTATTGTGAAGAAGTTGAAGTCATTCGTCTTTGGGTAAACAGTGAAAAATGTACATGTCGCTTTCCAAGTCCTCCCTCAAATAACAGCTCGACAGAAGTCAAACATCACTTTGTATCATTGTTTGCCTAGAAAACAACATGTCTGAACCTCTAACTGCCCTTATTAAATGTTTCGCCTGGATAGAAATGTTACAAAAAGTGCACCTCCGAGCTACTTTGATCACGGTGACCTGGAAAGGGGTTACGCCCTCTACTTCACAAGCTCTCTCTGATATTCTGGACACCCAATATACTCTAGCACTAAAGACTGAAAAATGACTTGAGCTTCTGCTTCTTTCTTACCCACAAGCCACTACTGGAGTGGATCCACAAACCAAAAATAGCATCCTATTCCCTATATAGCGCACTACTCTTCATCAAGCCCCCGTTGTACGCTGGTAAAAAGCAGTGGAGTATATAGGGTAGGGGGCCATTTTGGACGAAGCCTGGACGAAACAGGGGGGAGGCCTGCATGATTTTCTGAAAGGCCAGCCCAAGGCATTATTGGAACTTCAAACACGGAAACAGGAAAAAAAAAGTTTTAATAGGGAAAGGATGTTTTTTTTCTTCTCTTTGCATCAAAGCTGCATCCAAAGCATGGTTTGGAATAGACAGATGAATTGTGAAGTAGGAATTCATGTTGAGGTGAAAAATGTCCATCATAACTCTTTGATACTTTATGATGAGATCTAAAACTTTTTATTTAAAGCCTGCTGATATAATGGTTTATAAATTGTTATTAGCATGTATGAGATTTTAGGCTATGTGTCATTTTTTGTTTACTATAACTCAGTAAACTGTAGTTAGAGAAAGGTAAATTGAGCCTGTGTGTGATGAGAGGGAGAGCGACAGAGAGAGAGAGACAGAACGAGAGAGAGATTGCTTTGGCAATGTAAACATATGTTTCCCATGCCTATAAAGCCCCTTAAATTGAAATTGAAATTGAGAGAGAGAGGGACAGACGGAGGCGTCATGGTTTTTAAAGTTCAGTTCACCTCAGGGGATCTGATAGAGTCACAGCCCTTTGATCAGAGCGCTAACGTTAGGCTAACCGCGACAGAGTCTGGTTCCAGGACAGAGTCTGGTTCCCGTTCCTCTGACATGTTGGTACATTCTGACATGTTGGTACACTCTGACATGTTGGTACACTCTGACAGAGAAATGTCAGGGTCAATTAGGTAAGAGGTTTTGGGTTTTTACACATACACGCAAGCAAACATATCCACACACTTTCATGATCATTTCCCATTTCAAACACCTTTCATTTTACACAGATGGAAACATTGTGGCACCGTGACACAGCAACCCAAGGGCACTGACCCAGTCCTAGTCATTCCTAACCAAAGGCATTTTACATATTCGCATGATTGCATACAGTGTAAAGCAATATAAAGTAATTTATAAAGTAATGAGAATTTCCATTGACAGAACAAAAATTCCTCTAAAGACTGCATGAATATGTGAAGAAATATTCCCCCACTTAGTACCGTGTAGTACATTGTTACTTATGATTGACTACACGGGTACCCTCTATTCAGCGGTATTACTGTCTCTTTCTTTTACAATATGAAGGTCGCTCTTCCATTCACTCACTGCAAATGTCATATGCGCTTTAATGAGAGAGGTGCACTGTTCAGCCACAACGGAAGCTTTTCAGCTAGATTAAATGTATCACCAAACACAAGGACTTCCCCCCCTTTCTCTACCTCTATTGTGACACACATTGTGAAGATGAAAAACAAGTTTAAAGGAGACCACTATGAGAGAGAAGGGTGGTTTGGTGTGGCTTGCAGGAAAGTCTCGCTTCGGATTTCAACCTGCAACACAGAAGTGTTGTCTTACCTGATTTATTTTCATTCACACAATGAGCAGTCCTCCTGTTTCTCAGTAACCAGAGTCCAAACCAGACTCTTGTTTTCCCGTTAATCCGATACGTGAATGTTGCTTCCTTCAGAGCAGGGCCTTGGACCAGAGCCAGACACTTTGTCCTCTGTGGATTTCGCTGCCTTCTCTTTTCTTTTGATGGAACAGTATATGTTCTAAGAAACCATTTTAGATAAATGGTGAGGCCTAAACCACCCCTTACCACCCCTTACCACCTCTAACCACCCCTAAACACCCCTAACCACCTCTAACCACATCTAACCACCCCTAACCACCCCTAACCACCTCTAACCACCTCTAACCACCCCTAACCACCTCTAACCACATCTAACCACCTCTAACCACCCCTAAACACCCCTAACCACCTCTAACCACCTCTAACCACATCTAACCACCCCTAACCACCCCTAACCACATCTAACCACCCCTAACCACCTCTAACCACCACTAACCACCCCTTACCACCCCTAACCACCTCTAACCACCACTAACCACCCCTAACCACCTCTAACCACCCCTAACCACCCCTAACCACCTCTAACCACCTCTAACCACCACTAACCACCCCTTACCACCCCTAACCACCCCTAACCACCTCTAACCACCTCTAACCACCCCTAACCACCTCTAACCACCTCTAACCACCCCTAACCACCCCTTACCACCCCTAACCACCCCTAACAACCCTAACCACCCCTAACCACCCCTAAACACCCCTAACCACCCCTAACCACCCCTAAACAACCCTAACCACCCCTAAACACCCCTAACCACCCCTAACCACCCCTAAACAACCCTAACCACCCCTAACCACCCCTAAACAACCCTAACCACCCCTAAACACCCCTAACCACCTCTAACCACCCCTCACCACCCCTAACCACCCCTAAACAACCCTAACCACCCCTAAACACCCCTAACCACCTCTAACCACCTCTAACCACCTCTAACCACCCCTCACCACCCCTCACCACCCCTCACCACCCCTAACCACCCCTAACCACCTTTAACCACCTCTAACCACCCCTCACCACCTCTAACCACCCCTAACCACCCCTAACCACCCCTAACCACCCCTAACCACCTCTAACCACCTCTAACCAAGCCTAACTACCTCTAACCACCCCTAACCACCCCTGACCACCCCTGACCACCTCTGACCACCTCTGACCACCTCTAACCACCTCTAACCAAGCCTAACTACCCCTAACCACCCCTGACCACCCCTGACCACCCCTGACCACCCCTGACCACCTCTGACCACCTCTAACCACCCCTAACCACCCCTAAACACCCCTAACCACCCCTAACCACCCCTAAACAACCCTAACCACCCCTAAACACCCCTAACCACCCCTAAACAACCCTAACCACCCCTAACCACCCCTAAACAACCCTAACCACCCCTAAACACCCCTAACCACCTCTAACCACCCCTCACCACCCCTAACCACCCCTAAACAACCCTAACCACCCCTAAACACCCCTAACCACCTCTAACCACCTCTAACCACCTCTAACCACCCCTCACCACCCCTCACCACCCCTCACCACCCCTAACCACCCCTAACCACCTTTAACCACCTCTAACCACCCCTCACCACCTCTAACCACCCCTAACCACCCCTAACCACCCCTAACCACCCCTAACCACCTCTAACCACCTCTAACCAAGCCTAACTACCTCTAACCACCCCTAACCACCCCTGACCACCCCTGACCACCTCTGACCACCTCTGACCACCTCTAACCACCTCTAACCAAGCCTAACTACCCCTAACCACCCCTGACCACCCCTGACCACCCCTGACCACCCCTGACCACCTCTGACCACCTCTGACCACCTCTAACCACCCCTCACCACCTCTAACCACCCCTAACCACCCCTAACCACCCCTAACCACCCCTCACCACCCCTAACCACCCCTAACCACCCCTAACCACCCCTGACCACCTCTGACCACCCCTGACCACCTCTGACCACCTCTGACCACCTCTAACTACCTCTAACCACCTCTAACCAAGCCTAACTACCTCTAACCACCCCTGACCACCCCTGACCACCCCTGACCACCTCTGACCACCTCTAACCACCCCTAACTACCTCTTGTACATGACACTGTTGTTCTCATGACTTTCGAATGCCTCACCTTGTAACAGCGTATTGAATTGTACCTTGAAATTCTCTTATCATTCTTATAAAGCTAGAAATTAGCAGTAGTTTGATCATTCAGGGAGCTCTGTTTCAAACCATTTGCGCTCATGTTCTCTGTTAGACCACAGACTGTATGTCCGTACTGTATGTGTGGAGCTGTGGGGATTGCACTTGGTGATCATAACAGTAGAAACGTGATGCTAGTTTATACTATAATAGTCTTCCTGTGTGTGTGTGTGTGTGTGTGTGTGTGTGTGTGTGTGTGTGTGTGTGTGTGTGTGTGTGTGTGTGTGTGTGTGTGTGTGTGTGTGTGTGTGTAGAAACATGATGATACTAGTGTCACGTATTGACCAGTAAAGGGGTCATTTGTAATTGTATGGTCAGGGCGTGGCAGGGGGTGTTTGTTTTGTGTGGTTTTTTGGGGTTTTTTTTGGTTCTAGGGGATTTTGGTTCTAGTTTTCTATTTCTATGTTTCTTTTTCTATGTGTGGCCAAGTATGGCTTCCAATCAGAGGAAGGTGTCTTTCGTTGTCTCTGATTGGAAGCCATACTTAGGCAGCCTGTTTTTCCTGTGTTTTTGTGGGTGGTTGTTTTCTGTATAGTCTGTGTGCCTTATGGAACTGTTTCGTCGTCTGTTTATTTTGTTTTGAGTGTTCTTTCAAATAAAGAAGAAAGATGAGCACTATACCCGCTGCATTTTGGTCACCGTTCATCGACGCCTATGACAACTAGTGTATATTGTCTCGTGTTTGATGATGCTATAGTATTATATATGTACTGTATACATTATATATACTGCTCAAAAAAATAAAGGGAACACTTAAACAACACAATGTAACTCAAAGTCAATCACATTTCTGTGAAATCAAACTGTCCACTTAGGAAGCAACACTGATTGACAATAAATTTCACATGCTGTTGTGCAAATGGAATAGACAACAGGTGGAAATTATAGGCAATTAGCAAGACACCCCTAATAAAGGAGTGGTTCTGCAGGTGGTAACCACAGACCACTTCTCAGTTCCTATGCTTCCTGGCTGATGTTTTGGTCACTTTTGAATGCTGGCGGTGCTTTCACTCTAGTGGTAGCATGAGACGGAGTCTACAACCCACACAAGTGGCTCAGGTAGTGCAGCTCATCCAGGATGGCACATCAATGCGATCTGTGGCAAGAAGGTTTGCTGTGTCTGTCAGCGTAGTGTCCAGAGCATGGAGGCGCTACCAGGAGAGAGGCCAGTACATCAGGAGACGTGGAGGAGGCCGTAGGAGGGCAACAACCCAGCAGCAGGACCGCTACCTCCACCTTTGTGCAAGGAGGAGCATTGCCAGAGCCCTGCAAAATGACCTCCAGCAGGCCACAAATGTGCATGTGTCTGCTCAAACGGTCAGAAACAGACTCCATGAGGGTGTATGAGGGCCCGACGTCCACAGGTGGGGGTTATGCTTACAGCCCAACACCGTGCAGGAGGTTTGGCATTTGCCAGAGAACACCAAGATTGGCAAATTCGCCACTGGCGCCCTGTGCTCTTCACAGATGAAAGCAGGTTCACACTGAGCACGTGACAGACGTGACAGAGTCTGGAGACGCCGTGGAGAACATTCTGCTGCCTGCAACATCCTCCAGCATGACCGGTTTGGCGGTGGGTCAGTCATGGTGTGGGGTGGCATTTCTTTGGGGGGCCCCACAGCCCTCCATGTGCTCGCCAGAGGTAGCCTGACTGCCATTAGGTACCGAGATGAGATCCTCAGACCCCTTGTGAGACCATATGCTGGTGCGGTTGGCCCTGGGTTCCTCCTAATGCAAGACAATGCTAGACCTCATGTGGCTGGAGTGTGTCAGCAGTTCCTGCAAGAGGAAGGCATTGATGCTATGGACTGGCCCGCCCGTTCCCCAGACCTGAATCCAATTGAGCACATCTGGGACATCATGTCTCGCTCCATCCACCAACGCCACATTGCACCACAGACTGTCCAGGAGTTGGCGGATGCTTTAGTCCAGGTCTGGGAGGAGATCCCTCAGGAGACCATCCGCCACCTCATCAGGAGCATGCCCAGGCATTGTAGGGAGGTCATACAGGCACGTGGAGGCCACACACACTACTGAGCCTCATTTTGACTTGTTTTAAGGACATTACATCAAAGTTGGATCAGCCTGTAGTGTGGTTTTCCACTTTAATTTTGAGTGTGACTCCAAATCCAGACATCCATGGGTTGATAAATTGGATTTCCATTGATTCTTTTTGTGTGATTTTGTTGTCAGCACATTCAACTATGTAAAGATAAAAGTGTTTAATAAGATTATTTCATTCATTCAGATCTAGGATGTGTTATTTTAGTGTACCCTTTATTTTTTTGAGCAGTGTATATACACACACACACAAGCGGTTAAAAGTTTTAGATACCTACTTTTTCAAGGGTTTTTCTTTATTTTACTATTTTCTATATTGTAGAATAATAGTGAAGACAAAATATGAAATTACACATATGGAATCATGTAGTAACCAAAAAAGTGTTAAACAAATTTTAAAAATATATTTATTTGAGATTCTTCAAATAGCCACCCTTTGCCTTGATGACAGCTTTGCAAACTCTTGGCATTCTCTCAACCAGCTTCACCTGGAATGGTTTTCCAACAGTTTTGAAGGAGTTCCCACATATGCTGAGCACTTGTTGGCTGCTTTTCCTTCACACTGCGGTCCGACTCATCCCAAACCATCTCAATTTGGTTGAGGTCGGGGGATTGTGTGGGCCAGGTCATCTGATGCAGCACTCCATTACACTCCTTCTTGGTTAAATAGCCCTGGAGGTGTGTTGGGTCATTGTCCTGTTGAAAAACAAATGATAGTCCCACTAAGCCCAAACCAGATGAGATGGTGTATCGCTGCAGAATGCTGTGGTAGCCATGCTGGTTAAGTGTGCCTTGAATTCTAAATAAATCACAGACAGTGTCACCAGCAAGGCACCCCCACACCATAACACCTCCTCCTCCATGCTTTACGGTGGGAAATAGACATGCAGAGATCATCCGTTCACCCACAAAAACACGATGGTTGAAGTCAAAAATCTCCATTTTGGACTCCAGACCAAAGGACAAATTTCCAACGGTCTAATGTCCATTGCTCATGTTTCTTGGTACAAGCAAGTATCTTCTTCTTATTGATGTCCTTTAGTAGTGGTTTCTTTGCAGCAATTCAACCAGGAAGGTCTGATTCAAGCATGTCTCCTCTGAACAGTTAATGTTGAGATGTGTCTGTTACTTGAACTCTTTGGCAGTCCTCATGAGAGCCAGTGTCATCATCGCGTTTGATGGTTTTTGCGACTGCACTTGAAGAAACTTTTGAAGTTCTTGAAATTTTCCGGATTGACAGACCTTCATGTCTTAAAGTAATGATGGACTGTCGTTTCTCTTTGCTTATTTGAGCTGTTCTTGCCATAATATGGACTTGGTCTTTTACCAAATGGGGCTATCTTCTGTATACCACCCCTACCATGTCACAACACAACTGATTGGCTCAAACGCATTAAGAAGGAAAAAAATTCCACTAATTAACTTTTAACAAGGCACACCTGTTAATTGAAATGCATTCCATGTGACTACCTCATGAAGCTGGTTGAGAGAATGCCAAGAGTGTGCAAAAGCTGTCATCAAGGCAAAGGGTGACTATTTGAAGAATCTCAAATATAAAATATATTTTCATTTGTTTAATACTTTTTTGATTACTACATGATTCCATATGTGTTATTTCATAGTTTTGATGTTTTCATTATTATTCTACAATGTAGAAAATAGTAGGAATTAAAAAAACAACCTTGAATGAGTAGGTGTTCTAAAACTTTTGACCATTAGTGTAGATATATATTATTTATATATATATATTATATTATATCTCCTGTTGTTTTCAGAGTTTCTTCCTGACTGTGTCCTCAGAGTCAAACCTGAAGCTGGTGAAGCATACGTCTGAAAACAACAAGATCTTTGGCTTGAACCTCTTGGCTGCTTTCATCAGCCAGTTCTTCAAAGAGGCCATGATGAAGGTCATGCTGTACGTCGACATATAGTTTGGCAACGAGACAGTGAGTGAAACGGGCCATTTGTCAAAGGCTTTCCCCTGGATTGATGTGTTCTTTTTACACAGTTCAACAGTACATTGTTCTGGTTTAGTGGGGAGAGAGAAGGAGTGTGTCGGAGAAGCGGTGTGTGTGTGTGCTGTTCACTATTACAGGAATAATTCCAACCATGCCATACATTCCAATAATGTGGACTGACGTCTGGCTGTGGTTGTGTAACGTGTTTTTCAAGAGGTTGTGTCAGCGACACCACATCGCTATTGACTTATTGAGCTAGAGAGTTGGAGACAGTTAGGCAGAGAGATGGAGATGGAGACAGTTAGGCAGGGCAGAGAGTTGGAGACAGTTAGGCAGGGCAGAGAGATGGAGACAGTTTGGCAGAGAGATGGAGATGGAGACAGTTAGGCAGGGCAGAGAGATGGAGACAGTTAGGCAGGGCAGAGAGTTGGAGACAGTTAGGCAGGGCAGAGAGATGGAGACAGTTAGGCAGAGAGATGGAGACAGTTAGGCAGAGAGATGGAGACAGTTAGGCAGAGAGATAGAGACAGTAAGGCATGGCAGAGAGATGGAGACAGTTAGGCAGGGCAGAGAGTTGGAGACAGTTAGGCAGGGCAGAGAGATGGAGACAGTTAGGCAGAGAGATGGAGATGGAGACAGTTAGGCAGGACAGAGAGATGGAGACAGTTAGGCAGGGCAGAGAGTTGGAGATAGTTAGGCAGGGCAAAGAGATGGAGACAGTTAGGCAGAGAGATGGAGACAGTAAGGCAGGGCAGAGAGATGGAGACAGTTAGGCAGAGAGATAGAGATGGAGACAGTTAGGCAGAGAGATAGAGATGGAGACAGGCAGTGCAGAGAGTTGGAGACAGTAGGCAGAGAGATAGAGATGGAGACAGTTAGGCAGTGCAGAGAGAGTTAGGCAGAGAGATAGAGATGGAGACAGTTAGGCAGGGCAGAGAGATGGAGACAGTTAGGCAGAGAAATGGAGACAGTTAGGCAGGGCAGAGAGATGGAGACAGTTAGGCAGAGAGATGGAGACAATTAGGCAAAGAGATGGAGACAGTTAGACAGGAGAGAGATGGAGATGGAGACATTGGAGCATTATGTCCTCACCTTGCTAAAAGTAAAATGGATTACCTTGTTCCCTCTCACCTGTCGCTCTCCCTCTCTCTCTCTCCCTCCCCTTCTCTCTTTCCCTCTCTCCCTCTCGCTGTTTCCCCCTCTCCTGTCTCTCTATCCCTCTCTCCCTCTCCCCCCTCTCCTGTCTCTCTATCCCTCTCTCTCCCCCCTCTCTCTTCCCCTTCTCTCTTCCCCTCTCTCCATCCCCCTCTCTTTCCCTCTCTCTCTCCCTCTCTCTATTTACTTAGCCACCAGCCACCAGCCTATAAAGAGACAGATAAGAATTAGCAGGGTAATCATTCACCATTTCATGCCAGTTAATCTATAGATTTTTTTCCAGTCTGTGTGTAAGTGAGTAGTTGGTTGGAGGTCAGGCTGTGGTCACACACTATGTACGTCCCAAATGGCATGCTGTTCCCTTTATAGTGCACTACTTTTGACCACAGCCCTATGAGCCAAGGTCAAAACTTGTGCACTTTATAGCAGTTTTGGGCTCAGTTCAGAATTTTGGAATTGACTCCCATTCAACTCATGAGTTGAAATTCAAATCGAATTGGCCACACCCCACAGGATGTAGAATTAGAGTTTGAGTGACAGGAAGTAGAATTTAATTCAGTGGAATTCAAATAAATTCCACTCAGTCATAGAACATGAGAGTTTCATTGAATCTGACAGGTCACACTTCCAGATACCAAAGAATATATCACTTTTCTCGAGAAACAATGTTCATAGAGTTACTCTTTTAACCTTAGTGCTTAAAATAGCCAGTTATATTTCCACCCTCCATTTAATTTGTTTTGGTCAACTTGAGGGTTGAACTAATGCATTCTGGGAAATGCCGTTTTTTCTCCCATATTGAACAAAATTGAAGGGATTAATGAAATATAATAACTTAAGACTATTCGCATACATTTTATGTTTTCCTTGATCATTCATTTTAAAGGTAGACTCAGCAAAATGAACAAACAAACACCGCAGATATTGAGATGCGCGACTTTGCTCCAATAATCACACACTGTGCATGTGTTCACTTCATACTGTCACACCACTACGTTATAGTTAGATTTAGATGTAGTAATGGGTGGTGTATGTAGTCCACCACTAGGTTACAGTTAGATGTAGTAATGGGTGGTGTATGTAGTCCGCCACTAGGTTACAGTTAGATTTAGTAATGGGTGGTGTATGTAGTCCGCCACTAGGTTACAGTTAGATGTAGTAATGGGTGGTGTATGTAGTCCACCACGAGGTTACAGTTAGATTTAGTAATGGGTGGTGTATGTAGTCCACCACTAGGTTACAGTTAGATGTAGTAATGGGTGGTGTATGTAGTCCGCCACTAGGTTACAGTTAGATGTAGTAATGGGTGGTGTATGTAGTCCACCACGAGGTTACAGTTACATTTAGTAATGGGTGGTGTATGTAGTCCACCACTAGGCTACAGTTAGATTTAGTAATGGGTGGTGTATGTAGTCCACCACTAGGTTACAGTTAGATTTAGTAAAGGGTGGTGTATGTAGTCCACCACTAGGCTACAGTTAGATTTAGTAATAGGTGGTGTATGTAGTCCACCACTAGGTTACAGTTAGATGTAGTAATGGGTGGTGTATGTAGTCCACCACTAGGTTACAGTTAGATGTAGTAATGGGTGGTGTATGTAGTCCACCACTAGGTTACAGTTAGATTTAGTAATGGGTGGTGTATGTAGTCCACCACTAGGTTACAGTTAGATGTAGTAATGGGTGGTGTATGTAGTCCACCACTAGGTTACAGTTAGATTTAGTAATGGGTGGTAAATGTAGTCCACCACTAGGTTACAGTTAGATGTAGTAATGGGTGGTGTATGTAGTCCACCACTAGGTTACAGTTAGATGTAGTAATGGGTGGTGTATGTAGTCCACCACGAGGTTACAGTTAGATGTAGTAATGGGTGGTGTATGTAGTCCACCACTAGGTTACAGTTAGATTTAGTAATGGGTGGTGTATGTAGTCCACCACGAGGTTACAGTTAGATTTAGTAATGGGTGGTGTATGTAGTCCACCACGAGGTTACAGTTAGATGGAGTAATGGGTGGTGTATGTAGTCCACCACTAGGTTACAGTTAGATTTAGTAATGGGTGGTGTATGTAGTCCACCACTAGGTTACAGTTAGATTTAGTAATGGGTGGTGTATGTAGTCCACCACGAGGTTACAGTTAGATTTAGTAATGGGTGTTGTATGTAGTCCACCACTAGGTTACAGTTAGATTTAGTAATGGGTGGTGTATGTAGTCCACCACTAGGTTACAGTTAGATTTAGTAATGGGTGGTGTATGTAGTCCACCACGAGGTTACAGTTAGATGTAGTAATGGGTGGTGTATGTAGTCCACCACTAGGTTACAGTTAGATGTAGTAATGGGTGGTGTATGTAGTCCACCACGAGGTTACAGTTAGATGTAGTAATGGGTGGTGTATGTAGTCCACCACTAGGTTACAGTTAGATTTAGTAATGGGTGGTGTATGTAGTCCACCACGAGGTTACAGTTAGATTTAGTAATGGGTGGTGTATGTAGTCCACCACGAGGTTACAGTTAGATGGAGTAATGGGTGGTGTATGTAGTCCACCACGAGGTTACAGTTATATTTAGTAATGGGTGGTGTATGTAGTCCACCACTAGGTTACAGTTAGATGTAGTAATGGGTGGTGAATGTAGTCCACCACTAGGTAACAGTTAGATGTTGTAATGGGTGGTGTATGTAGTCCACCACTAGGCTACAGTTAGATTTAGTAATGGGTGGTGTATGTAGTCCACCACTAGGTTACAGTTAGATTTAGTAATGGGTGGTGTATGTAGTCCACCACGAGGTTACAGTTAGATGGAGTAATGGGTGGTGTATGTAGTCCACCACTAGGTTACAGTTAGATTTAGTAATGGGTGGTGTATGTAGTCCACCACTAGGTTACAGTTAGATTTAGTAATGGGTGGTGTATGTAGTCCACCACGAGGTTACAGTTAGATTTAGTAATGGGTGTTGTATGTAGTCCACCACTAGGTTACAGTTAGATTTAGTAATGGGTTGTGTATGTAGTCCACCACTAGGTTACAGTTAGACGTAGTAATGGGTGGTGTATGTAGTCCACCACTAGGTTACAGTTAGATGTAGTAATGGGTGGTGAATGTAGTCCACCACTAGGTAACAGTTAGATGTTGTAATGGGTGGTGTATGTAGTCCACCACTAGGCTACAGTTAGATTTAGTAATGGGTGGTGTACGTAGTCCACCACTAGGTTACAGTTAGATTTAGTAATGGGTGGTGTGCATAGTCCACCACGAGGTTACAGTTAGATTTAGTAATGGGTGGTGTATGTAGTCCACCACTAAGTTACAGTTAGATATAGTAATGGGTGGTGTATGTAGTCCACCACTAGGTTACAGTTAGATTTAGTAAAGGGTGGTGTAGGTAGTCCACCACTAGGCTACAGTTAGATTTAGTAATAGGTGGTGTATGTAGTCCACCACTAGGTTACAGTTAGATGTAGTAATGGGTGGTGTATGTAGTCCACCACTAGGTTACAGTTAGATGTAGTAATGGGTGGTGTATGTAGTCCACCACGAGGTTACAGTTAGATGTAGTAATGGGTGGTGTATGTAGTCCACCACTAGGTTACAGTTAGATTTAGTAATGGGTGGTGTATGTAGTCCACCACTAGGTTACAGTTAGATGTAGTAATGGGTGGTGTATGTAGTCCACCACTAGGTTACAGTTAGATGTAGTAATGGGTGGTGTATGTAGTCCACCACGAGGTTACAGTTAGATGTAGTAATGGGTGGTGTATGTAGTCCACCACTAGGTTACAGTTAGATTTAGTAATGGGTGGTGTATGTAGTCCACCACGAGGTTACAGTTAGATGGAGTAATGGGTGGTGTATGTAGTCCACCACTAGGTTACAGTTAGATTTAGTAATGGGTGGTGTATGTAGTCCACCACTAGGTTACAGTTAGATTTAGTAATGGGTGGTGTATGTAGTCCACCACTAGGTTACAGTTAGATTTAGTAATGGGTGGTGTATGTAGTACACCACGAGGTTACAGTTAGATTTAGTAATGGGTGTTGTATGTAGTCCACCACTAGGTTACAGTTAGATTTAGTAATGGGTGGTGTATGTAGTCCACCACTAGGTTACAGTTAGATTTAGTAATGGGTGGTGTATGTAGTCCACCACGAGGTTACAGTTAGATTTAGTAATGGGTGGTGTATGTAGTCCACCACGAGGTTACAGTTAGATTTAGTAATGGGTGGTGTATGTAGTCCACCACTAGGTTACAGTTAGACGTAGTAATGGGTGGTGTATGTAGTCCACCACTAGGTTACAGTTAGATGTAGTAATGGGTGGTGAATGTAGTCCACCACTAGGTAACAGTTAGATGTTGTAATGGGTGGTGTATGTAGTCCACCACTAGGCTACAGTTAGATTTAGTAATGGGTGGTGTATGTAGTCCACCACTAGGTTACAGTTAGATTTAGTAATGGGTGGTGTATGTAGTCCACCACTAGGTTACAGTTAGATTTAGTAATGGGTGGTGTATGTAGTCCACCACTAGGTTACAGTTAGATGTATTAATGGGTGGTGTATGTAGTCCACCACTAGGTTACAGTTAGATGTATTAATGGGTGGTGTATGTAGTCCACCACTAGGTTACAGTTAGATTTAGTAATGGGTGGTGTATGTAGTCCATCACTAGGTTACAGTTAGATGTAGTAATGGGTGGTGTATGTAGTCCATCACTAGGTTACAGTTAGATGTAGTAATGGGTGGTGTATGTAGTCCACCACTAGCTTACAGTTAATGTAGTAATGGGTGGTGTATGTAGTCTACCACTAGGTTACAGCTAGATTTAGTAATGGGTGGTGTATGTAGTCCACCACTAGGTTACAGTTAATGTAGTAATGGGTGGTGTATGTAGTCTACCACTAGGTTACAGCTAGATTTAGTAATGGGTGGTGTATGTAGTCCACCACTAGGTTACAGTTAATGTAGTAATGGGTGGTGTATGTAGTCTACCACTAGGTTACAGCTAGATTTAGTAATGGGTGGTGTATGTAGTCCACCACTAGGTTACAGTTAATGTAGTAATGGGTGGTGTATGTAGTCCACCACTAGGTTACAGTTAGATTTAGTAATGGGTGGTGTATGTAGTCCACCACTAGGTTACAGTTAATGTAGTAATTGGTGGTGTATGTAGTCCGCCACTAGGTTACAGTTAGATGTAATAATGGGTGGTGTATGTAGTCCACCACTAGGTTACAGTTAGATGTTGTAATGGGTGGTGTATGTAGTCCACCACTAGGTTACAGTTAGATTTAGTAATGGGTGGTGTATGTAGTCCACCACGAGGTTACAGTTAGATTTAGTAATGGGTGGTGTATGTAGTCCACCACTAGGTTACAGTTAGATTTAGTAATGGGTGGTGTATGTAGTCCACCACTAGGTTACAGTTAGATTTAGTAATGGGTGGTGTATGTAGTCCACCACTAGGTTACAGTTAGATTTAGTAATGGGTGGTGTATGTAGTCCACCACTAGGTTACAGTTAGATTTAGTAATGGGTGGTGTATGTAGTACACCACGAGGTTACAGTTAGATTTAGTAATGGGTGTTGTATGTAGTCCACCACTAGGTTACAGTTAGATTTAGTAATGGGTGGTGTATGTAGTCCACCACTAGGTTACAGTTAGATTTAGTAATGGGTGGTGTATGTAGTCCACCACGAGGTTACAGTTAGATTTAGTAATGGGTGGTGTATGTAGTCCACCACTAGGTTACAGTTAGATTTAGTAATGGGTGGTGTATGTAGTCCACCACTAGGTTACAGTTAGACGTAGTAATGGGTGGTGTATGTAGTCCACCACTAGGTTACAGTTAGATGTAGTAATGGGTGGTGAATGTAGTCCACCACTAGGTAACAGTTAGATGTTGTAATGGGTGGTGTATGTAGTCCACCACTAGGCTACAGTTAGATTTAGTAATGGGTGGTGTATGTAGTCCACCACTAGGTTACAGTTAGATTTAGTAATGGGTGGTGTATGTAGTCCACCACTAGGTTACAGTTAGATTTAGTAATGGGTGGTGTATGTAGTCCACCACTAGGTTACAGTTAGATGTATTAATGGGTGGTGTATGTAGTCCACCACTAGGTTACAGTTAGATGTAGTAATGGGTGGTGTATGTAGTCCACCACTAGGTTACAGTTAGATTTAGTAATGGGTGGTGTATGTAGTCCACCACTAGGTTACAGTTAGATGTAGTAATGGGTGGTGTATGTAGTCCACCACTAGGTTACAGCTAGATTTAGTAATGGGTGGTGTATGTAGTCCACCACTAGGTTACAGTTAATGTAGTAATGGGTGGTGTATGTAGTCTACCACTAGGTTACAGCTAGATTTAGTAATGGGTGGTGTATGTAGTCCACCACTAGGTTACAGTTAATGTAGTAATGGGTGGTGTATGTAGTCTACCACTAGGTTACAGCTAGATTTAGTAATGGGTGGTGTATGTAGTCCACCACTAGGTTACAGTTAATGTAGTAATGGGTGGTGTATGTAGTCTACCACTAGGTTACAGCTAGATTTAGTAATGGGTGGTGTATGTAGTCCACCACTAGGTTACAGTTAATGTAGTAATGGGTGGTGTATGTAGTCCACCACTAGGTTACAGTTAGATTTAGTAATGGGTGGTGTATGTAGTCCACCACTAGGTTACAGTTAATGTAGTAATTGGTGGTGTATGTAGTCCGCCACTAGGTTACAGTTAGATGTAATAATGGGTGGTGTATGTAGTCCACCACTAGGTTACAGTTAGATGTTGTAATGGGTGGTGTATGTAGTCCACCACTAGGTTACAGTTAGATTTAGTAATGGGTGGTGTATGTAGTCCACCACGAGGTTACAGTTAGATTTAGTAATGGGTGGTGTATGTAGTCCACCACTAGGTTACAGTTAGATTTAGTAATGGGTGGTGTATGTAGTCCACCACTAGGTTACAGTTAGATGTAGTAATGGGTGGTGTATGTTGTCCACCACTAGGTTACAGTTAGATGTAGTAATGGGTGGTGTATGTAGTCCGCCACTAGGTTACAGTTAGATGTAGTAATGGGTGGTGTATGTAGTCCTCCACTAGGTTACAGTTAGATGTAGTAATGGGTGGTGTATGTAGTCCACCTCGAGGTTACAGTTGGATTTAGTAATGGGTGGTGTATGTAGTCCACCACTAGGCTACAGTTAGATGTAGTAATGGCTGGTGTATGTAGTCCACCACTAGGTTACAGTTAGATGTAGTAATGGGTGGTGTATGTAGTCCACCACTAGGTTGCAGTTAGATTTAGTAATGGTGGGTGTATGTAGTCCACCACTAGGTTACAGTTAGATGTAGTAAAGGGTGGTGTATGTAGTCCACCACTAGGTTACAGTTAGATGTAGTAATGGGTGGTGTATGTAGTCCACCACGAGGTTACAGTTAGATTTAGTAATGGGTGGTGTATGTAGTCCACCACTAGGTTACAGTTAGATTTAGTAATGGGTGGTGTATGTAGTCTTCCACTAGGTTACAGTTAGATTTAGTAATGGGTTGTGTATGTAGTCCACCACTAGGTTACAGTTACATTTAGTAATGGGTGGTGTATGTAGTCCACCACTAGGTTACCTATAGATTTAGTAATGGGTGGTGTATGTAGTCCACCACTAGGTTACAGTTAGATTTAGTAATGGGTGGTGTATGTAGTCCACCACTAGGTTACAGTTAGATGTAGTAATTGGTGGTGTATGTAGTCCACCACGAGGTTACAGTTAGATGTAGTAATGGATGGTGTATGTAGTCCACCACTAGGTTACAGTTAGATTTAGTAATGTGTGGTGTATGTAGTCCACCACTAGGTTACAGTTAGATGTAGTAATGGGTGGTGTATGTAGTCCACCACTAGGTTACAGTTAGATGTAGTAATGGGTGGTGTATGTAGTCCACCACGAGGTTACAGTTAGATGTAGTAATGGGTGGTGTATGTAGTCCACCACTAGGTTACAGTTAGATTTAGTAATGGGTGGTGTATGTATTCCACCACTAGGTTACAGTTAGATGTAGTAATGGGTGGTGTATGTAGTCCACCACTAGGTTACAGTTAGATTTAGTAATGGGTGGTGTATGTAGTCCACCACTAGGTTACAGTTAGATTTAGTAATGGGTGGTGTATGTAGTCCACCACGAGGTTACAGTTAGATTTAGTAATGGGTGGTGTATGTAGTCCACCACTAGGTTACAGTTAGATGTAGTAATGGGTGGTGTATGTAGTCCACCACTAGGTTACAGTTAGATGTAGTAATGGGTGGTAAATGTAGTCCACCACGAGGTTACAGTTAGATGTAGTAATGGGTGGTGTATGTAGTCCACCACTAGGTTACAGTTAGATTTAGTAATGGGTGGTGTATGTAGTCCATCACTAGGTTACAGTTAGATGTAGTAATGGGTGGTGTATGTAGTCCACCACTAGCTTACAGTTAATGTAGTAATGGGTGGTGTATGTAGTCTACCACTAGGTTACAGCTAGATTTAGTAATGGGTGGTGTATGTAGTCCACCACTAGGTTACAGTTAATGTAGTAATGGGTTGTGTATGTAGTCTACCACTAGGTTACAGCTAGATTTAGTAATGGGTGGTGTATGTAGTCCACCACTAGGTTACAGTTAATGTAGTAATGGGTGGTGTATGTAGTCTACCACTAGGTTACAGCTAGATTTAGTAATGGGTGGTGTATGTAGTCCACCACTAGGTTACAGTTAATGTAGTAATGGGTGGTGTATGTAGTCCACCACTAGGTTACAGTTAGATGTAGTAATGGGTGGTGTATGTAGTCCACCACTAGGTTACAGTTAATGTAGTAATTGGTGGTGTATGTAGTCCGCCACTAGGTTACAGTTAGATGTAATAAAGGGTGGTGTATGTAGTCCTCCACTAGGTTACAGTTAGATGTAGTAATGGGTGGTGTATGTAGTCCACCACGATGGTTACAGTTGGATTTAGTAATGGGTGGTGTATGTAGTCCACCACTAGGCTACAGTTAGATGTAGTAATGGCTGGTGTATGTAGTCCACCACTAGGTTACAGTTAGATGTAGTAATGGGTGGTGTATGTAGTCCACCACTAGGTTACAGTTAGAATTAGTAATGGGTGGTGTATGTAGTCCACCACTAGGTTACAGTTAGATGTAGTAATGGGTGGTGTATGTAGTCCACCACTAGGTTACAGTTAGATGTAGTAATGGGTGGTGTATGTAGTCCACCACTAGCTTACAGTTAATGTAGTAATGGGTGGTGTATGTAGTCTACCACTAGGTTACAGCTAGATTTAGTAATGGGTGGTGTATGTAGTCCACCACTAGGTTACAGTTAATGTAGTAATGGGTTGTGTATGTAGTCTACCACTTGGTTACAGCTAGATTTAGTAATGGGTGGTGTCTGTAGTCCACCACTAGGTTACAGTTAATGTAGTAATGGGTGGTGTATGTAGTCCACCACTAGGTTACAGTTAGATTTAGTAATGGGTGGTGTATGTAGTCCACCACTAGGTTACAGTTAATGTAGTAATTGGTGGTGTATGTAGTCCGCCACTAGGTTACAGTTAGATGTAATAAAGGGTGGTGTATGTAGTCCACCACTAGGTTACAGTTAGATGTAGTAATGGGTGGTGTATGTAGTCCACCACTAGGTCACAGTAACATTTAGTAATGGGTGGTGTATGTAGTCCACCACGAGGTTACAGTTAGATGTAGTAATGGGTGGTGTATGTAGTCCACCACGAGGTTACAGTTGGATTTAGTAATGGGTGGTGTATGTAGTCCACCACTAGGCTACAGTTAGATTTAGTAATGGGTTGTGTATGTAGTCCACCACTAGGTTACAGTTAGATTTAGTAATGGGTGGTGTGGGTAGTCCACCACTAGGTTACAGTTAGATTTAGTAATGGGTGGTGTGTGTAGTCTACCACTGGGTTACAGTTAGATTTAGTAATGGGTGGTGTATGTAGTCCGCAACTAGGTTACAGTTAGATGTAGTAATGGGTGGTGTATGTAGTCCTCCACTAGGTTACAGTTAGATGTAGTAATGGGTGGTGTATGTAGTCCACCACGAGGTTACAGTTGGATTTAGTAATGGGTGGTGCATGTAGTCCACCACTAGGCTACAGTTAGATGTAGTAATGGCTGGTGTATGTAGTCCACCACTAGGTTACAGTTAGATGTAGTAATGGGTGGTGTATGTAGTCCACCACTAGGTTACAGTTAGAATTAGTAATGGGTGGTGTATGTAGTCCACCACTAGGTTACAGTTAGATGTAGTAATGGGTGGTGTATGTAGTCCACCACTAGGTTACAGTTAGATGTAGTAATGGGTGGTGTATGTAGTCCACCACTTGGTTACAGTTAGATGTAGTAATGGGTGGTGTATGTAGTCCACCACTAGGTTACAGTTAGATTTAGTAATGGGTTGTGTATGTTGTCCACCACTAGGTTACAGTTAGATGTAGTAATGGGTGGTGTATGTAGTCCACCACTAGGTTACAGTTAGATGTAGTAATGGGTGGTGTATGTAGTCCACCACTAGGTTACAGTTAGAATTAGTAATGGGTGGTGTATGTAGTCCAACACTAGTTTACAGTTAGATGTAGTAATGGGTGGTGTATGTAGTCCACCACTAGGTTACAGTTAGATGTAGTAATGGGTGGTGTATGTAGTGCACCACGATGTTACAGTTAGATGTAGTAATGGGTGGTGTATGTAGTCCACCACTAGGTTACAGTTAGATTTAGTAATGGGTTGTGGATGTAGTCCACCACTAGGTTACAGTTAGATTTAGTAATGGGTGGTGTATGTAGTCCACCACTAGGTTACAGTTAGATTTAGTAATGGGTGGTGTATGTAGTCCACCACGAGCTTACAGTTAGATTTAGTAATGGGTGGTGTATGTAGTCCACCACTAGGTTACAGTTAGATATAGTAATGGGTGGTGTATGTAGTCCGCCACTAGGTTACAGTTAGATGTAGTAATGGGTGGTGTATGTAGTCCACCACTAGTTTACAGTTAGATGTAGTAATGGGTGGTGTATGTAGTCCACCACTAGGTTACAGTTAGATTTAGTAATGGGTGGTGTATGTAGTCCACCACTAGGTTACAGTTAGATGTAGTAATGGGTGGTGTATGTAGTCCACCACGAGGTTACAGTTAGATTTAGTAATGGGTGGTGTATGTAGTCCACCACGAGGTTACAGTTAGATTTAGTAATGGGTGGTGTATGTAGTCCACAACTAGATTACAGGTAGATTTAGTAATGGGTGGGGTATGTAGTCCACCACTAGGTTACAGTTAGATGTAGTAATGGGTGGTGTATGTAGTCCAATACTAGGTTACAGTTTGATGTAGTAATGGGTGGTGTATGTAGTCCACCACGAGGTTACAGTTAGATTTAGCAATGGGTGGTGTATGTAGTCCACCACTAGGTTACAGTTAGATTTAGTAATGGGTGGGGTATGTAGTCCACCACTAGGTTACAGTTAGATGTAGTAATGGGTGGTGTATGTAGTCCACCACTAGGTTACAGTTAGATTTAGTAATGGGTGGTGTATGTAGTCCACCACGAGGTTACAGTTAGATTTAGTAATGGGTGGTGTATGTATTCCACCACTAGGTTACAGTTAGATGTAGTAATGGGTGGTGTATGTAGTCCACCACTAGGTTACAGTTAGATGTAGTAATGGGTGGTGTATGTAGTCCACCACTAGGTTACAGTTAGATGTATTAATGGGTGGTGTATGTAGTCCACCACTAGGTTACAGTTAGATTTAGTAATGGGTGGTGTATGTAGTCCATCACTAGGTTACAGTTAGATGTAGTAATGGGTGGTGTATGTAGTCCACCACTAGCTTACAGTTAATGTAGTAATGGGTGGTGTATGTAGTCTACCACTAGGTTACAGCTAGATTTAGTAATGGGTGGTGTATGTAGTCCACCACTAGGTTACAGTTAATGTAGTAATGGGTGGTGTATGTAGTCTACCACTAGGTTACAGCTAGATTTAGTAATGGGTGGTGTATGTAGTCCACCACGAGGTTACAGTTAATGTAGTAATGGGTGGTGTATGTAGTCCACCACTAGGTTACAGTTAGATTTAGTAATGGGTGGTGTATGTAGTCCACCACGAGGTTACAGTTAGATTTAGTAATGGGTGGTGTATGTATTCCACCACTAGGTTACAGTTAGATGTAGTAATGGGTGGTGTATGTAGTCCACCACTAGGTTACAGTTAGATGTAGTAATGGGTGGTGTATGTAGTCCACCACTAGGTTACAGTTAGATGTATTAATGGGTGGTGTATGTAGTCCACCACTAGGTTACAGTTAGATTTAGTAATGGGTGGTGTATGTAGTCCATCACTAGGTTACAGTTAGATGTAGTAATGGGTGGTGTATGTAGTCCACCACTAGGTTACAGTTAATGTAGTAATGGGTGGTGTATGTAGTCCACCACGAGGTTACAGTTAGATTTAGTAATGGGTGGTGTATGTAGTCCACAACTAGATTACAGGTAGATTTAGTAATGGGTGGGGTATGTAGTCCACCACTAGGTTACAGTTAGATGTAGTAATGGGTGGTGTATGTAGTCCAATACTAGGTTACAGTTTGATGTAGTAATGGGTGGTGTATGTAGTCCACCACGAGGTTACAGTTAGATTTAGCAATGGGTGGTGTATGTAGTCCACCACTAGGTTACAGTTAGATTTAGTAATGGGTGGGGTATGTAGTCAACCACTAGGTTACAGTTAGATGTAGTAATGGGTGGTGTATGTAGTCCACCACTAGGTTACAGTTAGATTTAGTAATGGGTGGTGTATGTAGTCCACCACGAGGTTACAGTTAGATTTAGTAATGGGTGGTGTATGTATTCCACCACTAGGTTACAGTTAGATGTAGTAATGGGTGGTGTATGTAGTCCACCACTAGGTTACAGTTAGATGTAGTAATGGGTGGTGTATGTAGTCCACCACTAGGTTACAGTTAGATGTATTAATGGGTGGTGTATGTAGTCCACCACTAGGTTACAGTTAGATTTAGTAATGGGTGGTGTATGTAGTCCATCACTAGGTTACAGTTAGATGTAGTAATGGGTGGTGTATGTAGTCCACCACTAGCTTACAGTTAATGTAGTAATGGGTGGTGTATGTAGTCTACCACTAGGTTACAGCTAGATTTAGTAATGGGTGGTGTATGTAGTCCACCACTAGGTTACAGTTAATGTAGTAATGGGTGGTGTATGTAGTCTACCACTAGGTTACAGCTAGATTTAGTAATGGGTGGTGTATGTAGTCCACCACTAGGTTACAGTTAATGTAGTAATGGGTGGTGTATGTAGTCCACCACTAGGTTACAGTTAGATTTAGTAATGGGTGGTGTATGTAGTCCACCACGAGGTTACAGTTAGATTTAGTAATGGGTGGTGTATGTATTCCACCACTAGGTTACAGTTAGATGTAGTAATGGGTGGTGTATGTAGTCCACCACTAGGTTACAGTTAGATGTAGTAATGGGTGGTGTATGTAGTCCACCACTAGGTTACAGTTAGATGTATTAATGGGTGGTGTATGTAGTCCACCACTAGGTTACAGTTAGATTTAGTAATGGGTGGTGTATGTAGTCCATCACTAGGTTACAGTTAGATGTAGTAATGGGTGGTGTATGTAGTCCACCACTAGCTTACAGTTAATGTAGTAATGGGTGGTGTATGTAGTCTACCACTAGGTTACAGCTAGATTTAGTAATGGGTGGTGTATGTAGTCCACCACTAGGTTACAGTTAATGTAGTAATGGGTGGTGTATGTAGTCTACCACTAGGTTACAGCTAGATTTAGTAATGGGTGGTGTATGTAGTCCACCACTAGGTTACAGTTAATGTAGTAATGGGTGGTGTATGTAGTCCACCACTAGGTTACAGTTAGATTTAGTAATGGGTGGTGTATGTATTCCACCACTAGGTTACAGTTAGATGTAGTAATGGGTGGTGTATGTAGTCCACCACTAGGTTACAGTTAGATTTAGTAATGGGTGGTGTATGTAGTCCACCACTAGGTTACAGTTAGATTTAGTAATGGGTGGTGTATGTAGTCCACCACGAGGTTACAGTTAGATTTAGTAATGGGTGGTGTATGTAGTCCACCACTAGGTTACAGTTAGATGTAGTAATGGGTGGTGTATGTAGTCCACCACTAGGTTACAGTTAGATGTAGTAATGGGTGGTAAATGTAGTCCACCACGAGGTTACAGTTAGATGTAGTAATGGGTGGTGTATGTAGTCCACCACTAGGTTACAGTTAGATTTAGTAATGGGTGGTGTATGTAGTCCATCACTAGGTTACAGTTAGATGTAGTAATGGGTGGTGTATGTAGTCCACCACTAGCTTACAGTTAATGTAGTAATGGGTGGTGTATGTAGTCTAGGTTACAGTTAGATATAGTAATGGGTGGTGTATGTAGTCCGCCACTAGGTTACAGCTAGATTTAGTAATGGGTGGTGTATGTAGTCCACCACTAGTTTACAGTTAATGTAGTAATGGGTGGTGTATGTAGTCCACCACTAGGTTACAGCTAGATTTAGTAATGGGTGGTGTATGTAGTCCACCACTAGGTTACAGTTAATGTAGTAATGGGTGGTGTATGTAGTCCACCACTAGGTTACAGCTAGATTTAGTAATGGGTGGTGTATGTAGTCCACCACTAGGTCACAGTTACATTTAGTAATGGGTGGTGTATGTAGTCCACCACGAGGTTACAGTTAGATTTAGTAATGGGTGGTGTATGTAGTCCACCACTAGGTTACAGTTAGATGTAGTAATGGGTGGTGTATGTAGTCCGCCACTAGGTTACAGTTAGATGTAGTAATGGGTGGTGTATGTAGTCCACCACTAGGTTACAGTTAGATTTAGTAATGGGTGGTGTATGTAGTCCACCACTAGGTTACAGTTAGATTTAGTAATGGGTGGTGTATGTAGTCCACCACTAGGTTACAGTTAGATGTAGTAATGGGCTGGTGTATGTAGTCCCCCACTAGGTTACAGTTAGATTTAGTAATGGGTGGTGTATGTAGTCCACCACTAGGCTACAGTTAGATGTAGTAATGGGTGGTGTATGTAGTCCACCACTAGGTTACAGTTAGATGTAGTAATGGGTGGTGTATGTAGTCCACCACTAGGTTACAGTTAGAATTAGTAATGGGTGGTGTATGTAGTCCACCACTAGGTTACAGTTAGATGTAGTAATGGGTGGTGTATGTAGTCCACCACTAGGTTACAGTTAGATGTAGTAATGGGTGGTGTATGTAGTGCACCACGAGGTTACAGTTAGATGTAGTAATGGGTGGTGTATGTAGTCCACCACTAGGTTACAGTTAGATTTAGTAATGGGTTGTGTATGTAGTCCACCACTAGGTTACAGTTAGATTTAGTAAGGGTGGTGTATGTAGTCCACCACGAGGTTACAGTTAGATTTAGTAATGGGTGGTGTATGTAGTCCACCACGAGGTTACAGTTAGATTTAGTAATGGGTGGTGTATGTAGTCCACCACTAGGTTACAGTTAGAATTAGTAATGGGTGGTGTATGTAGTCCACCACTAGGTTACAGTTAGATGTAGTAATGGGTGGTGTATGTAGTCCACCACTAGGTTACAGTTAGATGTAGTAATGGGTGGTGTATGTAGTGCACCACGAGGTTACAGTTAGATGTAGTAATGGGTGGTGTATGTAGTCCACCACTAGGTTACAGTTAGACGTAGTAATGGGTGGTGTATGTAGTCCACCACTAGGTTACAGTTAGATTTAGTAATGGGTGGTGTAAGTAGTCCACCACGAGGTTACAGTTAGATTTAGTAATGGGTGGTGTATGTAGTCCACCACTAGGTTACCTTTCGATTTAGTAATGGGTGGTGTATGTAGTCCACCACTAGGTTACAGTTAGATTTAGTAATGGGTGGTGTATGTAGTCCACCACTAGGTTACAGTTAGATTTAGTAATGGTTGGTGTATGTAGTCCACCACGAGGTTACAGTTAGATTTAGTAATGGGTGTTGTATGTAGTCCACCACTAGGTTACAGTTAGATTTAGTAATGGGTGGTGTATGTAGTCCACCACTAGGTTACAGTTAGATTTAGTAATTGGTGGTGTATGTAGTCCACCACGAGGTTACAGTTAGATTTAGTAATGGGTGGTGTATGTAGTCCACCACTTGGTTACAGTTAGATTTAGTAATGGGTGGTGTATGTAGTCCACCACTAGGTTACAGTTAGATTTAGTAATGGGTGGTGTATGTAGTCCACCACGAGGTTACAGTTATATTTAGTAATGGGTTGTGTATGTAGTCCACCACTAGGTTACAGTTAGACGTAGTAATGGGTGGAGTATGTAGTCCACCACTAGGTTACAGTTAGATGTAGTAATGGGTGGTGAATGTAGTCCACCACTAGGTAACAGTTAGATGTTGTAATGGGTGGTGTATGTAGTCCACCACTAGGCTACAGTTAGATTTAGTAATGGGTGGTGTATGTAGTCCACCACTAGGTTACAGTTAGATTTAGTAATGGGTGGTGTATATAGTCCACCACGAGGTTACAGTTAGATTTAGTAATGGGTGGTCTATGTAGTCCACCACTAAGTTACAGTTAGATATAGTAATGGGTGGTGTATGTAGTCCACCACTAGGTTACAGTTAGATTTAGTAATGGGTGGTGTATGTAGTCCACCACTAGGTTACAGTTAGATTTAGTAAGGGTGGTGTATGTAGTCCACCACGAGGTTACAGTTAGATTTAGTAATGGGTGTTGTATGTAGTCCACCACTAGGTTACAGTTAGATTTAGTAATGCGTGGTGTATGTAGTCCACCACTAGGTTACAGTTAGATTTAGTAATGGGTGGTGTTTGTAGTCCACCACTAGGTTACAGTTAGATTTAGTAATGGGTGGTGTATGTAGTCCACCACGAGGTTACAGTTAGATTTAGTAATGGGTGGTGTATGTAGTCCACCACTTGGTTACAGTTAGATTTAGCAATGGGTGGTGTATGTAGTCCACCACTAGGTTACAGTTAGATTTAGTAATGGGTGGTGTATGTAGTCCACCACGAGGTTACAGTTAGATTTAGTAATGGGTGGTGTATGTAGTCCTCCACTAGGTTACAGTTAGATTTAGTAATGGGTGGTGTATGTAGTCCATCACTAGGTTACAGTTAGATATAGTAATGGGTGGTGTATGTAGTCCACCACTAGGTTACAGTTAGATGTAGTAATGGGTGGTGAATGTAGTCCACCACTAGGTAACAGTTAGATGTTGTAATGGGTGGTGTATGTAGTCCACCACTAGGCTACAGTTAGATTTAGTAATGGGTGGTGTATGTAGTCCACCACTAGGTTACAGTTAGATTTAATAATGGGTTGTGTATGTAGTCCACCACGAGGTTACAGTTAGATTTAGTAATGGGTGGTGTATGTAGTCCACCACTAAGTTACAGTTAGATATAGTAATGGGTGGTGTATGTAGTCCACCACTAGGTTACAGTTAGATTTAGTAATGGGTGGTGTATGTAGTCCACAACTAGGTTACAGTAAGATTTAATAATGGGTTGTGTATGTAGTCCACCACGAGGTTACAGTTAGATTTAGTAATGGGTGGTGTATGTAGTCCACCACTAAGTTACAGTTAGATATAGTAATGGGTGGTGTATGTAGTCCACCACTAGGTTACAGTTAGATTTAGTAATGGGTGGTGTATGTAGTCCAATACTAGGTTACAGTTTGATGTAGTAATGGGTGGTGTATGTAGTCCACCACTAGGTTACAGTTAGATTTAGTAATGGGTGGGGTATGTAGTCCACCACTAGGTTACAGTTAGATGTAGTAATGGGTGGTGTATGTAGTCCACCACTAGGTTACAGTTAGATTTAGTAATGGGTGGTGTATGTAGTCTTCCACTAGGTTACAGTTAGATTTAGTAATGGGTGGTGTATGTAGTCCACCACTAGGTTACAGTTAGATTTAGTAATGGGTGGTGTATGTAGTCCACCACTAGGTTACAGTTAGATGTAGTAATGGGTGGTGTATGTAGTCCACCACGAGGTTACAGTTAGATGTAGTAATGGGTGGTTTATGTAGTCCACCACTAGGTTACAGTTAGATGTAGTAATGGGTGGTGTATGTTGTCCACCGCTAGGTTACAGTTAGATATAGTAATGGGTGGTGTATGTAGTCCACCACTAGGTTACAGTTAGATTTAGTAATGGGTGGTGTATGTAGTCCACCACTAGGTTACAGTTAGATTTAGTAATGGGTGGTGTATGTAGTCCACCACGAGGTTACAGTTAGATTTAGTAATGGGTGGTGTATGTATTCCACCACTAGGTTACAGTTAGATGTAGTAATGGGTGGTGTATGTAGTCCACCACTAGGTTACAGTTAATGTAGTAATGGGTGGTGTATGTAGTCCGCCACTAGGTTACAGTTAGATGTAATAATGGGTGGTGTATGTAGTCCACCACGAGGTTACAGTTAGATTTAGTAATGGGTGGTGTATGTAGTCCACCACGAGGTTACAGTTAGATTTAGTAATGGGTGGTGTATTTAGTCCACCACGAGGTTACAGTTAGATTTAGTAATAGGTAGTGTATGTAGTCCACCACTAGGTTACAGTTAGATTTAGTAATGGGTGGTGTATGTAGTCCACCACGACGTTACAGTTAGATTTAGTAATGGGTGGTGTATGTAGTCCACCACGAGGTTACAGTTAGATTTAGTAATGGGTGGTGTATGTAGTCCACAACTAGATTACAGTTAGATTTAGTAATGGGTGGGGTATGTAGTCCACCACTAGGTTACAGTTAGATGTAGTAATGGGTGGTGTATGTAGTCCAATACTAGGTTACAGTTTGATGTAGTAATGGGTGGTGTATGTAGTCCACCACGAGGTTACAGTTAGATTTAGTAATGGGTGGTGTATGTAGTCCACCACTAGGTTACAGTTAGATTTAGTAATGGGTGGTGTATGTAGTCTTCCACTAGGTTACAGTTAGATTTAGTAATGGGTGGTGTATGTAGTCCACCACTAGGTTACAGTTAGATTTAGTAATGGGTGGTGTATGTAGTCCACCACTAGGTTACAGTTAGATTTAGTAATGGGTGGTGTATGTAGTCCACCACGAGGTTACAGTTAGATTTAGTAATGGGTGGTGTATGTAGTCCACCACTAGGTTACAGTTAGATTTAGTAATGGGTGGTGTATGTAGTCCACCACTAGGTTACAGTTAGATGTAGTAATGGGTGGTGTATGTAGTCCACCACGAGGTTACAGTTAGATGTAGTAATGGGTGGTGTATGTAGACCACCACTAGGTTACAGTTAGATTTAGTAATGGGTGGTGTATGTAGTCCATCACTAGGTTACAGTTAGATGTAGTAATGGGTGGTGTATGTAGTCCACCACTAGGTTACAGTTAATGTAGTAATGGGTGGTGTATGTAGTCCACCACTAGGTTACAGTTAGATTTAGTAATGGGTGGTGTATGTAGTCCACCACTAGGTTACAGTTAATGTAGTAATGGGTGGTGTATGTAGTCCGCCACTAGGTTACAGATAGATGTAATAATGGGTGGTGTATGTAGTCCACCACTAGGTTGCAGTTAGATGTAGTAATGGGTGGTGTATGTAGTCCACCACTAGGTTACAGTTAGATTTAGTAATGGGTGGTGTATGTAGTCCACCACTAGGCTACAGCTAGATTTAGTAATAGGTGGTGTATGTAGTCCACCACGAGGTTACAGTTAGATTTAGTAATGGGTGGTGTATGTAGTCCACAACTAGATTACAGTTAGATTTAGTAATGGGTGGGGTATGTAGTCCACCACTAGGTTACAGTTAGATGTAGTAATGGGTGGTGTATGTAGTCCAATACTAGGTTACAGTTTGATGTAGTAATGGGTGGTGTATGTAGTCCACCACGAGGTTACAGTTAGATTTAGTAATTGGTGGTGTATGTAGTCCACCACTAGGTTACAGTTAGATTTAGTAATGGGTGGTGTATGTAGTCCACCACTAGGTTACAGTTAGATGTAGTAATGGGTGGTGTATGTAGTCCACCACTAGGTTACAGTTAGATTTAGTAATGGGTGGTGTATGTAGTCCACCACTAGGTTACAGTTAGATTTAGTAATGGGTGGTGTATGTAGTCCACCACTAGGTTACAGTTAGATGTAGTAATGGGTGGTGTATGTAGTCCACCACTAGGTTACAGTTAGATTTAGTAATGGGTGGTGTATGTAGTCCACCACTAGGTTACAGTTAGATTTAGTAATGGGTGGTGTATGTAGTCCACCACGAGGTTACAGTTAGATTTAGTAATGGGTGGTATGTAGTCCACCACGAGGTTACAGTTAGATGTAGTAATGGGTGGTGTATGTAGTCCACCACTAGGTTACAGTTAGATTTAGTAATGGGTGGTGTATGTAGTCCACCACTAGGTTACAGTTAGATGTAGTAATGGGTGGTGTATGTAGTCCACCATACTAGGTTACAGTTTAGATTGTAGTAATGGGTGGTGTATGTAGTCCACCACGAGGTTACAGTTAGATTTAGTAATGGGTGGTGTATGTAGTCCACCACTAGGTTACAGTTAGATTTAGTAATGGGTGGTGTATGTAGTCCACCACTAGGTTACAGTTAGATTTAGTAATGGGTGGTGTATGTAGTCCACCACTAGGTTACAGTTAGATTTAGTAATGGGTGGTGTATGTAGTCCACCACTAGGTTACAGTTAGATTTAGTAATGGGTGGTGTATGTAGTCCACCACTAGGTTACAGTTAGATTTAGTAATGGGTGGTGTATGTAGTCCACCACGAGGTTACAGTTAGATTTAGTAATGGGTGGTGTATGTAGTCCACCACTAGGTTACAGTTAGATTTAGTAATGGGTGGTGTATGTAGTCCACCACTAGGTTACAGTTAGATGTAGTAATGGGTGGTGTATGTAGTCCACCACTAGGTTACAGTTAGATTTAGTAATGGGTGGTGTATGTAGTCCACCACTAGGTTACAGTTAGATTTAGTAATGGGTGGTGTATGTAGTCCACCACTAGGTTACAGTTAGATGTAGTAATGGGTGGTGTATGTAGTCCACCACTAGGTTACAGTTAGATGTAGTAATGGGTGGTGTATGTAGTCCACCACTAGGTTACAGTTAGATTTAGTAATGGGTGGTGTATGTAGTCCACCACTAGGTTACAGTTAGATTTAGTAATGGGTGGTGTATGTAGTCCACCACTAGGTTACAGTTAGATTTAGTAATGGGTGGTGTATGTAGTCCACCACGAGGTTACAGTTAGATTTAGTAATGGGTGGTGTATGTAGTCCACCACTAGGTTACAGTTAGATTTAGTAATGGGTGGTGTATGTAGTCCACCACTAGGTTACAGTTAGATGTAGTAATGGGTGGTGTATGTAGTCCACCACTAGGTTACAGTTAGATGTAGTAATGGGTGGTGTATGTAGTCCACCACTAGGTTACAGTTAGATGTAGTAATGGGTGGTGTATGTAGTCCACCACTAGGTTACAGTTAGATTTAGTAATGGGTGGTGTATGTAGTCCACCACTAGGTTACAGTTAGATTTAGTAATGGGTGGTGTATATAGTCCACCACGAGGTTACAGTTAGATTTAGTAATGGGTGGTCTATGTAGTCCACCACTAAGTTACAGTTAGATATAGTAATGGGTGGTGTATGTAGTCCACCACTAGGTTACAGTTAGATTTAGTAATGGGTGGTGTATGTAGTCCACCACTAGGTTACAGTTAGATTTAGTAATGGGTGGTGTATGTAGTCCACCACGAGGTTACAGTTAGATTTAGTAATGGGTGTTGTATGTAGTCCACCACTAGGTTACAGTTAGATTTAGTAATGGGTGGTGTATGTAGTCCACCACTAGGTTACAGTTAGATTTAGTAATGGGTGGTGTATGTAGTCCACCACGAGGTTACAGTTAGATTTAGTAATGGGTGGTGTATGTAGTCCACCACGAGGTTACAGTTAGATTTAGTAATGGGTGGTGTATGTAGTCCACCACGAGGTTACAGTTAGATTTAGTAATGGGTGGTGTATGTAGTCCACCACTAGGTTACAGTTAGATTTAGTAATGGGTGGTGTATGTAGTCCACCACTAGGTTACAGTTAGACGTAGTAATGGGTGGTGTATGTAGTCCACCACTAGGTTACAGTTAGATGTAGTAATGGGTGGTGAATGTAGTCCACCACTAGGTAACAGTTAGATGTTGTAATGGGTGGTGTATGTAGTCCACCACTAGGCTACAGTTAGATTTAGTAATGGGTGGTGTATGTAGTCCACCACTAGGTTACAGTTAGATTTAGTAATGGGTGGTGTATATAGTCCACCACGAGGTTACAGTTAGATTTAGTAATGGGTGGTCTATGTAGTCCACCACTAAGTTACAGTTAGATATAGTAATGGGTGGTGTATGTAGTCCACCACTAGGTTACAGTTAGATTTAGTAATGGGTGGTGTATGTAGTCCACCACTAGGTTACAGTTAGATTTAGTAAGGGTGGTGTATGTAGTCCACCACGAGGTTACAGTTAGATTTAGTAATGGGTGTTGTATGTAGTCCACCACTAGGTTACAGTTAGATTTAGTAATGGGTGGTGTATGTAGTCCACCACTAGGTTACAGTTAGATTTAGTAATGGGTGGTGTTTGTAGTCCACCACTAGGTTACAGTTAGATTTAGTAATGGGTGGTGTATGTAGTCCACCACGAGGTTACAGTTAGATTTAGTAATGGGTGGTGTATGTAGTCCACCACTTGGTTACAGTTAGATTTAGCAATGGGTGGTGTATGTAGTCCACCACTAGGTTACAGTTAGATTTAGTAATGGGTGGTGTATGTAGTCCACCACGAGGTTACAGTTAGATTTAGTAATGGGTGGTGTATGTAGTCCTCCACTAGGTTACAGTTAGATTTAGTAATGGGTGGTGTATGTAGTCCATCACTAGGTTACAGTTAGACATAGTAATGGGTGGTGTATGTAGTCCACCACTAGGTTACAGTTAGATGTAGTAATGGGTGGTGAATGTAGTCCACCACTAGGTAACAGTTAGATGTTGTAATGGGTGGTGTATGTAGTCCACCACTAGGCTACAGTTAGATTTAGTAATGGGTGGTGTATGTAGTCCACCACTAGGTTACAGTTAGATTTAATAATGGGTTGTGTATGTAGTCCACCACTAGGTTACAGTTAGATTTAGTAATGGGTGGTGTATGTAGTCCACCACTAGGTTACAGTTAGATTTAGTAATGGGTGGTGTATGTAGTCCACCACTAGGTTACAGTAAGATTTAATAATGGGTTGTGTATGTAGTCCACCACGAGGTTACAGTTAGATTTAGTAATGGGTGGTGTATGTAGTCCACCACTAAGTTACAGTTAGATATAGTAATGGGTGGTGTATGTAGTCCACCACTAGGTTACAGTTAGATTTAGTAATGGGTGGTGTATGTAGTCCAATACTAGGTTACAGTTTGATGTAGTAATGGGTGGTGTATGTAGTCCACCACTAGGTTACAGTTAGATTTAGTAATGGGTGGGGTATGTAGTCCACCACTAGGTTACAGTTAGATGTAGTAATGGGTGGTGTATGTAGTCCACCACTAGGTTACAGTTAGATTTAGTAATGGGTGGTGTATGTAGTCTTCCACTAGGTTACAGTTAGATTTAGTAATGGGTGGTGTATGTAGTCCACCACTAGGTTACAGTTAGATTTAGTAATGGGTGGTGTATGTAGTCCACCACTAGGTTACAGTTAGATGTAGTAATGGGTGGTGTATGTAGTCCACCACGAGGTTACAGTTAGATGTAGTAATGGGTGGTTTATGTAGTCCACCACTAGGTTACAGTTAGATGTAGTAATGGGTGGTGTATGTTGTCCACCGCTAGGTTACAGTTAGATATAGTAATGGGTGGTGTATGTAGTCCACCACTAGGTTACAGTTAGATTTAGTAATGGGTGGTGTATGTAGTCCACCACTAGGTTACAGTTAGATTTAGTAATGGGTGGTGTATGTAGTCCACCACGAGGTTACAGTTAGATTTAGTAATGGGTGGTGTATGTATTCCACCACTAGGTTACAGTTAGATGTAGTAATGGGTGGTGTATGTAGTCCACCACTAGGTTACAGTTAATGTAGTAATGGGTGGTGTATGTAGTCCGCCACTAGGTTACAGTTAGATGTAATAATGGGTGGTGTATGTAGTCCACCACGAGGTTACAGTTAGATTTAGTAATGGGTGGTGTATGTAGTCCACCACGAGGTTACAGTTAGATTTAGTAATGGGTGGTGTATTTAGTCCACCACGAGGTTACAGTTAGATTTAGTAATAGGTAGTGTATGTAGTCCACCACTAGGTTACAGTTAGATTTAGTAATGGGTGGTGTATGTAGTCCACCACGACGTTACAGTTAGATTTAGTAATGGGTGGTGTATGTAGTCCACCACGAGGTTACAGTTAGATTTAGTAATGGGTGGTGTATGTAGTCCACAACTAGATTACAGTTAGATTTAGTAATGGGTGGGGTATGTAGTCCACCACTAGGTTACAGTTAGATGTAGTAATGGGTGGTGTATGTAGTCCAATACTAGGTTACAGTTTGATGTAGTAATGGGTGGTGTATGTAGTCCACCACTAGGTTACAGTCAGATTTAGTAATGGGTGGTGTATGTAGTGCACCACGCGGTTACAGTTAGATTTAGTAATGGGTGGTGTAGGTAGTCCACCACTAGGTTACAGTTAGATGTAGTAATGGGTGGTGTATGTAGTCCACCACTAGGTTACAGTTAGATGTAGTAATGGGTGGTGTATGTAGTCCACCACGAGGTTACAGTTAGATTTAGTAATGGGTGGTGTATGTAATCCACCACTAGGTTACAGTTAGATGTAGTAATGGGTGGTGTATGTAGTCCACCACTAGGTTACAGTTAGATGTATTAATGGGTGGCGTATGTAGTCCACCACGAGGTTACAGTTAGATGTAGTAATGGGTGGTGTATGTAGTCCACCACTAGGTTACAGTTAGATTTAGTAATGGGTGGTGTATGTAGTCCACCACTAGGTTACAGTTAGATTTAGTAATGGGTGGTGTATGTAGTCCACCACGAGGTTACAGTTAGATTTAGTAATGGGTGAGGTATGTAGTCCACCACTAGGTTACAGTTAGATGTAGTAATGGGTGGTGTATGTAGTCCACCACTAGGTTACAGTTAGATGTAGTAATGGGTGGTGTATGTAGTCCACCACGAGGTTACAGTTAGATGTAGTAATGGGTGGTGTATGTAGACCACCACTAGGTTACAGTTAGATTTAGTAATGGGTGGTGTATGTAGTCCATCACTAGGTTACAGTTAGATGTAGTAATGGGTGGTGTATGTAGTCCACCACTAGGTTACAGTTAATGTAGTAATGGGTGGTGTATGTAGTCCACCACTAGGTTACAGTTAGATTTAGTAATGGGTGGTGTATGTAGTCCACCACTAGGTTACAGTTAATGTAGTAATGGGTGGTGTATGTAGTCCGCCACTAGGTTACAGATAGATGTAATAATGGGTGGTGTATGTAGTCCACCACTAGGTTGCAGTTAGATGTAGTAATGGGTGGTGTATGTAGTCCACCACTAGGTTACAGTTAGATTTAGTAATGGGTGGTGTATGTAGTCCACCACTAGGCTACAGCTAGATTTAGTAATAGGTGGTGTATGTAGTCCACCACGAGGTTACAGTTAGATTTAGTAATGGGTGGTGTATGTAGTCCACAACTAGATTACAGTTAGATTTAGTAATGGGTGGGGTATGTAGTCCACCACTAGGTTACAGTTAGATGTAGTAATGGGTGGTGTATGTAGTCCAATACTAGGTTACAGTTTGATGTAGTAATGGGTGGTGTATGTAGTCCACCACGAGGTTACAGTTAGATTTAGTAATGGGTGGTGTATGTAGTCCACCACTAGGTTACAGTTAGATTTAGTAATAGGTGGTGTATGTAGTCCACCACTAGGTTACAGTTAGATGTAGTAATGGGTGGTGTATGTAGTCCACCACTAGGTTACAGTTAGATTTAGTAATGGGTGGTGTATGTAGTCCACCACTAGGCTAGAGTTAGATTTAGTCATGGGTGGTGTATGTAGTCCACCACGAGGTTACAGTTAGATTTAGTAATGGGTGGTGTATGTAGTCCACCACGAGGTTACAGTTAGATTTAGTAATAGGTGGTATATGTAGTCCACCACTAGGTTTCAGTTAGATTTAGTAATGGGTGGTGTATGTAGTCAACCACGAGGTTACAGTTAGATTTAGTAATGGGTGGTGTATGTAGTCCACCACGAGGTTACAGTTAGATTTAGTAATGGGTGGTGTATGTAGTCCACAACTAGATTACAGTTAGATTTAGTAATGGGTGGGATATGTAGTCCACCACTAGGTTACAGTTAGATGTAGTAATGGGTGGTGTATGTAGTCCAATACTAGGTTACAGTTTGATGTAGTAATGGGTGGTGTATGTAGTCCACCACGAGGTTACAGTTAGATTTAGTAATGGGTGGTGTATGTAGTCCACCACTAGGTTACAGTTAGATTTAGTAATGGGTGGGGTGTGTAGTCCACCAATAGGTTACAGTTAGATGTAGTAATGGGTGGTGTATGTAGTCCACCACTAGGTTACAGTTAGATTTAGTAATGGGTGGTATATGTAGTCCACCACTAGGTTACAGTTAGATTTAGTAATGGGTGGTGTATGTAGTCTTCCACTAGGTTACAGTTAGATTTAGTAATGGGTGGTGTATGTAGTCTACCACTAGGTTACAGCTAGATTTAGTAATGGGTGGTGTATGTAGTCCACCACTAGGTTACAGTTAATGTAGTAATGGGTGGTGTATGTAGTCCACCACTAGGTTACAGTTAATGTAGTAATGGGTGGTGTATGTAGTCTACCACTAGGTTACAGCTAGGTTTAGTAATGGGTGGTGTATGTAGTCCACCACTAGGTTACAGTTAATGTAGTAATGGGTGGTGTATGTAGTCCACCACTAGGTTACAGTTAGATTTAGTAATGGGTGGTGTATGTAGTCCACCACTAGGTTACAGTTAATGTAGTAATGGGTGGTGTATGTAGTCCGCCACTAGGTTACAGATAGATGTAATAATGGGTGGTGTATGTAGTCCACCACTAGGTTACAGTTAGATGTAGTAATGGGTGGTGTATGTAGTCCACCACTAGGTTACAGTTAGATTTAGTAATGGGTGGTGTATGTAGTCCACCACTAGGCTACAGCTAGATTTAGTAATAGGTGGTGTATGTAGTCCACCACGAGGTTACAGTTAGATTTAGTAATGGGTGGTGTATGTAGTCCACCACGAGGTTACAGTTAGATTTAGTAATGGGTGGTGTATGTAGTCCACAACTAGATTACAGTTAGATTTAGTAATGGGTGGGGTATGTAGTCCACCACTAGGTTACAGTTAGATGTAGTAATGGGTGGTGTATGTAGTCCAATACTAGGTTACAGTTTGATGTAGTAATGGGTGGTGTATGTAGTCCACCACGAGGTTACAGTTAGATTTAGTAATGGGTGGTGTATGTAGTCCACCACTAGGTTACAGTTAGATTTAGTAATGGGTGGTGTATGTAGTCTTCCACTAGGTTACAGTTAGATTTAGTAATGGGTGGTGTATGTAGTCCACCACTAGGTTACAGTTAGATGTAGTAATGGGTGGTGTATGTAGTCCACCACTAGGTTACAGTTAGATTTAGTAATGGGTGGTGTATGTAGTCCACCACGAGGTTACAGTTAGATGTAGTAATGGGTGGTGTATGTAGTCCACCACTAGGTTACAGTTAGATTTAGTAATGGGTGGTGTATGTAGTCCACCACTAGGTTACAGTTAGATTTAGTAATTGGTGGTGTATGTAGTCCACCACGAGGTTACAGTTAGATTTAGTAATGGGTGGTGTATGTAGTCCACCACTTGGTTACAGTTAGATTTAGTAATGGGTGGTGTATGTAGTCCACCACTAGGTTACAGTTAGATTTAGTAATGGGTGGTGTATGTAGTCCACCACGAGGTTACAGTTATATTTAGTAATGGGTTGTGTATGTAGTCCACCACTAGGTTACAGTTAGACGTAGTAATGGGTGGAGTATGTAGTCCACCACTAGGTTACAGTTAGATGTAGTAATGGGTGGTGAATGTAGTCCACCACTAGGTAACAGTTAGATGTTGTAATGGGTGGTGTATGTAGTCCACCACTAGGCTACAGTTAGATTTAGTAATGGGTGGTGTATGTAGTCCACCACTAGGTTACAGTTAGATTTAGTAATGGGTGGTGTATATAGTCCACCACGAGGTTACAGTTAGATTTAGTAATGGGTGGTCTATGTAGTCCACCACTAAGTTACAGTTAGATATAGTAATGGGTGGTGTATGTAGTCCACCACTAGGTTACAGTTAGATTTAGTAATGGGTGGTGTATGTAGTCCACCACTAGGTTACAGTTAGATTTAGTAAGGGTGGTGTATGTAGTCCACCACGAGGTTACAGTTAGATTTAGTAATGGGTGTTGTATGTAGTCCACCACTAGGTTACAGTTAGATTTAGTAATGGGTGGTGTATGTAGTCCACCACTAGGTTACAGTTAGATTTAGTAATGGGTGGTGTATGTAGTCCACCACTAGGTTACAGTTAGATTTAGTAATGGGTGGTGTATGTAGTCCACCACGAGGTTACAGTTAGATTTAGTAATGGGTGGTGTATGTAGTCCACCACTAGGTTACAGTTAGATTTAGCAATGGGTGGTGTATGTAGTCCACCACTAGGTTACAGTTAGATTTAGTAATGGGTGGTGTATGTAGTCCACCACGAGGTTACAGTTAGATTTAGTAATGGGTGGTGTATGTAGTCCACCACTAGGTTACAGTTAGATTTAGTAATGGGTGGTGTATGTAGTCCACCACTAGGTTACAGTTAGACATAGTAATGGGTGGTGTATGTAGTCCACCACTAGGTTACAGTTAGATGTAGTAATGGGTGGTGAATGTAGTCCACCACTAGGTAACAGTTAGATGTTGTAATGGGTGGTGTATGTAGTCCACCACTAGGCTACAGTTAGATTTAGTAATGGGTGGTGTATGTAGTCCACCACTAGGTTACAGTTAGATTTAATAATGGGTTGTGTATGTAGTCCACCACTAAGTTACAGTTAGATATAGTAATGGGTGGTGTATGTAGTCCACCACTAGGTTACAGTTAGATTTAGTAATGGGTGGTGTATGTAGTCCACCACTAGGTTACAGTAAGATTTAATAATGGGTTGTGTATGTAGTCCACCACGAGGTTACAGTTAGATTTAGTAATGGGTGGTGTATGTAGTCCACCACTAGGTTACAGTTAGATGTAGTAATGGGTGGTGTATGTAGTCCACCACTAGGTTACAGTTAGATTTAGTAATGGGTGGTGTATGTAGTCCAACACTAGGTTACAGTTAGATGTAGTAATGGGTGGTGTATGTAGTCCACCACTAGGTTACAGTTAGATTTAGTAATGGGTGGTGTATGTAGTCCACCACTAGGTTACAGTTAGATGTAGTAATGGGTGGTGTATGTAGTCCACCACTAGGTTACAGTTAGATTTAGTAATGGGTGGTGTATGTAGTCCTCCACTAGGTTACAGTTAGATTTAGTAATGGGTGGTGTATGTAGTCCACCACTAGGTTACAGTTAGATTTAGTAATGGGTGGTGTATGTAGTCCACCACTAGGTTACAGTTAGATGTAGTAATGGGTGGTGTATGTAGTCCACCACGAGGTTACAGTTAGATGTAGTAATGGGTGGTGTATGTAGTCCACCACTAGGTTACAGTTAGATGTAGTAATGGGTGGTGTATGTAGTCCACCACTAGGTTACAGTTAGATATAGTAATGGGTGGTGTATGTAGTCCACCACTAGGTTACAGTTAGATGTAGTAATGGGTGGTGTATGTAGTCCACCACTAGGTTACAGTTAGATTTAGTAATGGGTGGTGTATGTAGTCCACCACGAGGTTACAGTTAGATTTAGTAATGGGTGGTGTATGTAGTCCACCACTAGGTTACAGTTAGATGTAGTAATGGGTGGTGTATGTAGTCCACCACTAGGTTACAGTTAGATGTAGTAATGGGTGGTGTATGTAGTCCACCACTAGGTTACAGTTAGATGTAGTAATGGGTGGTGTATGTAGTCCACCACGAGGTTACAGTTAGATTTAGTAATGGGTGGTGTATGTAGTCCACCACGAGGTTACAGTTAGATTTAGTAATGGGTGGTGTATGTAGTCCACCACGAGGTTACAGTTAGATTTAGTAATAGGTGGTGTATGTAGTCCACCACTAGGTTACAGTTAGATTTAGTAATGGGTGGTGTATGTAGTCCACCACGAGGTTACAGTTAGATTTAGTAATGGGTGGTGTATGTAGTCCACCACGAGGTTACAGTTAGATTTAGTAATGGGTGGTGTATGTAGTCCACCAGGACGGGGGGGGGGGGTACTGTAAAATCGTGGTGGTGTATGTAGTCCACCACTAGGTTACAGTTAGATTTAGTAATGGGTGGTGTATGTAGTCCACCACTAGGCTACATACACACCCCACCCATTACTAAATCTAACTGTAACCTAGTGGTGGACTACATACACCACCCATTACTAAATCTAACTGTAACCTCGTGGTGGACTACATACACCACCCATTACTACATCAAACTGTAACCTAGTATTGGACTACATACACCACCCATTACATTTACATTTTACATTTTAGTCATTTAGCAGACGCTCTTATCCAGAGCGACTTACAAATTGGTGCATTCACCTTATAATATCCAGTGGAACAACCACTTTACAATAGTGCATCTAAATCTTTTAAGGGGGGGGGTTAGAAGGATTACTTTATCCTATCCCAGGTATTCCTTGAAGAGGTGGGGTTTCAGGTGTCTCCAGAAGGTGGTGATTGAGTCCGCTGTCCTGGCGTCGTGACGGAGCTCGTTCCACCATTGGGGTGCCAGAGCAGCGAACAGTTTTGACTGGGCTGAGCGGGAACTGTGCTTCCTCAGAGGTAGGGAGGCGAGCAGGCCAGAGGTGGATGAACGGAGTGCCCTTGTTTGGGTGTAGGGCCTGATCAGAGCCTGAAGGTACGGAGGTGCCGTTCCCCTCACAGCTCCGTAGGCAAGCACCACTACATCTAACTGTAACCTAGTGGTGGACTACATATCCCACCCATTACTAAATCTAACTGTAATCTAGTTGTGGACTACATACACCACCCATTACTAAATCTAACTGTAACCTCGTGGTGGACTACATACACCACCCATTACTAAATCTAACTGTAACCTCGTGGTTGACTACATACACCACCCATTACTAAATCTAACTGAAACCTAGTGGTGGACTACATACACCACCTATTACTAAATCTAACTGTAACCTCGTGGTGGACTACATACACCACCCATTACTACATCTAACTGTAACCTAGTGGTGGACTACATACACCACCTATTACTAAATCTAACTGTAACCTCGTGGTGGACTACATACACCACCCATTACTAAATCTAACTCTAGCCTAGTGGTGGACTACATACACCACCCATTACTAAATCTAACTGTAACCTAGTTACGGTTAGATTTAGTAATAGGTGGTGTATGTAGTCCACCACGAGGTTACAGTTAGATTTAGTAATGGGTGGTGTATGTAGTCCACCACGATTTTACAATTAGATTTAGTAATGGGTGGTGTACGTAGTCCACAACTAGATTACAGTTAGATTTAGTAATGGGTGGGGTATGTAGTCCACCACTAGGTTACAGTTAGATGTAGTAATGGGTGGTGTATGTAGTCCAATACTAGGTTACAGTTTGATGTAGTAATGGGTGGTGTATGTAGTCCACCACTAGGTTACAGTTAGATTTAGTAATGGGTGGGGTATGTAGTCCACCACTAGGTTACAGTTAGATGTAGTAATGGGTGGTGTATGTAGTCCACCACTAGGTTACAGTTAGATGTAGTAATGGGTGGTGTATGTAGTCCACCACGAGGTTACAGTTAGATGTAGTAATGGGTGGTTTATGTAGTCCACCACTAGGTTACAGTTAGATGTAGTAATGGGTGGTGTATGTTGTCCACCGCTAGGTTACAGTTAGATATAGTAATGGGTGGTGTATGTAGTCCACCACTAGGTTACAGTTAGATTTAGTAATGGGTGGTGTATGTAGTCCACCACTAGGTTAAAGTTAGATTTAGTAATGGGTGGTGTATGTAGTCCACCACGAGGTTACAGTTAGATTTAGTAATGGGTTGTGTATGTATTCCACCACTAGGTTACAGTTAGATGTAGTAATGGGTGGTGTATGTAGTCCACCACTAGGTTACAGTTAATGTAGTAATGGGTGGTGTATGTAGTCCGCCACTAGGTTACAGTTAGATGTAATAATGGGTGGTGTATGTAGTCCACCACGAGGTTACAGTTAGATTTAGTAATGGGTGGTGTATGTAGTCCACCACGAGGTTACAGTTAGATTTAGTAATGGGTGGGGTATGTAGTCCACCACTAGGTTACAGTTAGATGTAGTAATGGGTGGTGTATGTAGTCCAATACTAGGTTACAGTTTGATGTAGTAATGGGTGGTGTATGTAGTCCACCACTAGGTTACAGTCAGATTTAGTAATGGGTGGTGTATGTAGTGCACCACGCGGTTACAGTTAGATTTAGTAATGGGTGGTGTATGTAGTCCACCACTAGGTTACAGTTAGATGTAGTAATGGGTGGTGTATGTAGTCCACCACTAGGTTACAGTTAGATGTAGTAATGGGTGGTGTATGTAGTCCACCACGAGGTTACAGTTAGATTTAGTAATGGGTGGTGTATGTAATCCACCACTAGGTTACAGTTAGATGTAGTAATGGGTGGTGTATGTAGTCCACCACTAGGTTACAGTTAGATGTATTAATGGGTGGCGTATGTAGTCCACCACGAGGTTACAGTTAGATGTAGTAATGGGTGGTGTATGTAGTCCACCACTAGGTTGCAGTTAGATGTAGTAATGGGTGGTGTATGTAGTCCACCACTAGGTTACAGTTAGATTTAGTAATGGGTGGTGTATGTAGTCCACCACTAGGTTACAGTTAGATTTAGTAATGGGTGGTGTATGTAGTCCACCACGAGGTTACAGTTAGATTTAGTAATGGGTGAGGTATGTAGTCCACCACTAGGTTACAGTTAGATGTAGTAATGGGTGGTGTATGTAGTCCACCACTAGGTTACAGTTAGATGTAGTAATGGGTGGTGTATGTAGTCCACCACGAGGTTACAGTTAGATGTAGTAATGGGTGGTGTATGTAGACCACCACTAGGTTACAGTTAGATTTAGTAATGGGTGGTGTATGTAGTCCATCACTAGGTTACAGTTAGATGTAGTAATGGGTGATGTATGTAGTCCACCACTAGGTTACAGTTAATGTAGTAATGGGTGGTGTATGTAGTCCACCACTAGGTTACAGTTAGATTTAGTAATGGGTGGTGTATGTAGTCCACCACTAGGTTACAGTTAATGTAGTAATGGGTGGTGTATGTAGTCCGCCACTAGGTTACAGATAGATGTAATAATGGGTGGTGTATGTAGTCCACCACTAGGTTGCAGTTAGATGTAGTAATGGGTGGTGTATGTAGTCCACCACTAGGTTACAGTTAGATTTAGTAATGGGTGGTGTATGTAGTCCACCACTAGGCTACAGCTAGATTTAGTAATAGGTGGTGTATGTAGTCCACCACGAGGTTACAGTTAGATTTAGTAATGGGTGGTGTATGTAGTCCACAACTAGATTACAGTTAGATTTAGTAATGGGTGGGGTATGTAGTCCACCACTAGGTTACAGTTAGATGTAGTAATGGGTGGTGTATGTAGTCCAATACTAGGTTACAGTTTGATGTAGTAATGGGTGGTGTATGTAGTCCACCACGAGGTTACAGTTAGATTTAGTAATGGGTGGTGTATGTAGTCCACCACTAGGTTACAGTTAGATTTAGTAATGGGTGGGGTGTGTAACTGTAAAATCGTGGTGGACTACATACACCACCCATTACTAAATCTAACTGTAACCTCGTGGTGGACTACATACACCACCTATTACTAAATCTAGCTGTAGCCTAGTGGTGGACTACATACACCACCCATTACTAAATCTAACTGTAACCTAGTGGTGGACTACATACACCACCCATTACTACATCTAACTGTAACCTCGTGGTGGACTACATACACCACCCATTACTACATCTAACTGTAACCTAGTGGTGGACTACATACACCACCCATTACTACATCTAACTGTAACCTAGTGGTGGACTACATACACCACCCATTACTAAATCTAACTGTAACCTAGTGGAAGACTACATACACCACCCATTACTAAATCTAACTGTAACCTAGTGGTGGACTACATACACCACCCATTACTAAATCTAACTGTAACCTCGTGGTGGACTACATACACCACCCATTACTACATCAAACTGTAACCTAGTATTGGACTACATACACCACCCATTACTACATCTAACTGTAACCTAGTGGTGGACTACATACCCCACCCATTACTAAATCTAACTGTAATCTAGTTGTGGACTACATACACCACCCATTACTAAATCTAACTGTAACCTCGTGGTGGACTACATACACCACCCATTACTAAATCTAACTGTAACCTCGTGGTGGACTACATACACCACCTATTACTAAATCTAGCTGTAGCCTAGTGGTGGACTACATACACCACCCATTACTAAATCTAACTGTAACCTAGTGGTGGACTACATACACCACCCATTACTACATCTAACTGTAACCTAGTGGTGGACTACATACACCACCCATTATTACATCTATCTGTAACCTAGTGGCGGACTACATACACCACCCATTACTACATTAACTGTAACCTAGTGGTGGACTACATACACCACCCATTACTAAATCTAACTGTAACCTAGTGGTGGACTACATACACCACCCATTACTACATCTAACTGTAACCTATTGGTGGACTACACACCCCACCCATTACTAAATCTAACTGTAACCTAGTGGTGGACTACATACACCACCCATTACCAAATCTAACTGTAACCTCGTGGTGGACTACATACACCACCCATTACTACATCAAACTGTAACCTAGTATTGGACTACATACACCACCCATTACTACATCTAACTGTAACCTAGTGGTGGACTACATATCCCACCCATTACTAAATCTAACTGTAATCTAGTTGTGGACTACATACACCACCCATTACTAAATCTAACTGTAACCTCGTGGTGGACTACATACACCACCCATTACTAAATCTAACTGTAACCTCGTGGTTGACTACATACACCACCCATTACTAAATCTAACTGAAACCTAGTGGTGGACTACATACACCACCTATTACTAAATCTAACTGTAACCTCGTGGTGGACTACATACACCACCCATTACTACATCTAACTGTAACCTAGTGGTGGACTACATACACCACCTATTACTAAATCTAACTGTAACCTCGTGGTGGACTACATACACCACCCATTACTAAATCTAACTCTAGCCTAGTGGTGGACTACATACACCACCCATTACTAAATCTAACTGTAACCTAGTTACGGTTAGATTTAGTAATAGGTGGTGTATGTAGTCCACCACGAGGTTACAGTTAGATTTAGTAATGGGTGGTGTATGTAGTCCACCACGATTTTACAATTAGATTTAGTAATGGGTGGTGTACGTAGTCCACAACTAGATTACAGTTAGATTTAGTAATGGGTGGGGTATGTAGTCCACCACTAGGTTACAGTTAGATGTAGTAATGGGTGGTGTATGTAGTCCAATACTAGTTTACAGTTTGATGTAGTAATGGGTGGTGTATGTAGTCCACCACTAGGTTACAGTTAGATTTAGTAATGGGTGGGGTATGTAGTCCACCACTAGGTTACAGTTAGATGTAGTAATGGGTGGTGTATGTAGTCCACCACTAGGTTACAGTTAGATGTAGTAATGGGTGGTGTATGTAGTCCACCACGAGGTTACAGTTAGATGTAGTAATGGGTGGTTTATGTAGTCCACCACTAGGTTACAGTTAGATGTAGTAATGGGTGGTGTATGTTGTCCACCGCTAGGTTACAGTTAGATATAGTAATGGGTGGTGTATGTAGTCCACCACTAGGTTACAGTTAGATTTAGTAATGGGTGGTGTATGTAGTCCACCACTAGGTTACAGTTAGATTTAGTAATGGGTGGTGTATGTAGTCCACCACGAGGTTACAGTTAGATTTAGTAATGGGTTGTGTATGTATTCCACCACTAGGTTACAGTTAGATGTAGTAATGGGTGGTGTATGTAGTCCACCACTAGGTTACAGTTAATGTAGTAATGGGTGGTGTATGTAGTCCGCCACTAGGTTACAGTTAGATGTAATAATGGGTGGTGTATGTAGTCCACCACGAGGTTACAGTTAGATTTAGTAATGGGTGGTGTATGTAGTCCACCACGAGGTTACAGTTAGATTTAGTAATGGGTGGTGTATGTAGTCCACCACGAGGTTACAGTTAGATTTAGTAATAGGTAGTGTATGTAGTCCACCACTAGGTTACAGTTAGATTTAGTAATGGGTGGTGTATGTAGTCCACCACGACGTTACAGTTAGATTTAGTAATGGGTGGTGTATGTAGTCCACCACGAGGTTACAGTTAGATTTAGTAATGGGTGGTGTATGTAGTCCACAACTAGATTACAGTTAGATTTAGTAATGGGTGGGGTATGTAGTCCACCACTAGGTTACAGTTAGATGTAGTAATGGGTGGTGTATGTAGTCCAATACTAGGTTACAGTTTGATGTAGTAATGGGTGGTGTATGTAGTCCACCACTAGGTTACAGTCAGATTTAGTAATGGGTGGTGTATGTAGTGCACCACGCGGTTACAGTTAGATTTAGTAATGGGTGGTGTATGTAGTCCACCACTAGGTTACAGTTAGATGTAGTAATGGGTGGTGTATGTAGTCCACCACTAGGTTACAGTTAGATGTAGTAATGGGTGGTGTATGTAGTCCACCACGAGGTTACAGTTAGATTTAGTAATGGGTGGTGTATGTAATCCACCACTAGGTTACAGTTAGATGTAGTAATGGGTGGTGTATGTAGTCCACCACTAGGTTACAGTTAGATGTATTAATGGGTGGTGTATGTAGTCCACCACGAGGTTACAGTTAGATGTAGTAATGGGTGGTGTATGTAGTCCACCACTAGGTTACAGTTAGATTTAGTAATGGGTGGTGTATGTAGTCCACCACTAGGTTACAGTTAGATTTAGTAATGGGTGGTGTATGTAGTCCACCACTAGGTTACAGTTAGATGTAGTAATGGGTGGTGTATGTAGTCCACCACTAGGTTACAGTTAGATTTAGTAATGGGTGGTGTATGTAGTCCACCACTAGGTTACAGTTAGATTTAGTAATGGGTGGTGTATGTAGTCCACCACTAGGTTACAGTTAGATTTAGTAATGGGTGGGGTATGTAGTCCACCACTAGGTTACAGTTAGATGTAGTAATGGGTGGTGTATGTAGTCCACCACTAGGTTACAGTTAGATTTAGTAATGGGTGGTGTATGTAGTCCACCACTAGGTTACAGTTAGATTTAGTAATGGGTGGTGTATGTAGTCCACCACTAGGTTACAGTTAGATTTAGTAATGGGTGGTGTATGTAGTCCACCACTAGGTTACAGTTAGATGTAGTAATGGGTGGTGTATGTAGTCCACCACTAGGTTACAGTTAGATGTAGTAATGGGTGGTGTATGTAGTCCACCACGAGGTTACAGTTAGATGTAGTAATGGGTGGTGTATGTAGTCCACCACTAGGTTACAGTTAGATTTAGTAATGGGTGGTGTATGTAGTCCACCACTAGGCTACAGCTAGATTTAGTAATGGGTGGTGTATGTAGTCCACCACTAGGTTACAGTTAGATTTAGTAATGGGTGGTGTATGTAGTCCACCACGAGGTTACAGTTAGATTTAGTAATGGGTGGTGTACGTAGTCCACAACTAGATTACAGTTAGATTTAGTAATGGGTGGGGTATGTAGTCCACCACTAGGTTACAGTTAGATGTAGTAATGGGTGGTGTATGTAGTCCAATACTAGGTTACAGTTTGATGTAGTAATGGGTGGTGTATGTAGTCCACCACTAGGTTACAGTTAGATTTAGTAATGGGTGGGGTATGTAGTCCACCACTAGGTTACAGTTAGATGTAGTAATGGGTGGTGTATGTAGTCCACCACTAGGTTACAGTTAGATTTAGTAATGGGTGGTGTATGTAGTCCACCACTAGGTTACAGTTAGATTTAGTAATGGGTGGTGTATGTAGTCCACCACTAGGTTACAGTTAGATTTAGTAATGGGTGGTGTATGTAGTCCACCCCTAGGTTACAGTTAGATGTAGTAATGGGTGGTGTATGTAGTCCACCACGAGGTTACAGTTAGATGTAGTAATGGGTGGTGTATGTAGTCCACCACTAGGTTACAGTTAGATTGTAGTAATGGGTGGTGTATGTAGTCCACCACTAGGTTACAGTTAGATTTAGTAATGGGTGGTGTATGTAGTCCACCACTAGGTTACAGTTAGATTTAGTAATGGGTGGTGTATGTAGTCCACCACTAGGTTACAGTTAGATTTAGTAATGGGTGGTGTATGTAGTCCACCACTAGGTTACAGTTAGATTTAGTAATGGGTGGTGTATGTAGTCCACCACTAGGTTACAGTTAGATGTAGTAATGGGTGGTGTATGTAGTCCACCACTAGGTTACAGTTAGATGTAGTAATGGGTGGTGTATGTAGTCCGCCACTAGGTTACAGTTAGATGTAGTAATGGGTGGTGTATGTAGTCCACCACGAGGTTACAGTTAGATTTAGTAATGGGTGGTGTATGTAGTCCACCACGAGGTTACAGTTAGATGTAGTAATGGGTGGTGTATGTAGTCCACCACTAGGTTACAGTTAGATTTAGTAATGGGTGGTGTATGTAGTCCACCACTAGGTTACAGTTAGATTTAGTAATGGGTGGTGTATGTAGTCCACCACGAGGTTACAGTTAGATTTAGTAATGGGTGGTGTATGTAGTCCACCACGAGGTTACAGTTAGATTTAGTAATGGGTGGTGTACGTAGTCCACAACTAGATTACAGTTAGATTTAGTAATGGGTGGGGTATGTAGTCCACCACTAGGTTACAGTTAGATGTAGTAATGGGTGGTGTATGTAGTCCACCACTAGGTTACAGTTAGATTTAGTAATGGGTGGTGTATGTAGTCCACCACTAGGTTACAGTTAGATTTAGTAATGGGTGGTGTATGTAGTCCACCACTAGGTTACAGTTAGATTTAGTAATGGGTGGGGTGTGTAGTCCACCAATAGGTTACAGTTAGATGTAGTAATGGGTGGTGTATGTAGTCCACCACTAGGTTACAGTTAGATTTAGTAATGGGTGGTGTATGTAGTCCACCACTAGGTTACAGTTAGATTTAGTAATGGGTGGTGTATGTAGTCTTCCACTAGGTTACAGTTAGATTTAGTAATGGGTGGTGTATGTAGTCCACCACTAGGTTACAGTTAGATGTAGTAATGGGTGGTGTATGTAGTCCACCACTAGGTTACAGTTAGATGTAGTAATGGGTGGTGTATGTAGTCCACCACGAGGTTACAGTTAGATGTAGTAATGGGTGGTGTATGTAGTCCACCACTAGGTTACAGTTAGATTTAGTAATGGGTGGTGTATGTAGTCCACCACTAGGCTACAGCTAGATTTAGTAATAGGTGGTGTATGTAGTCCACCACGAGGTTACAGTTAGATTTAGTAATGGGTGGTGTATGTAGTCCACCACGATTTTACAGTTAGATTTAGTAATGGGTGGTGTACGTAGTCCACAACTAGATTACAGTTAGATTTAGTAATGGGTGGGGTATGTAGTCCACCACTAGGTTACAGTTAGATGTAGTAATGGGTGGTGTATGTAGTCCAATACTAGGTTACAGTTTGATGTAGTAATGGGTGGTGTATGTAGTCCACCACTAGGTTACAGTTAGATTTAGTAATGGGTGGGGTATGTAGTCCACCACTAGGTTACAGTTAGATGTAGTAATGGGTGGTGTATGTAGTCCACCACTAGGTTACAGTTAGATTTAGTAATGGGTGGTGTATGTAGTCTTCCACTAGGTTACAGTTAGATTTAGTAATGGGTGGTGTATGTAGTCCACCACTAGGTTACAGTTAGATTTAGTAATGGGTGGTGTATGTAGTCCACCCCTAGGTTACAGTTAGATGTAGTAATGGGTGGTGTATGTAGTCCACCACGAGGTTACAGTTAGATGTAGTAATGGGTGGTTTATGTAGTCCACCACTAGGTTACAGTTAGTTGTAGTAATGGGTGGTGTATGTTGTCCACCGCTAGGTTACAGTTAGATATAGTAATGGGTGGTGTATGTAGTCCACCACTAGGTTACAGTTAGATTTAGTAATGGGTGGTGTATGTAGTCCACCACTAGGTTACAGTTAGATTTAGTAATGGGTGGTGTATGTAGTCCACCACGAGGTTACAGTTAGATTTAGTAATGGGTTGTGTATGTATTCCACCACTAGGTTACAGTTAGATGTAGTAATGGGTGGTGTATGTAGTCCACCACTAGGTTACAGTTAATGTAGTAATGGGTGGTGTATGTAGTCCGCCACTAGGTTACAGTTAGATGTAATAATGGGTGGTGTATGTAGTCCACCACGAGGTTACAGTTAGATTTAGTAATGGGTGGTGTATGTAGTCCACCACGAGGTTACAGTTAGATTTAGTAATGGGTGGTGTATGTAGTCCACCACGAGGTTACAGTTAGATTTAGTAATAGGTAGTGTATGTAGTCCACCACTAGGTTACAGTTAGATTTAGTAATGGGTGGTGTATGTAGTCCACCACGACGTTACAGTTAGATTTAGTAATGGGTGGTGTATGTAGTCCACCATGAGGTTACAGTTAGATTTAGTAATGGGTGGTGTATGTAGTCCACAACTAGATTACAGTTAGATTTAGTAATGGGTGGGGTATGTAGTCCACCACTAGGTTACAGTTAGATGTAGTAATGGGTGGTGTATGTAGTCCAATACTAGGTTACAGTTTGATGTAGTAATGGGTGGTGTATGTAGTCCACCACTAGGTTACAGTCAGATTTAGTAATGGGTGGTGTATGTAGTGCACCACGCGGTTACAGTTAGATTTAGTAATGGGTGGTGTATGTAGTCCACCACTAGGTTACAGTTAGATGTAGTAATGGGTGGTGTATGTAGTCCACCACTAGGTTACAGTTAGATGTAGTAATGGGTGGTGTATGTAGTCCACCACGAGGTTACAGTTAGATTTAGTAATGGGTGGTGTATGTAATCCACCACTAGGTTACAGTTAGATGTAGTAATGGGTGGTGTATGTAGTCCACCACTAGGTTACAGTTAGATGTATTAATGGGTGGTGTATGTAGTCCACCACGAGGTTACAGTTAGATGTAGTAATGGGTGGTGTATGTAGTCCACCACTAGGTTACAGTTAGATGTAGTAATGGGTGGTGTATGTAGTCCACCACTAGGTTACAGTTAGATTTAGTAATGGGTGGTGTATGTAGTCCACCACTAGGTTACAGTTAGATTTAGTAATGGGTGGTGTATGTAGTCCACCACGAGGTTACAGTTAGATTTAGTAATGGGTGAGGTATGTAGTCCACCACTAGGTTACAGTTAGATGTAGTAATGGGTGGTGTATGTAGTCCACCACTAGGTTACAGTTAGATGTATTAATGGGTGGTGTATGTAGTCCACCACGAGGTTACAGTTAGATGTAGTAATGGGTGGTGTATGTAGACCACCACTAGGTTACAGTTAGATTTAGTAATGGGTGGTGTATGTAGTCCATCACTAGGTTACAGTTAGATGTAGTAATGGGTGATGTATGTAGTCCACCACTAGGTTACAGTTAATGTAGTAATGGGTGGTGTATGTAGTCTACCACTAGGTTACAGCTAGATTTAGTAATGGGTGGTGTATGTAGTCCACCACTAGGTTACAGTTAATGTAGTAATGGGTGGTGTATGTAGTCCACCACTAGGTTACAGTTAATGTAGTAATGGGTGGTGTATGTAGTCTACCACTAGGTTACAGCTAGATTTAGTAATGGGTGGTGTATGTAGTCCACCACTAGGTTACAGTTAATGTAGTAATGGGTGGTGTATGTAGTCCACCACTAGGTTACAGTTAGATTTAGTAATGGGTGGTGTATGTAGTCCACCACTAGGTTACAGTTAATGTAGTAATGGGTGGTGTATGTAGTCCGCCACTAGGTTACAGATAGATGTAATAATGGGTGGTGTATGTAGTCCACCACTAGGTTACAGTTAGATGTAGTAATGGGTGGTGTATGTAGTCCACCACTAGGTTACAGTTAGATTTAGTAATGGGTGGTGTATGTAGTCCACCACTAGGCTACAGCTAGATTTAGTAATAGGTGGTGTATGTAGTCCACCACGAGGTTACAGTTAGATTTAGTAATGGGTGGTGTATGTAGTCCACCACGAGGTTACAGTTAGATTTAGTAATGGGTGGTGTATGTAGTCCACAACTAGATTACAGTTAGATTTAGTAATGGGTGGTGTATGTAGTCCACCACTAGGCTAGAGTTAGATTTAGTAATGGGTGGTGTATGTAGTCCACCACGAGGTTACAGTTAGATTTAGTAATGGGTGGTGTATGTAGTCCACCACGAGGTTACAGTTAGATTTAGTAATAGGTGGTGTATGTAGTCCACCACTAGGTTTCAGTTAGATTTAGTAATGGGTGGTGTATGTAGTCAACCACGAGGTTACAGTTAGATTTAGTAATGGGTGGTGTATGTAGTCCACCACGAGGTTACAGTTAGATTTAGTAATGGGTGGTGTATGTAGTCCACAACTAGATTACAGTTAGATTTAGTAATGGGTGGGATATGTAGTCCACCACTAGGTTACAGTTAGATGTAGTAATGGGTGGTGTATGTAGTCCAATACTAGGTTACAGTTTGATGTAGTAATGGGTTGTGTATGTAGTCCACCACGAGGTTACAGTTAGATTTAGTAATGGGTGGTGTATGTAGTCCACCACTAGGTTACAGTTAGATTTAGTAATGGGTGGGGTGTGTAGTCCACCAATAGGTTACAGTTAGATGTAGTAATGGGTGGTGTATGTAGTCCACCACTAGGTTACAGTTAGATTTACTAATGGGTGGTGTATGTAGTCCACCACTAGGTTACAGTTAGATTTAGTAATGGGTGGTGTATGTAGTCTTCCACTAGGTTACAGTTAGATTTAGTAATGGGTGGTGTATGTAGTCCACCACTAGGTTACAGTTAGATGTAGTAATGGGTGGTGTATGTAGTCCACCACTAGGTTACAGTTAGATGTAGTAATGGGTGGTGTATGTAGTCCACCACGAGGTTACAGTTAGATGTAGTAATGGGTGGTGTATGTAGTCCACCACTAGGTTACAGTTAGATTTAGTAATGGGTGGTGTATGTAGTCCACCACTAGGCTACAGCTAGATTTAGTAATAGGTGGTGTATGTAGTCCACCACGAGGTTACAGTTAGATTTAGTAATGGGTGGTGTATGTAGTCCACCACGAGTTTACAGTTAGATTTAGTAATGGGTGGTGTATGTAGTCCACAACTAGATTACAGTTAGATTTAGTCATCGGTGGGGTATGTAGTCCACCACTAGGTTACAGTTAGATGTAGTAATGGGTGGTGTATGTAGTCCAATACTAGGTTACAGTTTGATGTAGTAATGGGTGGTGTATGTAGTCCACCACGAGGTTACAGTTAGATTTAGTAATGGGTGGTGTATGTAGTCCACCACTAGGTTACAGTTAGATTTAGTAATAGGTGGTGTATGTAGTCCACCACTAGGTTACAGTTAGATTTAGTAATGGGTGGTGTATGTAGTCCACCACGAGGTTACAGTTAGATTTAGTAATGGGTGGTGTATGTAGTCCACCACGAGGTTACAGTTAGATTTAGTAATGGGTGGTGTACGTAGTCCACAACTAGATTACAGTTAGATTTAGTAATGGGTGGGGTATGTAGTCCACCACTAGGTTACAGTTAGATGTAGTAATGGGTGGTGTATGTAGTCCACCACTAGGTTACAGTTAGATGTAGTAATGGGTGGTGTATGTAGTCCACCACTAGGTTACAGTTAGATTTAGTAATGGGTGGTGTATGTAGTCTTCCACTAGGTTACAGTTAGATTTAGTAATGGGTGGTGTATGTAGTCCACCACTAGGTTACAGTTAGATTTAGTAATGGGTGGTGTATGTAGTCCACCACTAGGTTACAGTTAGATGTAGTAATGGGTGGTGTATGTAGTCCACCACGAGGTTACAGTTAGATGTGGTTTATGTAGTTCACCACTAGGTTACAGTTAGATGTAGTAATGGGTGGTGTATGTTGTCCACCGCTAGGTTACAGTTAGATATAGTAATGGGTGGTGTATGTAGTCCACCACTAGGTTACAGTTAGATTTAGTAATCGGTGGTGTATGTAGTCCACCACGAGGTTACAGTTAGATTTAGTAATAGGTAGTGTATGTAGTCCACCACTAGGTTACAGTTAGATTTAGTAATGGGTGGTGTATGTAGTCCACCACTAGGTTACAGTTAGATGTAGTAATGGGTGGTGTATGTAGTCCACCACTAGGTTACAGTTTGATGTAGTAATGGGTGGTGTATGTAGTCCACCACGAGGTTACAGTTAGATTTAGTAATGGGTGGTGTATGTAGTCCACCACTAGGTTACAGTTAGATTTAGTAATGGGTGGGGTATGTAGTCCACCACTAGGTTACAGTTAGATGTAGTAATGGGTGGTGTATGTAGTCCACCACTAGGTTACAGTTAGATTTAGTAATGGGTGGTGTATGTAGTCCACCACTAGGTTACAGTTAGATTTAGTAATGGGTGGTGTATGTAGTCCACCACTAGGTTACAGTTAGATTTAGTAATGGGTGGTGTATGTAGTCCACCACTAGGTTACAGTTAGATGTAGTAATGGGTGGTGTATGTAGTCCACCACGAGGTTACAGTTAGATGTAGTAATGGTTGGTGTATGTAGTCCACCACTAGGTTACAGTTAGATTTAGTAATGGGTGGTGTATGTAGTCCACCACTAGGTTACAGTTAGATATAGTAATGGGTGGTGTATGTAGTCCACCACTAGGTTACAGTTAGATTTAGTAAGTGGGTGGTGTATGTAGTCCACCACGAGGTTACAGTTAGATTTAGTAATGGGTGGTGTATGTAGTCCACCACTAGGTTACAGTTAGATTTAGTAATGGGTGGTGTATGTAGTCCACCACTAGGTTACAGTTAGATTTAGTAATGGGTGGTGTATGTAGTCCACCACGAGGTTACAGTTAGATTTAGTAAAGGGTGGTGTATGTAGTCCACCACTAGGTTACAGTTAGGTGTAGTAATGGGTGGTGTATGTAGTCCACCACTAGGTTACAGTTAGATGTAGTAATGGGTGGTGTATGTAGTCCACCACTAGGTTACAGTTAGATGTAGTAATGGGTGGTGTATGTAGTCCACCACTAGGTTACAGTTAGATTTAGTAATGGGTGGTGTATGTAGTCCATCACTAGGTTACAGTTAGATGTAGTAATGGGTGGTGTATGTAGTCCACCACTAGCTTACAGTTAATGTAGTAATGGGTGGTGTATGTAGTCTACCACTAGGTTACAGCTAGATTTAGTAATGGGTGGTGTATGTAGTCCACCACTAGGTTACAGTTAATGTAGTAATGGGTGGTGTATGTAGTCTACCACTAGGTTACAGCTAGATTTAGTAATGGGTGGTGTATGTAGTCCGCCACTAGGTTACAGTTAGATGTAATAATGGGTGGTGTATGTAGTCCACCACGAGGTTACAGTTAGATTTAGTAATGGGTGGTGTATGTAGTCCACCACTAGGTTACAGTTAGATTTAGTAATGGGTGGTGTATGTAGTCCACCACTAGGTTACAGTTAGATTTAGTAATGGGTGGTGTATGTAGTCCACCACGAGGTTACAGTTAGATTTAGTAATGGGTGGTGTATGTAGTCCACCACGAGGTTACAGTTAGATTTAGTAATGGGTGGTGTACGTAGTCCACAACTAGATTACAGTTAGATTTAGTAATGGGTGGGGTATGTAGTCCACCACTAGGTTACAGTTAGATGTAGTAATGGGTGGTGTATGTAGTCCAAACTAGGTTACAGTTGATGTAGTAATGGGTGGTGTATGTAGTCCACCACTAGGTTACAGTTAGATGTAGTAATGGGTGGTGTATGTAGTCCAATACTAGGTTACAGTTTGATGTAGTAATGGGTGGTGTATGTAGTCCACCACGAGGTTACAGTTAGATTTAGTAATGGGTGGTGTATGTAGTCCACCACTAGGTTACAGTTAGATTTAGTAATGGGTGGGGTATGTAGTCCACCACTAGGTTACAGTTAGATGTAGTAATGGGTGGTGTATGTAGTCCACCACTAGGTTACAGTTAGATTTAGTAATGGGTGGTGTATGTAGTCTTCCACTAGGTTACAGTTAGATTTAGTAATGGGTGGTGTATGTAGTCCACCACTAGGTTACAGTTAGATTTAGTAATGGGTGGTGTATGTAGTCCACCACTAGGTTACAGTTAGATGTAGTAATGGGTGGTGTATGTAGTCCACCACGAGGTTACAGTTAGATGTAGTAATGGTTGGTGTATGTAGTCCACGACTAGGTTACAGTTAGATGTAGTAATGGGTGGTGTATGTTGTCCACCGCTAGGTTACAGTTAGATATAGTAATGGGTGGTGTATGTAGTCCACCACTAGGTTACAGTTAGATTTAGAAGTGGGTGGTGTATGTAGTCCACCACGAGGTTACAGTTAGATTTAGTAATGGGTGGTGTATGTAGTCCACCACTAGGTTACAGTTAGATTTAGTAATGGGTGGTGTATGTAGTCCACCACTAGGTTACAGTTAGATTTAGTAATGGGTGGTGTATGTAGTCCACCACGAGGTTACAGTTAGATTTAGTCAAGGGTGGTGTATGTATTCCACCACTAGGTTACAGTTAGGTGTAGTAATGGGTGGTGTATGTAGTCCACCACTAGGTTACAGTTAGATGTAGTAATGGGTGGTGTATGTAGTCCACCACTAGGTTACAGTTAGATGTATTAATGGGTGGTGTATGTAGTCCACCACTAGGTTACAGTTAGATTTAGTAATGGGTGGTGTATGTAGTCCATCACTAGGTTACAGTTAGATGTAGTAATGGGTGGTGTATGTAGTCCACCACTAGCTTACAGTTAGATGTAGTAATGGGTGGTGTATGTAGTCTACCACTAGGTTACAGCTAGATTTAGTAATGGGTGGTGTATGTAGTCCACCACTAGGTTACAGTTAGATGTAGTAATGGGTGGTGTATGTAGTCTACCACTAGGTTACAGCTAGATTTAGTAATGGGTGGTGTATGTAGTCCGCCACTAGGTTACAGTTAGATGTAATAATGGGTGGTGTATGTAGTCCACCACTAGGTTACAGTTAGATGTAGTAATGGGTGGTGTATGTAGTCCACCACTAGGTTACAGTTAGATGTAGTAATGGGTGGTGTATGTAGTCCACCACTAGGTTACAGTTAGATTTAGTAATGGGTGGTGTATGTAGTCCACCACTAGGTTACAGTTAGATGTAGTAATGGGTGGTGTATGTAGTCCACCACGAGGTTACAGTTAGATGTAGTAATGGGTGGTGTATGTAGTCCACCACTAGGTTACAGTTAGATTTAGTAATGGGTGGTGTATGTAGTCCACCACTAGGCTACAGCTAGATTTAGTAATAGGTGGTGTATGTAGTCCACCACGAGGTTACAGTTAGATTTAGTAATGGGTGGTGTATGTAGTCCACCACGAGTTTACAGTTAGATTTAGTAATGGGTGGTGTATGTAGTCCAATACTAGGTTACAGTTTGATGTAGTAATGGGTGGTGTATGTAGTCCACCACGAGGTTACAGTTAGATTTAGTAATGGGTGGTGTATGTAGTCCACCACTAGGTTACAGTTAGATTTAGTAATAGGTGGTGTATGTAGTCCACCACTAGGTTACAGTTAGATGTAGTAATGGGTGGTGTATGTAGTCCACCACTAGGTTACAGTTAGATTTAGTAATGGGTGGTGTATGTAGTCCACCACTAGGCTAGAGTTAGATTTAGTAATGGGTGGTGTATGTAGTCCACCACGAGGTTACAGTTAGATTTAGTAATGGGTGGTGTATGTAGTCCACCACGAGGTTACAGTTAGATTTAGTAATAGGTGGTGTATGTAGTCCACCACTAGGTTTCAGTTAGATTTAGTAATGGGTGGTGTATGTAGTCAACCACGAGGTTACAGTTAGATTTAGTAATGGGTGGTGTATGTAGTCCACCACGAGGTTACAGTTAGATTTAGTAATGGGTGGTGTATGTAGTCCACAACTAGATTACAGTTAGATTTAGTAATGGGTGGGATATGTAGTCCACCACTAGGTTACAGTTAGATGTAGTAATGGGTGGTGTATGTAGTCCAATACTAGGTTACAGTTTGATGTAGTAATGGTTGGTGTATGTAGTCCACCACTAGGTTACAGTTAGATGTAGTAATGGGTGGTGTATGTTGTCCACCGCTAGGTTACAGTTAGATATAGCAATGGGTGGTGTATGTAGTCCACCACTAGGTTACAGTTAGATTTAGAAGTGGGTGGTGTATGTAGTCCACCACGAGGTTACAGTTAGATTTAGTAATGGGTGGTGTATGTAGTCCACCACTAGGTTACAGTTAGATTTAGTAATGGGTGGTGTATGTAGTCCACCACTAGGTTACAGTTAGATTTAGTAATGGGTGGTGTATGTAGTCCACCACGAGGTTACAGTTAGATTTAGTAATGGGTGGTGTATGTATTCCACCACTAGGTTACAGTTAGATGTAGTAATGGGTGGTGTATGTAGTCCACCACTAGGTTACAGTTAGATGTAGTAATGGGTGGTGTATGTAGTCCACCACTAGGTTACAGTTAGATGTATTAATGGGTGGTGTATGTAGTCCACCACTAGGTTACAGTTAGATTTAGTAATGGGTGGTGTATGTAGTCCATCACTAGGTTACAGTTAGATGTAGTAATGGGTGGTGTATGTAGTCCACCACTAGCTTACAGTTAATGTAGTAATGGGTGGTGTATGTAGTCTACCACTAGGTTACAGCTAGATTTAGTAATGGGTGGTGTATGTAGTCCACCACTAGGTTACAGTTAATGTAGTAATGGGTGGTGTATGTAGTCTACCACTAGGTTACAGCTAGATTTAGTAATGGGTGGTGTATGTAGTCCACCACTAGGTTACAGTTAATGTAGTAATGGGTGGTGTATGTAGTCTACCACTAGGTTACAGCTAGATTTAGTAATGGGTGGTGTATGTAGTCCACCACTAGGTTACAGTTAGATTTAGTAATGGGTGGTGTATGTAGTCCACCACTAGGTTACAGTTAATGTAGTAATTGGTGGTGTATGTAGTCTACCACTAGGTTACAGCTAGATTTAGTAATGGGTGGTGTATGTAGTCCACCACTAGGTTACAGTTAATGTAGTAATGGGTGGTGTATGTAGTCTACCACTAGGTTACAGCTAGATTTAGTAATGGGTGGTGTATGTAGTCCACCACTAGGTTACAGTTAATGTAGTAATGGGTGGTGTATGTAGTCCACCACTAGGTTACAGTTAGATTTAGTAATGGGTGGTGTATGTAGTCCACCACTAGGTTACAGTTAATGTAGTAATTGGTGGTGTATGTAGTCCGCCACTAGGTTACAGTTAGATGTAATAATGGGTGGTGTATGTAGTCCACCACTAGGTTACAGTTAGATGTAGTAATGGGTGGTGTATGTAGTCCAATACTAGGTTACAGTTTGATGTAGTAATGGGTGGTGTATGTAGTCCACCACTAGGTTACAGTTAGATTTAGTAATGGGTGGTGTATGTAGTCCACCACTAGGCTAGAGTTAGATTTAGTAATGGGTGGTGTATGTAGTCCACCACGAGGTTACAGTTAGATTTAGTAATGGGTGGTGTATGTAGTCCACCACGAGGTTACAGTTAGATTTAGTAATAGGTGGTGTATGTAGTCCACCACTAGGTTTCAGTTAGATTTAGTAATGGGTGGTGTATGTAGTCAACCACGAGGTTACAGTTAGATTTAGTAATGGGTGGTGTATGTAGTCCACCACGAGGTTACAGTTAGATTTAGTAATGGGTGGTGTATGTAGTCCACAACTAGATTACAGTTAGATTTAGTAATGGGTGGGATATGTAGTCCACCACTAGGTTACAGTTAGATGTAGTAATGGGTGGTGTATGTAGTCCAATACTAGGTTACAGTTTGATGTAGTAATGGTTGGTGTATGTAGTCCACCACTAGGTTACAGTTAGATGTAGTAATGGGTGGTGTATGTTGTCCACCGCTAGGTTACAGTTAGATATAGCAATGGGTGGTGTATGTAGTCCACCACTAGGTTACAGTTAGATTTAGAAGTGGGTGGTGTATGTAGTCCACCACGAGGTTACAGTTAGATTTAGTAATGGGTGGTGTATGTAGTCCACCACTAGGTTACAGTTAGATTTAGTAATGGGTGGTGTATGTAGTCCACCACTAGGTTACAGTTAGATTTAGTAATGGGTGGTGTATGTAGTCCACCACGAGGTTACAGTTAGATTTAGTAATGGGTGGTGTATGTATTCCACCACTAGGTTACAGTTAGATGTAGTAATGGGTGGTGTATGTAGTCCACCACTAGGTTACAGTTAGATGTAGTAATGGGTGGTGTATGTAGTCCACCACTAGGTTACAGTTAGATGTATTAATGGGTGGTGTATGTAGTCCACCACTAGGTTACAGTTAGATTTAGTAATGGGTGGTGTATGTAGTCCATCACTAGGTTACAGTTAGATGTAGTAATGGGTGGTGTATGTAGTCCACCACTAGCTTACAGTTAATGTAGTAATGGGTGGTGTATGTAGTCTACCACTAGGTTACAGCTAGATTTAGTAATGGGTGGTGTATGTAGTCCACCACTAGGTTACAGTTAATGTAGTAATGGGTGGTGTATGTAGTCTACCACTAGGTTACAGCTAGATTTAGTAATGGGTGGTGTATGTAGTCCACCACTAGGTTACAGTTAATGTAGTAATGGGTGGTGTATGTAGTCTACCACTAGGTTACAGCTAGATTTAGTAATGGGTGGTGTATGTAGTCCACCACGAGGTTACAGTTAGATTTAGTAATGGGTGGTGTATGTAGTCCACCACTAGGTTACAGTTAATGTAGTAATTGGTGGTGTATGTAGTCTACCACTAGGTTACAGCTAGATTTAGTAATGGGTGGTGTATGTAGTCCACCACTAGGTTACAGTTAATGTAGTAATGGGTGGTGTATGTAGTCTACCACTAGGTTACAGCTAGATTTAGTAATGGGTGGTGTATGTAGTCCACCACGAGGTTACAGTTAATGTAGTAATGGGTGGTGTATGTAGTCCACCACTAGGTTACAGTTAGATTTAGTAATGGGTGGTGTATGTAGTCCACCACTAGGTTACAGTTAATGTAGTAATTGGTGGTGTATGTAGTCCGCCACTAGGTTACAGTTAGATGTAATAATGGGTGGTGTATGTAGTCCACCACTAGGTTACAGTTAGATGTAGTAATGGGTGGTGTATGTAGTCCACCACTAGGTTACAGTTAGATGTAGTAATGGGTGGTGTATGTAGTCCACCACTAGGTTACAGTTAGATTTAGTAATGGGTGGTGTATGTAGTCCACCACTAGGTTACAGTTAGATGTAGTAATGGGTGGTGTATGTAGTCCACCACGAGGTTACAGTTAGATGTAGTAATGGGTGGTGTATGTAGTCCACTACTAGGTTACAGTTAGATTTAGTAATGGGTGGTGTATGTAGTCCACCACTAGGCTACAGCTAGATTTAGTAATAGGTGGTGTATGTAGTCCACCACGAGGTTACAGTTAGATTTAGTAATGGGTGGTGTATGTAGTCCACCACGAGTTTACAGTTAGATTTAGTAATGGGTGGTGTATGTAGTCCAATACTAGGTTACAGTTTGATGTAGTAATGGGTGGTGTATGTAGTCCACCACGAGGTTACAGTTAGATTTAGTAATGGGTGGTGTATGTAGTCCACCACTAGGTTACAGTTAGATTTAGTAATAGGTGGTGTATGTAGTCCACCACTAGGTTACAGTTAGATGTAGTAATGGGTGGTGTATGTAGTCCACCACTAGGTTACAGTTAGATTTAGTAATGGGTGGTGTATGTAGTCCACCACTAGGCTAGAGTTAGATTTAGTAATGGGTGGTGTATGTAGTCCACCACGAGGTTACAGTTAGATTTAGTAATGGGTGGTGTATGTAGTCCACCACGAGGTTACAGTTAGATTTAGTAATAGGTGGTGTATGTAGTCCACCACTAGGTTTCAGTTAGATTTAGTAATGGGTGGTGTATGTAGTCAACCACGAGGTTACAGTTAGATTTAGTAATGGGTGGTGTATGTAGTCCACCACGAGGTTACAGTTAGATTTAGTAATGGGTGGTGTATGTAGTCCACCACGAGGTTAAAGTTAGATTTAGTAATGGGTGGTGTATGTAGTCCACCACTAGGTTACAGTTAGATTTAGTAATGGGTGGGGTGTGTAGTCCACCAATAGGTTACAGTTAGATGTAGTAATGGGTGGTGTATGTAGTCCACCACTAGGTTACAGTTAGATTTAGTAATGGGTGGTGTATGTAGTCCACCACTAGGTTACAGTTAGATTTAGTAATGGGTGGTGTATGTAAACTTCCACTAGGTTACAGTTAGATTTAGTAATGGGTGGTGTATGTAGTCCACCACTAGGCTACAGCTAGATTTAGTAATAGGTGGTGTATGTAATGTCCACCACGAGGTTACAGTTAGATTTAGTAATGGGTGGTGTATGTAGTCCACCACGAGTTTACAGTTAGATTTAGTAATGGGTGGTGTATGTAGTCCAATACTAGGTTACAGTTTGATGTAGTAATGGGTGGTGTATGTAGTCCACCACGAGGTTACAGTTAGATTTAGTAATGGGTGGTGTATGTAGTCCACCACTAGGTTACAGTTAGATTTAGTAATGGGTGGTGTATGTAGTCCACCACGAGGTTACAGTTAGATTTAGTAATGGGTGGTGTACGTAGTCCACAACTAGATTACAGTTAGATTTAGTAATGGGTGGGGTATGTAGTCCACCACTAGGTTACAGTTAGATGTAGTAATGGGTGGTGTATGTAGTCCAATACTAGGTTACAGTTAGATATAGTAATGGGTGGTGTATGTAGTCCACCACTAGGTTACAGTTAGATTTAGTAATGGGTGGTGTATGTAGTCCACCACTAGGTTACAGTTAGATTTAGTAATAGGTAGTGTATGTAGTCCACCACTAGGTTACAGTTAGATGTAGTAATGGGTGGTGTATGTAGTCCAATACTAGGTTACAGTTTGATGTAGTAATGGGTGGTGTATGTAGTCCACCACGAGGTTACAGTTAGATTTAGTAATGGGTGGTGTATGTAGTCCACCACTAGGTTACAGTTAGATTTAGTAATGGGTGGGGTATGTAGTCCACCACTAGGTTACAGTTAGATGTAGTAATGGGTGGTGTATGTAGTCCACCACTAGGTTACAGTTAGATTTAGTAATGGGTGGTGTATGTAGTCTTCCACTAGGTTACAGTTAGATTTAGTAATGGGTGGTGTATGTAGTCCACCACTAGGTTACAGTTAGATTTAGTAATGGTTGGTGTATGTAGTCCACCACTAGGTTACAGTTAGATGTAGTAATGGGTGGTGTATGTAGTCCACCACGAGGTTACAGTTAGATGTAGTAATGGTTGGTGTATGTAGTCCACCACTAGGTTACAGTTAGATGTAGTAATGGGTGGTGTATGTTGTCCACCGCTAGGTTACAGTTAGATATAGTAATGGGTGGTGTATGTAGTCCACCACTAGGTTACAGTTAGATTTAGAAGTGGGTGGTGTATGTAGTCCACCACGAGGTTACAGTTAGTTTTAGTAATGGGTGGTGTATGTAGTCCACCACTAGGTTACAGTTAGATTTAGTAATGGGTGGTGTATGTAGTCCACCACTAAGTTACAGTTAGATTTAGTAATGGGTGGTGTATGTAGTCCACCACGAAGTTACAGTTAGATTTAGTAATGGGTGGTGTATGTAGTCCACCACTAGGTTACAGTTAGATGTAGTAATGGGTGGTGTATGTAGTCCACCACTAGCTTACAGTTAATGTAGTAATGGGTGGTGTATGTAGTCTACCACTAGGTTACAGCTAGATTTAGTAATGGGTGGTGTATGTAGTCCACCACTAGGTTACAGTTAATGTAGTAATGGGTGGTGTATGTAGTCTACCACTAGGTTACAGCTAGATTTAGTAATGGGTGGTGTATGTAGTCCACCACTAGGTTACAGTTAATGTAGTAATGGGTGGTGTATGTAGTCTACCACTAGGTTACAGCTAGATTTAGTAATGGGTGGTGTATGTAGTCCACCACTAGGTTACAGTTAATGTAGTAATGGGTGGTGTATGTAGTCCACCACTAGGTTACAGTTAGATTTAGTAATGGGTGGTGTATGTAGTCCACCACTAGGTTACAGTTAATGTAGTAATTGGTGGTGTATGTAGTCCGCCACTAGGTTACAGTTAGATGTAATAATGGGTGGTGTATGTAGTCCACCACTAGGTTACAGTTAGATGTTGTAATGGGTGGTGTATGTAGTCCACCACTAGGTTACAGTTAGATTTAGTAATGGGTGGTGTATGTAGTCCACCACGAGGTTACAGTTAGATTTAGTAATGGGTGGTGTATGTAGTCCACCACTAGGTTACAGTTAGATGTAGTAATGGGTGGTGTATGTAGTCCAATACTAGGTTACAGTTTGATGTAGTAATGGGTGGTGTATGTAGTCCACCACGAGGTTACAGTTAGATTTAGTAATGGGTGGTGTATGTAGTCCACCACTAGGTTACAGTTAGATTTAGTAATGGGTGGGGTATGTAGTCCACCACTAGGTTACAGTTAGATGTAGTAATGGGTGGTGTATGTAGTCCACCACTAGGTTACAGTTAGATTTAGTAATGGGTGGTGTATGTAGTCTTCCACTAGGTTACAGTTAGATTTAGTAATGGGTGGTGTATGTAGTCCACCACTAGGTTACAGTTAGATTTAGTAATGGTTGGTGTATGTAGTCCACCACTAGGTTACAGTTAGATGTAGTAATGGGTGGTGTATGTAGTCCACCACGAGGTTACAGTTAGATGTAGTAATGGTTGGTGTATGTAGTCCACCGCTAGGTTACAGTTAGATGTAGTAATGGGTGGTGTATGTTGTCCACCGCTAGGTTACAGTTAGATATAGTAATGGGTGGTGTATGTAGTCCACCACTAGGTTACAGTTAGATTTAGAAGTGGGTGGTGTATGTAGTCCACCACGAGGTTACAGTTAGTTTTAGTAATGGGTGGTGTATGTAGTCCACCACTAGGTTACAGTTAGATTTAGTAATGGGTGGTGTATGTAGTCCACCACTAAGTTACAGTTAGATTTAGTAATGGGTGGTGTATGTAGTCCACCACGAGGTTACAGTTAGATTTAGTAATGGGTGGTGTATGTATTCCACCACTAGGTTACAGTTAGATGTAGTAATGGGTGGTGTATGTAGTCCAGCACTAGGTTACAGTTAGATGTAGTAATGGGTGGTGTATGTAGTCCACCACTAGGTTACAGTTAGATGTATTAATGGGTGGTGTATGTAGTCCACCACTAGGTTACAGTTAGATTTAGTAATGGGTGGTGTATGTAGTCCATCACTAGGTTACAGTTAGATGTAGTAATGGGTGGTGTATGTAGTCCACCACTAGCTTACAGTTAATGTAGTAATGGGTGGTGTATGTAGTCTACCACTAGGTTACAGCTAGATTTAGTAATGGGTGGTGTATGTAGTCCACCACTAGGTTACAGTTAATGTGGTAATGGGTGGTGTATGTAGTCTACCACTAGGTTACAGCTAGATTTAGTAATGGGTGGTGTATGTAGTCCACCACTAGGTTACAGTTAATGTAGTAATGGGTGGTGTATGTAGTCTACCACTAGGTTACAGCTAGATTTAGTAATGGGTGGTGTATGTAGTCCAACACTAGGTTACAGTTAATGTAGTAATGGGTGGTGTATGTAGTCCACCACTAGGTTACAGTTAGATTTAGTAATGGGTGGTGTATGTAGTCCACCACTAGGTTACAGTTAATGTAGTAATTGGTGGTGTATGTAGTCCGCCACTAGGTTACAGTTAGATGTAATAATGGGTGGTGTATGTAGTCCACCACTAGGTTACAGTTAGATGTTGTAATGGGTGGTGTATGTAGTCCACCACGAGGTTACAGTTAGATTTAGTAATGGGTGGTGTATGTAGTCCACCACTAGGTTACAGTTAGATTTAGTAATGGGTGGTGTATGTAGTCCACCACTAGGTTACAGTTAGATGTAGTAATGGGTGGTGTATGTTGTCCACCACTAGGTTACAGTTAGATGTAGTAATGGGTGGTGTATGTAGTCCGCCACTAGGTTACAGTTAGATGTAGTAATGGGTGGTGTATGTAGTCCTCCACTAGGTTACAGTTAGATTTAGTAATGGGTGGTGTACGTAGTCCACAACTAGATTACAGTTAGATTTAGTAATGGGTGGGGTATGTAGTCCACCACTAGGTTACAGTTAGATGTAGTAATGGGTGGTGTATGTAGTCCAATACTAGGTTACAGTTAGATATAGTAATGGGTGGTGTATGTAGTCCACCACTAGGTTACAGTTAGATTTAGTAATGGGTGGTGTATGTAGTCCACCACTAGGTTACAGTTAGATTTAGTAATAGGTAGTGTATGTAGTCCACCACTAGGTTACAGTTAGATGTAGTAATGGGTGGTGTATGTAGTCCAATACTAGGTTACAGTTTGATGTAGTAATGGGTGGTGTATGTAGTCCACCACGAGGTTACAGTTAGATTTAGTAATGGGTGGTGTATGTAGTCCACCACTAGGTTACAGTTAGATTTAGTAATGGGTGGGGTATGTAGTCCACCACTAGGTTACAGTTAGATGTAGTAATGGGTGGTGTATGTAGTCCACCACTAGGTTACAGTTAGATTTAGTAATGGGTGGTGTATGTAGTCTTCCACTAGGTTACAGTTAGATTTAGTAATGGGTGGTGTATGTAGTCCACCACTAGGTTACAGTTAGATTTAGTAATGGTTGGTGTATGTAGTCCACCACTAGGTTACAGTTAGATGTAGTAATGGGTGGTGTATGTAGTCCACCACGAGGTTACAGTTAGATGTAGTAATGGTTGGTGTATGTAGTCCACCACTAGGTTACAGTTAGATGTAGTAATGGGTGGTGTATGTTGTCCACCGCTAGGTTACAGTTAGATATAGTAATGGGTGGTGTATGTAGTCCACCACTAGGTTACAGTTAGATTTAGAAGTGGGTGGTGTATGTAGTCCACCACGAGGTTACAGTTAGTTTTAGTAATGGGTGGTGTATGTAGTCCACCACTAGGTTACAGTTAGATTTAGTAATGGGTGGTGTATGTAGTCCACCACTAAGTTACAGTTAGATTTAGTAATGGGTGGTGTATGTAGTCCACCACGAAGTTACAGTTAGATTTAGTAATGGGTGGTGTATGTAGTCCACCACTAGGTTACAGTTAGATGTAGTAATGGGTGGTGTATGTAGTCCACCACTAGCTTACAGTTAATGTAGTAATGGGTGGTGTATGTAGTCTACCACTAGGTTACAGCTAGATTTAGTAATGGGTGGTGTATGTAGTCCACCACTAGGTTACAGTTAATGTAGTAATGGGTGGTGTATGTAGTCTACCACTAGGTTACAGCTAGATTTAGTAATGGGTGGTGTATGTAGTCCACCACTAGGTTACAGTTAATGTAGTAATGGGTGGTGTATGTAGTCTACCACTAGGTTACAGCTAGATTTAGTAATGGGTGGTGTATGTAGTCCACCACTAGGTTACAGTTAATGTAGTAATGGGTGGTGTATGTAGTCCACCACTAGGTTACAGTTAGATTTAGTAATGGGTGGTGTATGTAGTCCACCACTAGGTTACAGTTAATGTAGTAATTGGTGGTGTATGTAGTCCGCCACTAGGTTACAGTTAGATGTAATAATGGGTGGTGTATGTAGTCCACCACTAGGTTACAGTTAGATGTTGTAATGGGTGGTGTATGTAGTCCACCACTAGGTTACAGTTAGATTTAGTAATGGGTGGTGTATGTAGTCCACCACGAGGTTACAGTTAGATTTAGTAATGGGTGGTGTATGTAGTCCACCACTAGGTTACAGTTAGATGTAGTAATGGGTGGTGTATGTAGTCCAATACTAGGTTACAGTTTGATGTAGTAATGGGTGGTGTATGTAGTCCACCACGAGGTTACAGTTAGATTTAGTAATGGGTGGTGTATGTAGTCCACCACTAGGTTACAGTTAGATTTAGTAATGGGTGGGGTATGTAGTCCACCACTAGGTTACAGTTAGATGTAGTAATGGGTGGTGTATGTAGTCCACCACTAGGTTACAGTTAGATTTAGTAATGGGTGGTGTATGTAGTCTTCCACTAGGTTACAGTTAGATTTAGTAATGGGTGGTGTATGTAGTCCACCACTAGGTTACAGTTAGATTTAGTAATGGTTGGTGTATGTAGTCCACCACTAGGTTACAGTTAGATGTAGTAATGGGTGGTGTATGTAGTCCACCACGAGGTTACAGTTAGATGTAGTAATGGTTGGTGTATGTAGTCCACCGCTAGGTTACAGTTAGATGTAGTAATGGGTGGTGTATGTTGTCCACCGCTAGGTTACAGTTAGATATAGTAATGGGTGGTGTATGTAGTCCACCACTAGGTTACAGTTAGATTTAGAAGTGGGTGGTGTATGTAGTCCACCACGAGGTTACAGTTAGTTTTAGTAATGGGTGGTGTATGTAGTCCACCACTAGGTTACAGTTAGATTTAGTAATGGGTGGTGTATGTAGTCCACCACTAAGTTACAGTTAGATTTAGTAATGGGTGGTGTATGTAGTCCACCACGAGGTTACAGTTAGATTTAGTAATGGGTGGTGTATGTATTCCACCACTAGGTTACAGTTAGATGTAGTAATGGGTGGTGTATGTAGTCCAGCACTAGGTTACAGTTAGATGTAGTAATGGGTGGTGTATGTAGTCCACCACTAGGTTACAGTTAGATGTATTAATGGGTGGTGTATGTAGTCCACCACTAGGTTACAGTTAGATTTAGTAATGGGTGGTGTATGTAGTCCATCACTAGGTTACAGTTAGATGTAGTAATGGGTGGTGTATGTAGTCCACCACTAGCTTACAGTTAATGTAGTAATGGGTGGTGTATGTAGTCTACCACTAGGTTACAGCTAGATTTAGTAATGGGTGGTGTATGTAGTCCACCACTAGGTTACAGTTAATGTGGTAATGGGTGGTGTATGTAGTCTACCACTAGGTTACAGCTAGATTTAGTAATGGGTGGTGTATGTAGTCCACCACTAGGTTACAGTTAATGTAGTAATGGGTGGTGTATGTAGTCTACCACTAGGTTACAGCTAGATTTAGTAATGGGTGGTGTATGTAGTCCAACACTAGGTTACAGTTAATGTAGTAATGGGTGGTGTATGTAGTCCACCACTAGGTTACAGTTAGATTTAGTAATGGGTGGTGTATGTAGTCCACCACTAGGTTACAGTTAATGTAGTAATTGGTGGTGTATGTAGTCCGCCACTAGGTTACAGTTAGATGTAATAATGGGTGGTGTATGTAGTCCACCACTAGGTTACAGTTAGATGTTGTAATGGGTGGTGTATGTAGTCCACCACGAGGTTACAGTTAGATTTAGTAATGGGTGGTGTATGTAGTCCACCACTAGGTTACAGTTAGATTTAGTAATGGGTGGTGTATGTAGTCCACCACTAGGTTACAGTTAGATGTAGTAATGGGTGGTGTATGTTGTCCACCACTAGGTTACAGTTAGATGTAGTAATGGGTGGTGTATGTAGTCCGCCACTAGGTTACAGTTAGATGTAGTAATGGGTGGTGTATGTAGTCCTCCACTAGGTTACAGTTAGATGTAGTAATGGGTGGTGTATGTAGTCCACCACGAGGTTACAGTTGGATTTAGTAATGGGTGGTGTATGTAGTCCACCACTAGGCTACAGTTAGATGTAGTAATGGCTGGTGTATGTAGTCCACCACTAGGTTACAGTTAGATGTAGTAATGGGTGGTGTATGTAGTCCACCACTAGGTTACAGTTAGATTTAGTAATGGTGGGTGTATGTAGTCCACCACTAGGTTACAGTTAGATGTAGTAATGGGTGGTGTATGTAGTCCACCACTAGGTTACAGTTAGATGTAGTAATGGGTGGTGTATGTAGTCCACCACGAGGTTACAGTTAGATTTAGTAATGGGTGGTGTATGTAGTCCACCACTAGGTTACAGTTAGATTTAGTAATGGGTGGTGTATGTAGTCTTCCACTAGGTTACAGTTAGATTTAGTAATGGGTGGTGTATGTAGTCCACCACTAGGTTACAGTTACATTTAGTAATGGGTGGTGTATGTAGTCCACCACGAGGTTACAGTTAGATTTAGTAATGGGTGGTGTATGTAGTCCACCACTAGGTTACAGTTAGATTTAGTAATGGGTGGTGTATGTAGTCCACCACTAGGTTACAGTTAGATTTAGTAATGGGTGGTGTATGTAGTCCACCACGAGGTTACAGTTAGATTTAGTAATGGGTGGTGTATGTATTCCACCACTAGGTTACAGTTAGATGTAGTAATGGGTGGTGTATGTAGTCCACCACTAGGTTACAGTTAGATGTAGTAATGGGTGGTGTATGTAGTCCACCACTAGGTTACAGTTAGATGTATTAATGGGTGGTGTATGTAGTCCACCACTAGGTTACAGTTAGATTTAGTAATGGGTGGTGTATGTAGTCCATCACTAGGTTACAGTTAGATGTAGTAATGGGTGGTGTATGTAGTCCACCACTAGCTTACAGTTAATGTAGTAATGGGTGGTGTATGTAGTCTACCACTAGGTTACAGCTAGATTTAGTAATGGGTGGTGTATGTAGTCCACCACTAGGTTACAGTTAATGTAGTAATGGGTGGTGTATGTAGTCTACCACTAGGTTACAGCTAGATTTAGTAATGGGTGGTGTATGTAGTCCACCACTAGGTTACAGTTAATGTAGTAATGGGTGGTGTATGTAGTCTACCACTAGGTTACAGCTAGATTTAGTAATGGGTGGTGTATGTAGTCCACCACGAGGTTACAGTTAGATTTAGTAATGGGTGGTGTATGTAGTCCACCACTAGGTTACAGTTAATGTAGTAATTGGTGGTGTATGTAGTCTACCACTAGGTTACAGCTAGATTTAGTAATGGGTGGTGTATGTAGTCCACCACTAGGTTACAGTTAATGTAGTAATGGGTGGTGTATGTAGTCTACCACTAGGTTACAGCTAGATTTAGTAATGGGTGGTGTATGTAGTCCACCACTATGTTACAGTTAATGTAGTAATGGGTGGTGTATGTAGTCCACCACTAGGTTACAGTTAGATTTAGTAATGGGTGGTGTATGTAGTCCACCACTAGGTTACAGTTAATGTAGTAATTGGTGGTGTATGTAGTCCGCCACTAGGTTACAGTTAGATGTAATAATGGGTGGTGTATGTAGTCCACCACTAGGTTACAGTTAGATGTAGTAATGGGTGGTGTATGTAGTCCACCACTAGGTTACAGTTAGATGTAGTAATGGGTGGTGTATGTAGTCCACCACTAGGTTACAGTTAGATTTAGTAATGGGTGGTGTATGTAGTCCACCACTAGGTTACAGTTAGATGTAGTAATGGGTGGTGTATGTAGTCCACCACGAGGTTACAGTTAGATGTAGTAATGGGTGGTGTATGTAGTCCACTACTAGGTTACAGTTAGATTTAGTAATGGGTGGTGTATGTAGTCCACCACTAGGCTACAGCTAGATTTAGTAATAGGTGGTGTATGTAGTCCACCACGAGGTTACAGTTAGATTTAGTAATGGGTGGTGTATGTAGTCCACCACGAGTTTACAGTTAGATTTAGTAATGGGTGGTGTATGTAGTCCAATACTAGGTTACAGTTTGATGTAGTAATGGGTGGTGTATGTAGTCCACCACGAGGTTACAGTTAGATTTAGTAATGGGTGGTGTATGTAGTCCACCACTAGGTTACAGTTAGATTTAGTAATAGGTGGTGTATGTAGTCCACCACTAGGTTACAGTTAGATGTAGTAATGGGTGGTGTATGTAGTCCACCACTAGGTTACAGTTAGATTTAGTAATGGGTGGTGTATGTAGTCCACCACTAGGCTAGAGTTAGATTTAGTAATGGGTGGTGTATGTAGTCCACCACGAGGTTACAGTTAGATTTAGTAATGGGTGGTGTATGTAGTCCACCACGAGGTTACAGTTAGATTTAGTAATAGGTGGTGTATGTAGTCCACCACTAGGTTTCAGTTAGATTTAGTAATGGGTGGTGTATGTAGTCAACCACGAGGTTACAGTTAGATTTAGTAATGGGTGGTGTATGTAGTCCACCACGAGGTTACAGTTAGATTTAGTAATGGGTGGTGTATGTAGTCCACCACGAGGTTAAAGTTAGATGTAGTAATGGGTGGTGTATGTAGTCCACCACTAGGTTACAGTTAGATTTAGTAATGGGTGGTGTATGTAGTCCACCACTAGGTTACAGTTAGATTTAGTAATGGGTGGTGTATGTAAACTTCCACTAGGTTACAGTTAGATTTAGTAATGGGTGGTGTATGTAGTCCACCACTAGGCTACAGCTAGATTTAGTAATAGGTGGTGTATGTAATGTCCACCACGAGGTTACAGTTAGATTTAGTAATGGGTGGTGTATGTAGTCCACCACGAGTTTACAGTTAGATTTAGTAATGGGTGGTGTATGTAGTCCAATACTAGGTTACAGTTTGATGTAGTAATGGGTGGTGTATGTAGTCCACCACGAGGTTACAGTTAGATTTAGTAATGGGTGGTGTATGTAGTCCACCACTAGGTTACAGTTAGATTTAGTAATGGGTGGTGTATGTAGTCCACCACGAGGTTACAGTTAGATTTAGTAATGGGTGGTGTACGTAGTCCACAACTAGATTACAGTTAGATTTAGTAATGGGTGGGGTATGTAGTCCACCACTAGGTTACAGTTAGATGTAGTAATGGGTGGTGTATGTAGTCCAATACTAGGTTACAGTTAGATATAGTAATGGGTGGTGTATGTAGTCCACCACTAGGTTACAGTTAGATTTAGTAATGGGTGGTGTATGTAGTCCACCACTAGGTTACAGTTAGATTTAGTAATAGGTAGTGTATGTAGTCCACCACTAGGTTACAGTTAGATGTAGTAATGGGTGGTGTATGTAGTCCAATACTAGGTTACAGTTTGATGTAGTAATGGGTGGTGTATGTAGTCCACCACGAGGTTACAGTTAGATTTAGTAATGGGTGGTGTATGTAGTCCACCACTAGGTTACAGTTAGATTTAGTAATGGGTGGGGTATGTAGTCCACCACTAGGTTACAGTTAGATGTAGTAATGGGTGGTGTATGTAGTCCACCACTAGGTTACAGTTAGATTTAGTAATGGGTGGTGTATGTAGTCTTCCACTAGGTTACAGTTAGATTTAGTAATGGGTGGTGTATGTAGTCCACCACTAGGTTACAGTTAGATTTAGTAATGGTTGGTGTATGTAGTCCACCACTAGGTTACAGTTAGATGTAGTAATGGGTGGTGTATGTAGTCCACCACGAGGTTACAGTTAGATGTAGTAATGGTTGGTGTATGTAGTCCACCACTAGGTTACAGTTAGATGTAGTAATGGGTGGTGTATGTTGTCCACCGCTAGGTTACAGTTAGATATAGTAATGGGTGGTGTATGTAGTCCACCACTAGGTTACAGTTAGATTTAGAAGTGGGTGGTGTATGTAGTCCACCACGAGGTTACAGTTAGTTTTAGTAATGGGTGGTGTATGTAGTCCACCACTAGGTTACAGTTAGATTTAGTAATGGGTGGTGTATGTAGTCCACCACTAAGTTACAGTTAGATTTAGTAATGGGTGGTGTATGTAGTCCACCACGAAGTTACAGTTAGATTTAGTAATGGGTGGTGTATGTATTCCACCACTAGGTTACAGTTAGATGTAGTAATGGGTGGTGTATGTAGTCCACCACTAGGTTACAGTTAGATGTAGTAATGGGTGGTGTATGTAGTCCACCACTAGGTTACAGTTAGATGTATTAATGGGTGGTGTATGTAGTCCACCACTAGGTTACAGTTAGATTTAGTAATGGGTGGTGTATGTAGTCCATCACTAGGTTACAGTTAGATGTAGTAATGGGTGGTGTATGTAGTCCACCACTAGCTTACAGTTAATGTAGTAATGGGTGGTGTATGTAGTCTACCACTAGGTTACAGCTAGATTTAGTAATGGGTGGTGTATGTAGTCCACCACTAGGTTACAGTTAATGTAGTAATGGGTGGTGTATGTAGTCTACCACTAGGTTACAGCTAGATTTAGTAATGGGTGGTGTATGTAGTCCACCACTAGGTTACAGTTAATGTAGTAATGGGTGGTGTATGTAGTCTACCACTAGGTTACAGCTAGATTTAGTAATGGGTGGTGTATGTAGTCCACCACTAGGTTACAGTTAATGTAGTAATGGGTGGTGTATGTAGTCCACCACTAGGTTACAGTTAGATTTAGTAATGGGTGGTGTATGTAGTCCACCACTAGGTTACAGTTAATGTAGTAATTGGTGGTGTATGTAGTCCGCCACTAGGTTACAGTTAGATGTAATAATGGGTGGTGTATGTAGTCCACCACTAGGTTACAGTTAGATGTTGTAATGGGTGGTGTATGTAGTCCACCACTAGGTTACAGTTAGATTTAGTAATGGGTGGTGTATGTAGTCCACCACGAGGTTACAGTTAGATTTAGTAATGGGTGGTGTATGTAGTCCACCACTAGGTTACAGTTAGATGTAGTAATGGGTGGTGTATGTAGTCCAATACTAGGTTACAGTTTGATGTAGTAATGGGTGGTGTATGTAGTCCACCACGAGGTTACAGTTAGATTTAGTAATGGGTGGTGTATGTAGTCCACCACTAGGTTACAGTTAGATTTAGTAATGGGTGGGGTATGTAGTCCACCACTAGGTTACAGTTAGATGTAGTAATGGGTGGTGTATGTAGTCCACCACTAGGTTACAGTTAGATTTAGTAATGGGTGGTGTATGTAGTCTTCCACTAGGTTACAGTTAGATTTAGTAATGGGTGGTGTATGTAGTCCACCACTAGGTTACAGTTAGATTTAGTAATGGTTGGTGTATGTAGTCCACCACTAGGTTACAGTTAGATGTAGTAATGGGTGGTGTATGTAGTCCACCACGAGGTTACAGTTAGATGTAGTAATGGTTGGTGTATGTAGTCCACCGCTAGGTTACAGTTAGATGTAGTAATGGGTGGTGTATGTTGTCCACCGCTAGGTTACAGTTAGATATAGTAATGGGTGGTGTATGTAGTCCACCACTAGGTTACAGTTAGATTTAGAAGTGGGTGGTGTATGTAGTCCACCACGAGGTTACAGTTAGTTTTAGTAATGGGTGGTGTATGTAGTCCACCACTAGGTTACAGTTAGATTTAGTAATGGGTGGTGTATGTAGTCCACCACTAAGTTACAGTTAGATTTAGTAATGGGTGGTGTATGTAGTCCACCACGAGGTTACAGTTAGATTTAGTAATGGGTGGTGTATGTATTCCACCACTAGGTTACAGTTAGATGTAGTAATGGGTGGTGTATGTAGTCCACCACTAGGTTACAGTTAGATGTAGTAATGGGTGGTGTATGTAGTCCACCACTAGGTTACAGTTAATGTGGTAATGGGTGGTGTATGTAGTCTACCACTAGGTTACAGCTAGATTTAGTAATGGGTGGTGTATGTAGTCCACCACTAGGTTACAGTTAATGTAGTAATGGGTGGTGTATGTAGTCTACCACTAGGTTACAGCTAGATTTAGTAATGGGTGGTGTATGTAGTCCAACACTAGGTTACAGTTAATGTAGTAATGGGTGGTGTATGTAGTCCACCACTAGGTTACAGTTAGATTTAGTAATGGGTGGTGTATGTAGTCCACCACTAGGTTACAGTTAATGTAGTAATTGGTGGTGTATGTAGTCCGCCACTAGGTTACAGTTAGATGTAATAATGGGTGGTGTATGTAGTCCACCACTAGGTTACAGTTAGATGTTGTAATGGGTGGTGTATGTAGTCCACCACGAGGTTACAGTTAGATTTAGTAATGGGTGGTGTATGTAGTCCACCACTAGGTTACAGTTAGATTTAGTAATGGGTGGTGTATGTAGTCCACCACTAGGTTACAGTTAGATGTAGTAATGGGTGGTGTATGTTGTCCACCACTAGGTTACAGTTAGATGTAGTAATGGGTGGTGTATGTAGTCCGCCACTAGGTTACAGTTAGATGTAGTAATGGGTGGTGTATGTAGTCCTCCACTAGGTTACAGTTAGATGTAGTAATGGGTGGTGTATGTAGTCCACCACGAGGTTACAGTTGGATTTAGTAATGGGTGGTGTATGTAGTCCACCACTAGGCTACAGTTAGATGTAGTAATGGCTGGTGTATGTAGTCCACCACTAGGTTACAGTTAGATGTAGTAATGGGTGGTGTATGTAGTCCACCACTAGGTTACAGTTAGATTTAGTAATGGTGGGTGTATGTAGTCCACCACTAGGTTACAGTTAGATGTAGTAATGGGTGGTGTATGTAGTCCACCACTAGGTTACAGTTAGATGTAGTAATGGGTGGTGTATGTAGTCCACCACGAGGTTACAGTTAGATTTAGTAATGGGTGGTGTATGTAGTCCACCACTAGGTTACAGTTAGATTTAGTAATGGGTGGTGTATGTAGTCTTCCACTAGGTTACAGTTAGATTTAGTAATGGGTGGTGTATGTAGTCCACCACTAGGTTACAGTTACATTTAGTAATGGGTGGTGTATGTAGTCCACCACGAGGTTACAGTTAGATTTAGTAATGGGTGGTGTATGTAGTCCACCACTAGGTTACAGTTAGATTTAGTAATGGGTGGTGTATGTAGTCCACCACTAGGTTACAGTTAGATTTAGTAATGGGTGGTGTATGTAGTCCACCACGAGGTTACAGTTAGATTTAGTAATGGGTGGTGTATGTATTCCACCACTAGGTTACAGTTAGATGTAGTAATGGGTGGTGTATGTAGTCCACCACTAGGTTACAGTTAGATGTAGTAATGGGTGGTGTATGTAGTCCACCACTAGGTTACAGTTAGATGTATTAATGGGTGGTGTATGTAGTCCACCACTAGGTTACAGTTAGATTTAGTAATGGGTGGTGTATGTAGTCCATCACTAGGTTACAGTTAGATGTAGTAATGGGTGGTGTATGTAGTCCACCACTAGCTTACAGTTAATGTAGTAATGGGTGGTGTATGTAGTCTACCACTAGGTTACAGCTAGATTTAGTAATGGGTGGTGTATGTAGTCCACCACTAGGTTACAGTTAATGTAGTAATGGGTGGTGTATGTAGTCTACCACTAGGTTACAGCTAGATTTAGTAATGGGTGGTGTATGTAGTCCACCACTAGGTTACAGTTAGATGTAGTAATGGGTGGTGTATGTTGTCCACCACTAGGTTACAGTTAGATGTAGTAATGGGTGGTGTATGTAGTCCGCCACTAGGTTACAGTTAGATGTAGTAATGGGTGGTGTATGTAGTCCTCCACTAGGTTACAGTTAGATGTAGTAATGGGTGGTGTATGTAGTCCACCACGAGGTTACAGTTGGATTTAGTAATGGGTGGTGTATGTAGTCCACCACTAGGCTACAGTTAGATGTAGTAATGGCTGGTGTATGTAGTCCACCACTAGGTTACAGTTAGATGTAGTAATGGGTGGTGTATGTAGTCCACCACTAGGTTACAGTTAGATTTAGTAATGGTGGGTGTATGTAGTCCACCACTAGGTTACAGTTAGATGTAGTAATGGGTGGTGTATGTAGTCCACCACTAGGTTACAGTTAGATGTAGTAATGGGTGGTGTATGTAGTCCACCACGAGGTTACAGTTAGATTTAGTAATGGGTGGTGTATGTAGTCCACCACTAGGTTACAGTTAGATTTAGTAATGGGTGGTGTATGTAGTCTTCCACTAGGTTACAGTTAGATTTAGTAATGGGTGGTGTATGTAGTCCACCACTAGGTTACAGTTACATTTAGTAATGGGTGGTGTATGTAGTCCACCACGAGGTTACAGTTAGATTTAGTAATGGGTGGTGTATGTAGTCCACCACTAGGTTACAGTTAGATTTAGTAATGGGTGGTGTATGTAGTCCACCACTAGGTTACAGTTAGATTTAGTAATGGGTGGTGTATGTAGTCCACCACGAGGTTACAGTTAGATTTAGTAATGGGTGGTGTATGTATTCCACCACTAGGTTACAGTTAGATGTAGTAATGGGTGGTGTATGTAGTCCACCACTAGGTTACAGTTAGATGTAGTAATGGGTGGTGTATGTAGTCCACCACTAGGTTACAGTTAGATGTATTAATGGGTGGTGTATGTAGTCCACCACTAGGTTACAGTTAGATTTAGTAATGGGTGGTGTATGTAGTCCATCACTAGGTTACAGTTAGATGTAGTAATGGGTGGTGTATGTAGTCCACCACTAGCTTACAGTTAATGTAGTAATGGGTGGTGTATGTAGTCTACCACTAGGTTACAGCTAGATTTAGTAATGGGTGGTGTATGTAGTCCACCACTAGGTTACAGTTAATGTAGTAATGGGTGGTGTATGTAGTCTACCACTAGGTTACAGCTAGATTTAGTAATGGGTGGTGTATGTAGTCCACCACTAGGTTACAGTTAATGTAGTAATGGGTGGTGTATGTAGTCCACCACTAGGTTACAGTTAGATTTAGTAATGGGTGGTGTATGTAGTCCACCACTAGGTTACAGTTAATGTAGTAATTGGTGGTGTATGTAGTCCGCCACTAGGTTACAGTTAGATGTAATAATGGGTGGTGTATGTAGTCCACCACTAGGTTACAGTTAGATGTTGTAATGGGTGGTGTATGTAGTCCACCACTAGGTTACAGTTAGATTTAGTAATGGGTGGTGTATGTAGTCCACCACGAGGTTACAGTTAGATGTAGTAATGGGTGGTGTATGTAGTCCACCACGAGGTTACAGTTGGATTTAGTAATGGGTGGTGTATGTAGTCCACCACTAGGCTACAGTTAGATGTAGTAATGGCTGGTGTATGTAGTCCACCACTAGGTTACAGTTAGATGTAGTAATGGGTGGTGTATGTAGTCCACCACTAGGTTACAGTTAGATTTAGTAATGGTGGGTGTATGTAGTCCACCACTAGGTTACAGTTAGATGTAGTAATGGGTGGTGTATGTAGTCCACCACTAGGTTACAGTTAGATGTAGTAATGGGTGGTGTATGTAGTCCACCACGAGGTTACAGTTAGATTTAGTAATGGGTGGTGTATGTAGTCCACCACTAGGTTACAGTTAGATTTAGTAATGGGTGGTGTATGTAGTCTTCCACTAGGTTACAGTTAGATTTAGTAATGGGTGGTGTATGTAGTCCACCACTAGGTTACAGTTAGATTTAGTAATGGGTGGTGTATGTAGTCCACCACGAGGTTACAGTTAGATTTAGTAATGGGTGGTGTATGTAGTCCACCACTAGGTTACAGTTAGATTTAGTAATGGGTGGTGTATGTTGTCCACCGCTAGGTTACAGTTAGATATAGTAATGGGTGGTGTATGTAGTCCACCACTAGGTTACAGTTAGATTTAGAAGTGGGTGGTGTATGTAGTCCACCACTAGGTTACAGTTAGATTTAGTAATGGGTGGTGTATGTAGTCCACCACTAGGTTACAGTTAGATTTAGTAATGGGTGGTGTATGTAGTCCACCACTAGGTTACAGTTAGATTTAGTAATGGGTGGTGTATGTAGTCCACCACGAGGTTACAGTTAGATTTAGTAATGGGTGGTGTATGTATTCCACCACTAGGTTACAGTTAGATGTAGTAATGGGTGGTGTATGTAGTCCACCACTAGGTTACAGTTAGATGTAGTAATGGGTGGTGTATGTAGTCCACCACTAGGTTACAGTTAGATGTATTAATGGGTGGTGTATGTAGTCCACCACTAGGTTACAGTTAGATTTAGTAATGGGTGGTGTATGTAGTCCATCACTAGGTTACAGTTAGATGTAGTAATGGGTGGTGTATGTAGTCCACCACTAGCTTACAGTTAATGTAGTAATGGGTGGTGTATGTAGTCTACCACTAGGTTACAGCTAGATTTAGTAATGGGTGGTGTATGTAGTCCACCACTAGGTTACAGTTAATGTAGTAATGGGTGGTGTATGTAGTCTACCACTAGGTTACAGCTAGATTTAGTAATGGGTGGTGTATGTAGTCCACCACTAGGTTACAGTTAATGTAGTAATGGGTGGTGTATGTAGTCTACCACTAGGTTACAGCTAGATTTAGTAATGGGTGGTGTATGTAGTCCACCACTAGGTTACAGTTAATGTAGTAATGGGTGGTGTATGTAGTCCACCACTAGGTTACAGTTAGATTTAGTAATGGGTGGTGTATGTAGTCCACCACTAGGTTACAGTTAATGCAGTAATTGGTGGTGTATGTAGTCCGCCACTAGGTTACAGTTAGATGTAATAATGGGTGGTGTATGTAGTCCACCACTAGGTTACAGTTAGATGTTGTAATGGGTGGTGTATGTAGTCCACCACTAGGTTACAGTTAGATTTAGTAATGGGTGGTGTATGTAGTCCACCACGAGGTTACAGTTAGATTTAGTAATGGGTGGTGTATGTAGTCCACCACTAGGTTACAGTTAGATTTAGTAATGGGTGGTGTATGTAGTCCACCACTAGGTTACAGTTAGATTTAGTAATGGGTGGTGTATGTAGTCCACCACTAGGTTACAGTTAGATGTAGTAATGGGTGGTGTATGTAGTCCAATACTAGGTTACAGTTTGATGTAGTAATGGGTGGTGTATGTAGTCCACCACGAGGTTATAGTTAGATTTAGTAATGGGTGGTGTATGTAGTCCACCACTAGTTACAGTTAGATTTAGTAATGGGTGGGGTATGTAGTCCACCACTAGGTTACAGTTAGATGTAGTAATGGGTGGTGTATGTAGTCCACCACTAGGTTACAGTTAGATTTAGTAATGGGTGGTGTATGTAGTCTTCCACTAGGTTACAGTTAGATTTAGTAATGGGTGGTGTATGTAGTCCACCACTAGGTTACAGTTAGATTTAGTAATGGGTGGTGTATGTAGTCCACCACTAGGTTACAGTTAGATGTAGTAATGGGTGGTGTATGTAGTCCACCACGAGGTTACAGTTAGATGTAGTAATGGTTGGTGTATGTAGTCCACCACTAGGTTACAGTTAGATGTAGTAATGGGTGGTGTATGTTGTCCACCGCTAGGTTACAGTTAGATATAGTAATGGGTGGTGTATGTAGTCCACCACTAGGTTACAGTTAGATTTAGAAGTGGGTGGTGTATGTAGTCCACCACGAGGTTACAGTTAGATTTAGTAATGGGTGGTGTATGTAGTCCACCACTAGGTTACAGTTAGATTTAGTAATGGGTGGTGTATGTAGTCCACCACTAGGTTACAGTTAGATTTAGTAATGGGTGGTGTATGTAGTCCACCACGAGGTTACAGTTAGATTTAGTAATGGGTGGTGTATGTATTCCACCACTAGGTTACAGTTAGATGTAGTAATGGGTGGTGTATGTAGTCCACCACTAGGTTACAGTTAGATGTAGTAATGGGTGGTGTATGTAGTCCACCACTAGGTTACAGTTAGATGTATTAATGTGTGGTGTATGTAGTCCACCACTAGGTTACAGTTAGATTTAGTAATGGGTGGTGTATGTAGTCCATCACTAGGTTACAGTTAGATGTAGTAATGGGTGGTGTATGTAGTCCACCACTAGCTTACAGTTAATGTAGTAATGGGTGGTGTATGTAGTCTACCACTAGGTTACAGCTAGATTTAGTAATGGGTGGTGTACGTAGTCCACCACTAGGTTACAGTTAATGTAGTAATGGGTGGTGTATGTAGTCTACCACTAGGTTACAGCTAGATTTAGTAATGGGTGGTGTATGTAGTCCACCACTAGGTTACAGTTAATGTAGTAATGGGTGGTGTATGTAGTCTACCACTAGGTTACAGCTAGATTTACTAATGGGTGGTGTATGTAGTCCACCACTAGGTTACAGTTAATGTAGTAATGGGTGGTGTATATAGTCCACCACTAGGTTACAGTTAGATTTAGTAATGGGTGGTGTATGTAGTCCACCACTAGGTTACAGTTAATGTAGTAATTGGTGGTGTATGTAGTCCGCCACTAGGTTACAGTTAGATGTAATAATGGGTGGTGTATGTAGTCCACCACTAGGTTACAGTTAGATGTTGTAATGGGTGGTGTGTGTAGTCCACCACTAGGTTACAGTTAGATTTAGTAATGGATGGTGTATGTAGTCCACCACGAGGTTACAGTTAGATTTAGTAATGGGTGGTGTATGTAGTCCACCACTAGGTTACAGTTAGATTTAGTAATGGGTGGTGTATGTAGTCCACCACTAGGTTACAGTTAGATGTAGTAATGGGTGGTGTATGTTGTCCACCACTAGGTTACAGTTAGATGTAGTAATGGGTGGTGTATGTAGTCCGCCACTAGGTTACAGTTAGATGTAGTAATGGGTGGTGTATGTAGTCCTCCACTAGGTTACAGTTAGATGTAGTAATGGGTGGTGTATGTAGTCCACCACGAGGTTACAGTTGGATTTAGTAATGGGTGGTGTATGTAGTCCACCACTAGGCTACAGTTAGATGTAGTAATGGCTGGTGTATGTAGTCCACCACGAGGTTACAGTTAGATTTAGTAATGGGTGGTGTATGTAGTCCACCACTAGGTTACAGTTAGATTTAGTAATGGGTGGTGTATGTAGTCCACCACTAGGTTACAGTTAGATTTAGTAATGGGTGGTGTATGTAGTCCACCACGAGGTTACAGTTAGATTTAGTAATGGGTGGTGTATGTATTCCACCACTAGGTTACAGTTAGATGTAGTAATGGGTGGTGTATGTAGTCCACCACTAGGTTACAGTTAGATGTAGTAATGGGTGGTGTATGTAGTCCACCACTAGGTTACAGTTAGATGTATTAATGTGTGGTGTATGTAGTCCACCACTAGGTTACAGTTAGATTTAGTAATGGGTGGTGTATGTAGTCCATCACTAGGTTACAGTTAGATGTAGTAATGGGTGGTGTATGTAGTCCACCACTAGCTTACAGTTAATGTAGTAATGGGTGGTGTATGTAGTCTACCACTAGGTTACAGCTAGATTTAGTAATGGGTGGTGTACGTAGTCCACCACTAGGTTACAGTTAATGTAGTAATGGGTGGTGTATGTAGTCTACCACTAGGTTACAGCTAGATTTAGTAATGGGTGGTGTATGTAGTCCACCACTAGGTTACAGTTAATGTAGTAATGGGTGGTGTATGTAGTCTACCACTAGGTTACAGCTAGATTTAGTAATGGGTGGTGTATGTAGTCCACCACTAGGTTACAGTTAATGTAGTAATGGGTGGTGTATATAGTCCACCACTAGGTTACAGTTAGATTTAGTAATGGGTGGTGTATGTAGTCCACCACTAGGTTACAGTTAATGTAGTAATTGGTGGTGTATGTAGTCCGCCACTAGGTTACAGTTAGATGTAATAATGGGTGGTGTATGTAGTCCACCACTAGGTTACAGTTAGATGTTGTAATGGGTGGTGTGTGTAGTCCACCACTAGGTTACAGTTAGATTTAGTAATGGGTGGTGTATGTAGTCCACCACGAGGTTACAGTTAGATTTAGTAATGGGTGGTGTATGTAGTCCACCACTAGGTTACAGTTAGATTTAGTAATGGGTGGTGTATGTAGTCCACCACTAGGTTACAGTTAGATGTAGTAATGGGTGGTGTATGTTGTCCACCACTAGGTTACAGTTAGATGTAGTAATGGGTGGTGTATGTAGTCCGCCACTAGGTTACAGTTAGATGTAGTAATGGGTGGTGTATGTAGTACTCCACTAGGTTACAGTTAGATGTAGTAATGGGTGGTGTATGTAGTCCACCACGAGGTTACAGTTGGATTTAGTAATGGGTGGTGTATGTAGTCCACCACTAGGCTACAGTTAGATGTAGTAATGGCTGGTGTATGTAGTCCACCACTAGGTTACAGTTAGATGTAGTAATGGGTGGTGTATGTAGTCCACCACTAGGTTACAGTTAGATTTAGTAATGGTGGGTGTATGTAGTCCACCACTAGGTTACAGTTAGATGTAGTAATGGGTGGTGTATGTAGTCCACCACTAGGTTACAGTTAGATGTAGTAATGGGTGGTGTACGTAGTCCACCACGAGGTTACAGTTAGATTTAGTAATGGGTGGTGTATGTAGTCCACCACTAGGTTACAGTTAGATTTAGTAATGGGTGGTGTATGTAGTCTTCCACTAGGTTACAGTTAGATTTAGTAATGGGTGGTGTATGTAGTCCACCACTAGGTTACAGTTAGATTTAGTAATGGGTGGTGTATGTAGTCCACCACGAGGTTACAGTTAGATTTAGTAATGGGTGGTGTATGTAGTCCACCACTAGGTTACAGTTAGATTTAGTAATGGGTGGTGTATGTAGTCCACCACTAGGTTACAGTTAGATTTAGTAATGGGTGGTGTATGTAGTCCACCACTAGGTTACAGTTAGATTTAGTAATGGGTGGTGTATGTAGTCCACCACTAGGTTACAGTTACATTTAGTAATGGGTGGTGTATGTAGTCCACCACGAGGTTACAGTTAGATATAGTAATGGGTGGTATATGTTGTCCACCACTAGGTTACAGTTAGATTTAGTAATGGGTGGTGTATGTATTCCACCACTAGGTTACAGTTAGATGTAGTAATGGGTGGTGTATGTAGTCCACCACTAGGTTACAGTTAGATGTAGTAATGGGTGGTGTATGTAGTCCACCACTAGGTTACAGTTAGATGTATTAATGGGTGGTGTATGTAGTCCACCACTAGGTTACAGTTAGATTTAGTAATGGGTGGTGTATGTAGTCCATCACTAGGTTACAGTTAGATGTAGTAATGGGTGGTGTATGTAGTCCACCACTAGCTTACAGTTAATGTAGTAATGGGTGGTGTATGTAGTCTACCACTAGGTTACAGCTAGATTTAGTAATGGGTGGTGTATGTAGTCCACCACTAGGTTACAGTTAATGTAGTAATGGGTGGTGTATGTAGTCTACCACTAGGTTACAGCTAGATTTAGTAATGGGTGGTGTATGTAGTCCACCACTAGGTTACAGTTAATGTAGTAATGGGTGGTGTATGTAGTCTACCACTAGGTTACAGCTAGATTTAGTAATGGGTGGTGTATGTAGTCCACCACTAGGTTACAGTTAATGTAGTAATGGGTGGTGTATGTAGTCCACCACTAGGTTACAGTTAGATTTAGTAATGGGTGGTGTATGTAGTCCACCACTAGGTTACAGTTAATGTAGTAATTGGTGGTGTATGTAGTCCGCCACTAGGTTACAGTTAGATGTAATAATGGGTGGTGTATGTAGTCCACCACTAGGTTACAGTTAGATGTTGTAATGGGTGGTGTATGTAGTCCACCACTAGGTTACAGTTAGATTTAGTAATGGGTGGTGTATGTAGTCCACCACGAGGTTACAGTTAGATTTAGTAATGGGTGGTGTATGTAGTCCACCACTAGGTTACAGTTAGATGTAGTAATGGGTGGTGTATGTAGTCCACCACTAGGTTACAGTTAGATTTAGTAATGGTGGGTGTATGTAGTCCACCACTAGGTTACATACAGTTAGATGTAGTAATGGGTGGTGTATGTAGTCCACCACTAGGTTACAGTTAGATTTAGTAATGGGTGGTGTATGTAGTCCACCACTAGGTTACAGTTAGATGTAGTAATGGCCGGTGTATGTAGTCCACCACTAGGTTACAGTTAGATTTAGTAATGGGTGGTGTGTACAGACACAGGATTTATTGCTTTTGCTGACTTCAGCTTTTCTTCTTTTTTTCCCTCCTCTCACAAGCTCCAAACACAACGACCTCTGTCTGCATGCAGTATGCCCCCCTACTTTTCTCTATAGTAATTGCTGTAAGGAACAACTCTTGTCTCTGTAAGTGTGGTTGGGTTTGTGTACATTTTGCAAACGTTCTGTATTTTGGGCTGGGTAGCTACAGTAGCTAGTGTAACACCTCCAGTCATTACAGTTTAATGACGGGGGATCATTATAAGGTTGGCTGGTGCTGAAAGAGCTGTGTAATGATTTTTGTGAAACAATACTGTTTCATAATGTTCTGGGGAATAAGTCAAAGTAAGTATTTCCCCCCCTTCATCTCTCTGATTCAGAGAGGTTGGTTTAAATGCGGAAGACATTTCAGTTGAAGGCATTCAGTTGTACATCTGACTAGGTATCCCACCTTTCCCTGAAATCTGATCCATTAAGCATCTGTTAACATCATCCCTGGTTAGGGTTGAAAATTCAAGAAAACATTCCTTAAAAAAAAGGCTCCCTATTCCCTACATAGTGCACTACTTTTGACCAAGGATCATTGGGCTCGGTTAAAAAGTAGTGCACTGTCTGATAGTGAACAGAGTGACATTTGGGACTCAGCGACAGACAGACTTCCATAGCCTGGAGTATGATGTCATAAGGGAAGGCTACAACATGTCTGTCTGTCTGTCTGTCTGTCTGTCTGTCTGTCTGTCTGTCTGTCTGTCTGTCTGTCTGTCTGTCTGTCTGTCTGTCTGTCTGTCTGTCTGTCTGTCTGTCTGTCTGCCTGCCTGCCTCCTCTACTCTCCTCGGCTCACACACTCTCAATAGATGAAGTTCCTTTATTCTCAGCTTCTTGCTGTATGAATTAAGTGTCACTGAGTGATTTCATTCCCTACCCTTAACCCTTAACCCTAACCGTTTTAAATTCCAACTTCAATGAGGTGACGTCAGATTTGGGACATCCCTACCCTTAACCCTTAACCCTAACCGTTTTAAATTCCAACTTCAATGAGGTGACGTCAGATTTGGGACATCCCTACCCTTAACCCTAACCGTTTTAAATTCCAACTTCAATGAGGTGACGTCAGATTTGGAACATCCCTACCCTTAACCCTTAACCCTAACCGTTTCAAATTCCAACTTCAATGAGGTGACGTCAGATTTGGAACATCCCTACCCTTAACCCTTAACCCTAACCGTTTCAAATTCCAACTTCAATGAGGTGACGTCAGATTTGGGACATCCCTACCCTTAACCCTTAACCCTAACCGTTTCAAATTCCAACTTCAATGAGGTGACGTCAGATTTGGGACATCCCTACCCTTAACCCTTAACCCTAACCGTTTTAAATTCCAACTTCAATGAGGTGACGTCAGATTTGGGACATCCCTACCCTTAACCCTTAACCCTAACCGTTTTAAATTCCAACTTCAATGAGGTGACGTCAGATTTGGGACATCCCTACCCTTAACCCTTAACCCTAACCGTTTTAAATTCCAACTTCAATGAGGTGACGTCAGATTTGGGACATCCCTACCCTTAACCCTTAACCCTAACCGTTTTAAATTCCAACTTCAATGGGGTGACGTCAGAGGATTCCATTTAGACTTTTCTTAGCAGTGCGTTTCGTTACCTGCTGCTGCAGTTGGTGTGGTGTGTGTGTGGTGTGTGTGTGTGCGCGTGCGCCTACCTGTCAGTGTATTACCTGCTGCGGATGTTGGAATGTGTGTGTGAACTGAGGGAGTTCCTGCCCTAGGTACTGGGAGATTGTGCTGCTGCTGTAACTCTCTCTCTCTCCTTTTTCCTCTCTCTCACTTATATAACAACCTCTGTAATTACTGCCCTTTTTGGGACATAGTGTTGTGAGTGTCTGACTCTGCTCTGTTCTGGTTTAGCCCAAACACACACACACACACACACACACACACTAAACCAAAGAGCTGCCTGTGTGTCTATGGCTGGGGCCACTGACATAGAGCTAGACGGCGGATGGTGAGGATAGAGAGATGGAGGATGTGTGAATGCGTTCAGTCAGACAGCAGACAGCAGCACTTCCTGCTCCACTTAAAATGTAGTGTGATAACCTGAACACAGCATAGGCCTAATTGAGTCCTCTCCTCTCCTCTCTCCTCTCCTCCTCTCTCCTGACTAGCTACCTGACATGAAGCCCTCCAGGGCATTACCATTCCTCTCCTCTTTCCTCACCTCACCTCTCCTCCCCTCTCCTCTCTCCTGACATGAAACCCTCCAGGACATTACCATTCCTCTCCGTTTAATAGCCACAGCTAATTAATTTCCAATGAGGGAGTAATTATTGCCCCAAAAAAACAACCACATGCCAGAGGATTCATTTGCCATGAAATGTAAAATTATTCCACACTTTGGTTTTGCCATTTGAGCATACCATCAAGATGGATTTGTATTGTGGGGTACGTCCCAAATGCCTATGCTATCCCCTATATAGTGCACTACTTTTGTCCAGGGCCCTCTATATAGTGCACTACTTTTGACCAAGGCGCCCTATATAGTGCACTCTATTTGACCAGAGCCCTACGGGAGCCCTATGGAGTCAAAAGTTGTGACCTAAAAAGGGAATAAGGTTCCAATTTGGGACGCATTTAGCCATATCATAGATAGACAAATGAAATGATTAATTGAGACCAAATGAATCACACTAACTGATGTGTCATAAGCCACAGTGATTAATTGCGGTTCGATTTAGATAGTTCCTGGTAATTGGGCTTTTTTTGTTCAGCCCTAAATGTGGGCGGCAGCATCAGAGAGCAGGATGAGTCAAACGGCAGCATAACAGACAGCACAGAGGTTGAATCAGTTTAGAAATGTGCTTCCCTCATTAAACAAACTGCAATGCTACTACAGATGAAGAGGCTTTAGGGTTATGCTCCACAACCAATTTCAATTTCTGTCTTTATAGTCCTACAGCCCATCTCCCCCATATGGGAGCTCATATAGGAGCTCCCCATGCCTTCCATCCCTGTCCAATCCATCCAGCACCTCCAGACTCCTCTGCTCTCAGGAGGAGCTTATTTTATGTGGGCCAAAGCCCATCTCCCAAACGAGAAGCCACCCACCATTGCAATTGAATACTCAATAGGCGAGCCATTTAACAAAAAGAGGGAGAAGAGAGTACGTCTATCTTATTAATATACCCTGCCCTGGCGAAGGAACCCGTCATCATTCTAGTCTTCAAGCTGTTTTTAAACAGCATTTAGCCCAAGTGATCCCATTGCTCCCTGGGCTATGAAAAGAGGGTATGACACTTCAAGAGATTTCTTCTTCGTCTACTTTCCCCCTCTGTGGTATGCCCGTGTCCCATTTTAGGAATGTTTCCCCACATAATATTGTCTGTGTGGTTTATCTTGCATTTTGGCTCCCAGCCGTGTTCTCTCTTTCTCTCCATCTGTGTGGGGTGGGGGTGGGGGGGTGGGGGGTGGGGGGGGTTAAGGAATTTTCCAGGACAGCTGAAGTGGGTTTCTGGGTGGAAAAGGCGGACACTGAGAAGGGATAGAGATACAGGGAAATATCAGGCCTGGGTTCAAATACTATTTTAAATCTTTCTAATACTTTGTAGTGTTTGCCTGGAGTGTCATGTGGGCAGGGTTTCATTGCAACAGGGAAGTCAACAACTCAACCAATTACAGCTAAAGTATTTGAAATGATTTCAAATAGTACTTAAACCCAGGTCTGGATAGATATAAGGGTCAATATTATGCTGGTGTTTTCTCTTCTCTTCTGCAACTTCTCCAGCAGTATGATTCATCATCCTGGCTTTGTCTGTTCCACTGACTGCTAGGAAGCCGTATCTCCATGCAGAGGCCTGTGGTTTTATATCGCCACGGTGATGTGCAGAGTGATGTGCTCTCTGCCTGCCAGTCAGTAGTGTGTGTAGGTGATGGGAAGTTTACTCAAGACCCCTGAGGGGATGACGGGAGGGGGGTGGGGGGTGGGGGGGGGGGTTCTCCTTGCGAAGAAAAAGAGAGAGAGAGAGAGAGAGAGAGAGAGAATTTCCCCTTGACAGCTCACCCACAGTGGTCTAGAGATGTGCTTCTGGTTCTCACAACAGTAGCTTGGGGAAATATCTTGTAGGTCGGCCGGTCGGCACGTCTCACTGGCTAAAACAAAGAGATGTGGAAGACAGATTATAGCTGAAACACCCTCATCTTCTAGAGCTCTCTCTTTTTCTCTCTCTCTCCTCATTAACCTCCCTGTGTTTACACCATGGCCTGAAGATGTCCAGCTGGGAGGTCTGATTCCGTATAGGAATTTTTATTTTATTTAACTAGGCAAGTCAGTTAAGAACTAATTCTTATTTTCAATGACGGCCTACCCCGGCCAAATCCTCCCCTAACCCGGACAACACTGGTCCAATTGTGCGCCGGCCTATGGGACTCCCAACCCCGGCCTGGTTGTGATACATCCCAGGATCGAACCCAGGTCTGTAGTGACACTGCGATGCAGTGCCTTACACCGCTGCGCCACTTAGGATCCCAAGTTACATATCAGTCTGGGGCCACAAGAAAGCAGCTAGTGGGCTTGATGTGGTCTCTGGGCAGCCAGTTTGAGAACCTTGGTTTACACCATGAGAATCCAACCAGGGCAGGACCCCTAGTCTGCATCCCAAATCACACCCTATTCAATATACATAATGCATTGGTTTTGATCAGGTCAAAAATACAGCACTATGTTAGGGAATAGGGTGTGATTTGGGATGCACACCTAGCCTGCGAAGTACAGAGGCATCATTCTCAGTGAAGCAGAACAAACATCATGTTTTCACCTGAGAGGAAAAAAAGCTGTTCTTCTTGTCTTTCACCACTGACTGTTACTTGAGTATCTGTGGTGATGAATCACAGGCCTGCTCTGCTGTGTTCAGTGCTGGAGTAGCAGGTTGACCTTCTGTGTGTGATGTGATGAACAGTCAATATGAGTCATACAAACGCATTAGCTGAGCTGGATCACTAAATGTGTCTGCGGTTGTTTTTTTTAAATTGAATAGTAGATCACATGAAGTACCGTTACAAGATGTTACAGCAGCCTGGATATATTAAAATCATCCCTAATATCACCCCTCCTACGTCTGACTGTATACATATAAGTGGCATCCAGGAAGTCGCGTTGGTCAGAAGACCTCTTTTACAAGGGAGACCTGGACAAGAGGACAACTCAATAAAAACAACAACCACTCACAGTATTGTACTGTCCATCCACAGTATCTCTCAACTACTCTCTCTCTCTCTCTCTCTTTCCCTCTCTCTCTCTCTCTCTCTCTCTCTCTCTCTCTCTCTCCTGGCCTGTCTGTAAGAGAGTCATAGTGGCACTTTGAGAGCCAGCATGTCTCCAGCAGTCGCCAGAGGAGCCCAGGATAACCACTGTAATCTACAGCTGATGGGCCGGCTTCCGGATCTCCAGGATTGAACCATGAAATATTTGAAATTGCCAGGGTTAAAAGAGGGTGGTAGTGCCATGGAAACACAGTGAGAGACCCATAGAGCAGGGGTAAGCAACTAGAATTAGCCGTCGGATGATTTTTGTCAGAGTGAACGGTCGAGGGGCAAGAAAATAATCATAATATTTCATACACTGCAAATTGTCGACAACTAAGCCCAAAAAGAGATTGTATTTTAATATAGCAAACGATCACATACAGTAAGTATTTTTTTTTTCTTTTTGTTGGAATACTTAGGAACAGATTCCTAAATATAACAAAAAAAATAATAATATTAAATATATATTTTTTTTAAATCACTGAATTCCTGGGGATTTTACATTCTTTTTTGACCAAAAACTAGAATCATTCCCCAGGGGTCAGCCTGTTGGTCTGGTATAGAGCATCTTAACAAGTATTCGGACACAAACTGACACACAGACACACCAACGCAGAGTTCGAGGAGATGTATTATAAGGAATAGTTACCGCTGGGAACAGATCAACAGTTACTGCTGGGAACAGATCAACAGTTACTGCTGGGAACAGATCAATAGTTACTGCTGGGAACAGATCAATAGTTACTGCTGGGAACAGATCAATAGTTACTGCTGGGAACAGATCAACAGTTACTGCTGGGAACAGATCAATAGTTACTGCTGGGAACAGATCAATAGTTACTGCTGGGAACAGATCAACAGTTACTGCTGGGAACAGATCAACAGTTACTGCTGGGAACAGATCAATAGTTACTGCTGGGAACAGATCAATAGTTTCTGCTGGGAACAGATCAATAGTTACTGCTGGGAGCAGATCAATAGTTACTGCTGGGAGCAGATCAATAGTTACTGCTGGGAGCAGATCAACAGTTACTGCTGGGAACAGATCAATAGTTACTGCTGGGAACAGATCAATAGTTACTGCTGGGAGCAGATCAACAGTTACTGCTGGGAGCAGATCAATAGTTACTGCTGGGAACAGATCAATAGTTACTGCTGGGAACAGATCAACAGTTACTGCTGGGAGCAGATCAACAGTTACTGCTGGGAGCAGATCAATAGTTACTGCTGGGAACAGATCAACAGTTACTGCTGGGAACAGATCAACAGTTACTGCTGGGAGCAGATCAATAGTTACTGCTGGGAACAGATCAATAGTTACTGCTGGGAACAGATCAATAGTTACTGCTGGGAGCAGATCAACAGTTACTGCTGGGAACAGATCAATAGTTACTGCTGGGAACAGATCAATAGTTACTGCTGGGAACAGATCAATAGTTACTGCTGGGAGCAGATCAACAGTTACTGCTGGGAGCAGATCAATAGTTACTGCTGGGAACAGATCAACAGTTACTGCTGGGAACAGATCAACAGTTACTGCTGGGAACAGATCAACAGTTACTGCTGGGAACAGATCAATAGTTACTGCTGGGAACAGATCAATAGTTACTGCTGGGAACAGATCAATAGTTACTGCTGGGAACAGATCAATAGTTACCTGAGCTGTAGATCAGTAGTGGCCTGAGTTTGGCTGGTGTCTGAAGCCAGTGTATATCTGGCACAGCAGGAGAAGAAGAAGAGAAGTGAGCACAGGAAGAGTGAACTTGTTCTTGCTGGAGAAGAAGACATTTGCGTCTCAAATGGCACACTGTTCTCCATATAGTGCACTACTTTCGACCAGGTCCTATAGAGCTCTGTTTAAAAGTAGAGCACTGTAAAGGGAATAGGGTGTGATTTGGGAGGTAGATCGTGACTGGTACTGTACAAGTTTAACACCACACACCACACCGCTGGGGGATTCTGAGACTCTGATACCCTGAGACCCTATTTCTGAGGCCCCGGGCCCTTATGATGCCTTTCCTGCCCAATTATGATCTAGTGGAACTTTGAGGCCCCTTGCTGCCTGCTGCTGGCTTCTCCCTGTTCTCTCTGACTCCTCCTCTTGTCTTATCTACAGTGTATTGGCTTGGCAGAGCCCACTAGCTTTTATTATCGTCTTCCCACAGTCCAGGGAATATACAGTATAGGCCTAGTCATGTTTCCCAGTGAGTTGGCTGTCTTGTACAGTGCATTCAGAAAGTATTCAGACTTCTTGACTTTTTCCAGATTTTGTTACGTTACAGCCTTATTCTAAAATTGATTAAAATGTTATTTTTTTCCCCCCTCATGAATCTACACAATACCCCTTAATGACAAAGCAAAACAGGTTTTAGTTTTTTTTTGCAAATATATTAAAATCCAGAAATATCATATTTACATAAGTATTAAGACCTTTCAGGTCTCTCCGGAGATGATTAATCGGGTTCAAGTCCGGGCTCTGGCTGGGCCACTCAAGGACTTTCAGAGACTTGTCCCGAAACCACTCCTGCGTTGTCTTGGCTGTGTGCTTAGGGTCGTTGTCCTGTTGAAAGGTGAACCTTCGCACCAGTCTGAGGTCCTGAGTGCTCTGGAGAAGGTTTTCATCAAGGATCTCTCTGTACTTCGCTCCGTTCATCTTTCCCTTGATCCTGACTAGTCTCCCAGTCCCTGCCGCTGAAAAACATCCCCACGGCATGATGCTACCACCACCATGCTTCACTGTAGGGATGGTGCCTAGGTTTCCTCCAGACGTGACGCTTGGCATTCAGGCCAAAGACTTCAATCTTGGTTTCATCAGACGAGAGAATCTTGTTTCTTAGGTCTGAGAGTCCTTTAGGTGCCTTTTGGCAAACCGGGCTGCCTTGTGCCTTTTACTGAGGAGTGGCTTCTGTCTGGCCACTCTAACATAAAGGACTGATTGGTGGAGTGCTGCAGAGATGGTTGTCCCATCTCCACAGAGGAACTCTGGAGCTCTGTCAGACTGACCAACGGGTTCTTGGTCACCTCTAATCAATTTGTAGAAACATTTCAAGAATGGTGAACGGAAACAGGATGCACCTGAGCTCAATTTCGCGTCTCGTAGCAAAGGGTCTGAATGCTTATGTAAGTAAGGTACGTTTAGTTTTTTTATTGTATTTTTGTGGGCCAAAAAATATAAAAACCTGTTTTCAGTTTGGCATTATGGGGAAATGTGTGTAGATTAATGAGGATTGTTTTATTTTTTTATCCATTTTAGAATACAGTTGTAACGTAACAAAATGTGGAAAAAGTGAAGGGGTCTGAATACTTCCCCGAATGCACTGTATAGGGTTAATTTATTAGTCTACTGTCATCCACAGGGAGGAGAAAGCAGGGTGTCAAAGAATTGTGCAGTTGTCGACTATGATCAAATGTAAAAAAAATATTAGTTTAGATTTTTGATAAATCGGGAATGTTTGTGAGAGACGGACACAAATATGGAGACCTTAGATTTTGTTAATGTAACTAAATCCCTCTAATTTCCTGATAACGATCTTGATTATGGTGAAATGATTTGTCAAAGTGCAGCTACTACTACTCTTGAACCTTTGGATGCCATCTACCATAGTGCTCTTTGTTGTTACAGGTGACAGTTTTGATACTCACCACTGTGTCCTGTATCAAAAGGTTTTCTGGACTTCATTATCCTGTTGGGGTGTAGGGGGCAGTATTTTCACAGCCGGATGAAAAACGTACCCAAATTAAACAGGTTACTACTCTGGCCAAGAATCTAGAATATGCATATTATTAGTAGATTTGGATAGAAAACACTCTGAAGTTTCTTAAACTGTTTGAATGGTGTCTGTGAGTATAACAGAACTCATATGGCAGGCAAAAACCTGAGAAAAAGTCAACCAGGAAGTGGAGGATCTGAGAATTGTAGTTCTTCTTTCTAGTCCCTTTCGAAACTACAGTATCTGTGGGGTTACGTTGCACTTTCTAAAGGCTTCCATTGGCTGTCTAAAGCCTTCAGAAAGTGGTTTGAGCCTTCTCCTGTCACTGGGCAGATAATAGGAGCTCAGTTACTCAGTGGACTGCCTGGCAACAAAGGGATTGGATATGCGCAGTCACGCGAGCACGCTGTTCCTTCTTTTTCTCCTTGAATGAATACGCTATTGTCCGGTTGGAATATTATCGCAATTTTACGTTAAAAACTTTGTCTCTGGTACCGCACTCGCACGTTATGCCTTTGGATAGTGCTCTGTACGCACGAACAAAATGGAGGTATTTGGACATAAATATGGATTATTTGGAACAAAAACAACATTTCTTGTGGAAGTAGCAGTCCTGGGAGTGCATTCTGCCAAAGATCAGCAAAGGTAAGAGAATATTTCTAATACTAATTCTGAATTTAGGATGCCCCGAACGTGGCGGGTGTCTGTATAGCTTGCTGTGATGGCTGAGCTATGTACTCAGAATATTGAAAAATGTGCTTTCTCCGTAAAGCTATTTTAAAATCTGACACACAGCGGTTGCATCCAGGAGTAGTCTATCTATAATTCTTTAAATAATTGTTATATATTTTGTCAACGTTTATGATGAGTATTTTTGTAAATTGTTGTGCACATTCACCGGCCGTTTTGGTGGGAATACATTTTCTGAACATCACGCGCCAATGTAAAATGCTGTTTTTGGATATAAATATGAACTTTATCGAACAAAACATACATGTATTGTGTAACATAATGTCCTAGGCGTGTCATCTGATGAAGATCGTCAAAGGTTAGTGCTTCATTTAGCTGTGTTTTGGGTTTTATTGACACATGTCCTTGCTTGGAAAATGGCTGTGTGATTATATTTGTCTATGTACTCTCCTAACATAATCTAATGTTTTGCTTTCGCTGTAAAGCCTTTTTGAAATCGGACAATGTGGTTACATCAAGGAGAAGTGCATCTTTAAAATGGTGTAAAATAGTTGTATGTTTTAGAAAGTTGAATTATGACATTTTGTTGTTTTTGAATTTGCCGCCCTGATATTTCACTGGCTGTGTCCCGCAGGTGGAAAGGTAGCGTCCCACATAGCCCTGAGAAGTTAAAGTCCGTTAGATCTCTACATTACTCCCTTTCTGTTTACAAGGCACTACTTCATAAACTTCAGTCTTATCTAACTTTGCTGTTAAAGTATAGACACCTGAGTTGACTAACCCCGTTCACAGGACTGGTTAAATATTGAGGTTCCTAACCCGTTCACAGGACTGGTTAAATATTGAGGTACCTAGGGATTCCACCGAGCTAGGTAAATCTGCTTTTAGTTTTAATATACCGTACTGCTGAAACAAAATTCAAAATACATTTAATCTTGATGTTCTGGTGCCGTTCGGGCAGTTTAGAGTATTATAATTTAAAGTATTGATTGGGACTTATTTGTGGAATGTAATTTTTTCTGGGTAATTTGTGATGTTTCATTTTTGCTTCCCATGACTGTGTTTTTGTATTTTAATGTGTATCTATACACTGAACAAAAATATAAAAGCAACATGCAACAATTTCAAAGGTTTTACTGAGTTACAGTTCATATAAGGAAAACAGTCAATTGAAATGTATTCATTTGGCCCTAATCTATTGTTTGTTTCAACGCCAAACTGCAGTCAGGTCAAGACCTTGGTGAGGATGACGAGCATGCAGATGAGCTTCCCTGAGACGGTTTCTGACAGTTGTGCAGAAATTCTTTGGTTGTGCCAACCTACAGTTTCATCAGCTGTCCGTTTTCAGAAGCCGGATGTGGAGGTCTTGGGCTGGCGTGGTTACACTTGGTCTGCGGTTGTGAGGCTTGTTGGATGTACTGCCAAATTCTCTAAAACGATGTCGGAGGTAGAGAAAAGACCATGAAATTCTTTGGCAACAGCTCTGGTGGACATTTCTGCACTCAGCATGCCAATAGCACGCTCCCTCAAAACTTGAGATATCTGTGGCATTGTGTTGTGTGACAAAACTGCACATTTTAGAATGGCCTTTTATTGTCCCCAGCACAAGGTGCACCTGTGTAATGATCATGCTGTTTAATCAGCTTCTTGATATGCCACACCTGTCAGGTGGATGGATTATCTTGGCAAAGGATAAATGCTCTTTAACAGGAATCTAAACAAATTTGTGCTCAAAATTTGAGAGAAATAAGCTTTTTGTGCATATGGAACATTTCTGGGATCTTTTTTGCAGTTCATGAAACATGGGACAAACAATTTACATGTTGCGTTTATATTTTTGTTCAAAATATATATTTTGTGTATAACGTATATATTTATGTTGTATCATACAGAGTGCATTTGAAAAAGATACACTATATATACAAAAGTATGTGGACACCCCTTAAAATTAGGGGATTTGGATATTTCAGCCACACCCATTGCTGACAGGTGTATAAAATCGAGCACACAGTCATGCAATCTCCATAGACAAACATTGGCAGTAGAATGGCCTTACTAAAGAGCTGAGTGACTTTCAACGAGGCATCGTCATAGGATGCCACCTTTCCAACAAGTCAGTTTGTCAAATTTCTGCCCCGCTAGAGCTGCCCCGCTCAACTGTAAGTGCTGTTATTGTGAAGTGGAAACGTTGAGGAGCAACAACGTCTCAGCCGTGAAGTGGTAGGCCACACAAGCTCACAGAACAGGACCGTCGAGTGCTGAAGAATCGTCTGTAAGACTCACTACCGAGTTCCAAACTGCCTCTGGAAGCAACGTCAGCACAAGAACTGTTCGTCGGGAGCTTCATGAAATGGGTTTCCAAGGCCGGGCAGCCGCACACGAGCCTAAAATCACCATGCTCAATGCCAAACATCGGCTGGAGGGGTGTAAAGCTTGCTGCCATTGGACAGTGGAAACACATTCTGTGGAGTGGTGAATCAATCATTGGAGCAGTGGAAACACATTCTGTGGAGTGGTGAATCACGCTTCACCATCTGGCAGTCCAAAGGACAAATCTGGGTTTGCCGGATGCCAGGGGAACGCTACCTGCCCCAATGCATAGTGCCAACTGTAAGGTTTGGTGGAGGAGGAATAATGGTCTGGGGCTGTTTTTCATGGTTTGGGCTAGGTCCCTTAGTTCCAGTGAAGGGAAAACTTAACACTACAGTATACAATGACATTCTAGACGAACATGTGCTTCTAACTTTGTGGCAACAGTTTGGGGAAGGCCCTTTCCTGTTTCAGCATAACAATGCCCCCATGCACAAGCGAGGTCCATACAGAAATGGTTTGCCAAGATCAGTATGGAAGAACTTGACTGGTTTTCACAGAGCCCTGACCTCAGCCCCTTTGAACACCTTTGGGATGAATTGGAACGCCGACTGCGAGCCAGGCCTAATCGCCCAACATCAGTGCCAGACCTCACTAATGCTCTTGTGGCTGAATGGAAGCATGTCCCCGCAGGAATGTTCCGATATCTAGTGGAAAGCCTTCCCGTAAGAGTGGAGGCTATTATAGCAGCAAAGGGGGGGACCAACTCCATATTAATGCCCATGATTTTGGAATGAGATATTTGATGAGGAGGTGTCCATATACTTTTGGTCATGTGGTATACGCAGGTCTCAATATGTCTTCCCTGTTAAAATAAAGGTTACATTTAAAAATATATATCAAAACATGATCAATTACAAATTGCATTGGATGTTCCGAACATCCCACCAAGTAATATCAAATGAATGGATGTTTACTTTCCACTAAGGATGCGATCTTGAATTTGTCTGACAAACCTCACTTACCTAAAGCTTCCCACTACTACTGCTACTCCAACTAGAACTGAATTAGCTGTTGTTTTGACCTTCATTATTGTGCCTCTGGTTGATTACATCATGCCAAGTATCTCCTCCTCAGAAAAGCTCTGCAGTTGCTTTCCTCTGTCTGCTCTGTAAAGCTTGTCACATGCTAGCTGGCATATGATTGGCTGTTGCAGGCAGGGGTCTTGTTCTCTTACTCTTAGCTTCTCATCTGGTGTGAGGCCATCTTACGCCAGATCATGAGATAACACGTTGCACATCATCTCAATTTTCATACGGCCAATTTATTCAAACAAAACTCCTCTCATCTCTCACATAGACACAAATGGTTTGAATTATTTCTCAAAGCTTTTTGTTTTTTTCTGCCTCCTACATTTTTATTGCATGCAAATCCCAAACAGAGCAGGGCAATGTAACCCAAATGGCACCCTATTCCCTACATAGTGCACTACGTTTGTCCAGAGGCCTATGGGTCGTGGTCAAAAGTATTGCACTATATAGGGAATAGGTTACCATTTGGGAAACCAAGTGAATTGGTTATAGTTTGTTTACCACAAGAGACTTGTTTGTTTTCTTGACCCGTTAGTCTGTTCTTAAGACGTCTCTCTCTGTCCGTGTCCATCCATCCATCCATAGTTCTGTCCGTCCATCCACCAACCCTCCCACCCACCCACCCGTCCGTCCGTCCGTCTGTCCCTCCATTCATCCATGCCTCCACCCGCCCACCCAACCTCAACATCTATCCATCCCTCTCTCGCTCCCTAGCTAGTCTTCTCTTCTGGTAGATTCCAGTCCTGTGTTGACCCCAAGGTAAAGAGGCGATAGAGATGTGTTAGAGACCCTTGCTGCTGATAAGTCTGCTGCACACAGCTACTGATACTGCTGCAGTAGAAGTAGAATCCCTTGAACAAGACTTCCCCATCCAAGTCAATGTCAGAGGCTTTGTCTGTTCTAGGGATTCTAGAACCACCATCCCCATTCAAGTCAATGTCAGAGGCTTTGTCTGTTCTAGGGATTCTAGAACCACCATCCCCATTCAAGTCAATGTCAGAGGCTTTGTCTGTTCTAGGGATTCTAGAACCACCATCCCCATTCAAGTCAATGTCAGAGGCTTTGTCTGTTCTAGGGATTCTAGAATCACCATCCCCATTCAAGTCAATGTCAGAAGGCTTTGTCTGTTCTAGGGATTCTAGAACCACCATCCCCATTCAAGTCAATGTCAGAGGCTTTGTCTGTTCTAGGGATTCTAGAACCACCATCCCCATTCAAGTCAATGTTTGAGGCTTTGTCTGTTCTAGGGATTCTAGAACCACCATCCCCATTCAAGTCAATGTCAGAGGCTTTGTCTGTTCTAGGGATTCTAGAACCACCATCCCCATTCAAGTCAATGTGAGGAGCCTTTTCATCTGTTCAGCGGATTCTATTTCTATGACTGCTGCTGTTCTCATTAGACTTGTTAAACCAGAAGGATAGAATGTAACAGAGCCTTATTCTGTTCATTACATCATCTGGTTATATCCTGTGTTAACTAACTCTCTATGCAACTCCATTTCCTCTCTGAGATCGCTATCGTCGGGAGATATTTATGTACTGCACATGTTTCCGATTGTTTAACCTCTGGAGCTCTGCTGTAACTGGAGGTATTGGTGCAACCAAAAACAGGGGCTTGCTAGAGAGAGCTCACTGCCTGGCCTTTTAGATAGTGAGATATATGGTGAGGGTGACGTTAGAAGTGGAGGCTATTATTGTAGCCGTGTAACACACAGTATGCCACTTAGCAGGCACTTTGATCCTAAGTGACTTACATTACAGTGCAAATACATATATTTTTGCAGCCAGGAATTGAGCCCACGACCTTAGCGTTGCTACTGTAGCGCCATGCTCTTACCAATGTAGACCTGGTGGTAGTATAGGGGTCATTAACTTGGTGGTAGTATAGGGGTCATTAACCTGGTGGTAGTATAGGGGTCATTAACCTGGTGGTAGTATAGGGGTCATTAACCTGGTGGTAGTATAGGGGTCATTAACCTGGTGGTAGTATAGGGGTCATTAACCTGGTGGTAGTATAGGGGTCAGGTCATTAACTTGGTGGTAGTATAGGGGTCAGGTCATTAACTTGGTGGTAGTATAGGGGTCAGGTCATTAACCTGGTGGTAGTATAGGGGTCAGGTCATTAACCTGGTGGTAGTATAGGGGTCATTAACCTGGTGGTAGTATAGGAGGTCATTAACCTGGTGGTAGTATAGGGGTCATTAACCTGGTGGTAGTATAGGGGTCATTAACCTGGTGGTAGTATAGGGGTCATTAACCTGGTGGTAGTATAGGGGTCATTAACCTGGTGGTAGTATAGGGGTCATTAACCTGGTGGTAGTATAGAGGTCATTAACCTGGTGGTAGTATAGGGGTCATTAACCTGGTGGTAGTATAGGGGTCATTAACCTGGTGGTAGTATAGGGGTCATTAACCTGGTGGTAGTATAGGGGTCATTAACCTGGTGGTAGTATAGGGGTCATTAACCTGGCGGTGGTAGTATAGGGGTCATTAACCTGGTGGTAGTATAGAGGTCATTAACCTGGTGGTAGTATAGGGGTCATTAACCTGGTGGTAGTATAGGGGTCATTAACCTGGTGGTAGTATAGGGGTCATTAACCTGGTGGTAGTATAGGGGTCATTAACCTGGTGGTAGTATAGGGGTCATTAACCTGGTGGTAGTATAGGGGTCATTAACCTGGTGGTAGTATAGGGGTCATTAACCTGGTGGTAGTATAGGGGTCATTAACCTGGTGGTAGTATAGGGGTCATTAACCTGGTGGTAGTATAGGGGTCATTAACCTGGTGGTAGTATAGGGGTCATTAACCTGGTGGTAGTATAGGGGTCATTAACCTGGTGGTAGTATAGGGGTCATTAACCTGGTGGTAGTATAGGGGTCATTAACCTGGTGGTAGTATAGGGGTCATTAACCTGGTGGTAGTATAGGGGTCATTAACCTGGTGGTAGTATAGGGGTCATTAACCTGGTGGTAGTATAGGGGTCATTAACCTGGTGGTAGTATAGGGGCAGGTCATTAACCTGGTGGTAGTATAGGGGTCATTAACCTGGTGGTAGTATAGGGGTCATTAACCTGGTGGTAGTATAGGGGTCAGGTCATTAACCTGGTGGTAGTATAGGGGTCATTAACCTGGTGGTAGTATAGGGGTCATTAACCTGGTGGTAGTATAGGGGTCATTAACCTGGTGGTAGTATAGGGGTCATTAACCTGGTGGTAGTATAGGGGTCATTAACCTGGTGGTAGTATAGGGGTCATTAACCTGGTGGTAGTATAGGGGTCATTAACCTGGTGGTAGTATAGGGGTCATTAACCTGGTGGTAGTATAGGGGTCATTAACCTGGTGGTAGTATAGGGGTCATTAACCTGGTGGTAGTATAGGGGTCATTAATCTGGTGGTAGTATAGGGGTCATTAACCTGGTGGTAGTATAGGGGTCATTAACCTGGTGGTAGTATAGGGGTCATTAACCTGGTGGTAGTATAGGGGTCATTAACCTGGTGGTAGTATAGGGGTCATTAACCTGGTGGTAGTATAGGGGTCATTAACCTGGTGGTAGTATAGGGGTCATTAACCTGGTGGTAGTATAGGGGTCATTAACCTGGTGGTAGTATAGAGGTCATTAACCTGGTGGTAGTATAGGGGTCATTAACCTGGTGGTAGTATAGGGGTCATTAACCTGGTGGTAGTATAGGGGTCATTAACCTGGTGGTAGTATAGGGGTCATTAACCTGGTGGTAGTATAGGGGTCATTAACCTGGTGGTAGTATAGGGGTCATTAACCTGGTGGTAGTATAGGGGTCATTAACTTGGTGGTAGTATAGAGGTCATTAACCTGGTGGTAGTATAGAGGTCATTAACCTGGTGGTAGTATAGGGGTCATTAATCTGGTGGTAGTATAGGGGTCATTAACCTGGTGGTAGTATAGGGGTCATTAACCTGGTGGTAGTATAGGGGTCATTAACCTGGTGGTAGTATAGGGGTCAGGTCATTAACCTGGTGGTAGTATAGGGGTCATTAACCTGGTGGTAGTATAGGGGTCATTAACCTGGTGGTAGTATAGGGGTCATTAACCTGGTGGTAGTATAGGGGTCAGGTCATTAACCTGGTGGTAGTATAGGGGTCATTAACCTGGTGGTAGTATAGGGGTCATTAACCTGGTGGTAGTATAGGGGTCATTAACCTGGTGGTAGTATAGGGGTCATTAACCTGGTGGTAGTATAGGGGTCATTAACCTGGTGGTAGTAGGGGTCATTAACCTGGTGGTAGTATAGGGGTCATTAACCTGGTGGTAGTATAGGGGTCATTAACCTGGTGGTAGTATAGAGGTCATTAACCTGGTGGTAGTATAGGGGTCATTAACCTGGTGGTAGTATAGGGGTCATTAACCTGGTGGTAGTATAGGGGTCATTAACCTGGTGGTAGTATAGGGGTCATTAACCTGGTGGTAGTATAGGGGTCAGGTCATTAACCTGGTGGTAGTATAGGGGTCATTAACTTGGTGGTAGTATAGAGGTCATTAACCTGGTGGTAGTATAGGGGTCATTAATCTGGTGGTAGTATAGGGGTCATTAACCTGGTGGTAGTATAGGGGTCATTAACCTGGTGGTAGTATAGGGGTCATTAACCTGGTGGTAGTATAGGGGTCATTAACCTGGTGGTAGTATAGGGGTCATTAACCTGGTGGTAGTATAGGGGTCATTAACCTGGTGGTAGTATAGGGGTCAGGTCATTAACCTGGTGGTAGTATAGGGGTCATTAACCTGGTGGTAGTATAGGGGTCATTAACCTGGTGGTAGTATAGGGGTCATTAACCTGGTGGTAGTATAGGGGTCATTAACCTGGTGGTAGTATAGGGGTCATTAACCTGGTGGTAGTATAGGGGTCATTAACCTGGTGGTAGTATAGGGGTCATTAACCTGGTGGTAGTATAGGGGTCATTAACCTGGTGGTAGTATAGGGGTCAGGTCATTAACCTGGTGGTAGTATAGGGGTCATTAACCTGGTGGTAGTATAGGGGTCATTAACCTGGTGGTAGTATAGGGGTCATTAACCTGGTGGTAGTATAGGGGTCATTAACCTGGTGGTAGTATAGGGGTCATTAACCTGGTGGTAGTATAGGGGTCATTAACCTGGTGGTAGTATAGGGGTCATTAACTTGGTGGTAGTATAGAGGTCATTAACCTGGTGGTAGTATAGGGGTCATTAACCTGGTGGTAGTATAGGGGTCATTAACCTGGTGGTAGTATAGGGGTCATTAACCTGGTGGTAGTATAGGGGTCAGGTCATTAACCTGGTGGTAGTATAGGGGTCATTAACCTGGTGGTAGTATAGGGGTCATTAACCTGGTGGTAGTATAGGGGTCATTAACCTGGTGGTAGTATAGAGGTCATTAACCTGGTGGTAGTATAGGGGTCATTAATCTGGTGGTAGTATAGGGGTCATTAACCTGGTGGTAGTATAGGGGTCATTAACCTGGTGGTAGTATAGGGGTCATTAACCTGGTGGTAGTATAGGGGTCATTAACCTGGTGGTAGTATAGGGGTCATTAACCTGGTGGTAGTATAGGGGTCATTAACCTGGTGGTAGTATAGGGGTCATTAACCTGGTGGTAGTATAGGGGTCATTAACCTGGTGGTAGTATAGGGGTCATTAACCTGGTGGTAGTATAGGGGTCATTAACCTGGTGGTAGTATAGGGGTCATTAACCTGGTGGTAGTATAGGGGTCATTAACCTGGTGGTAGTATAGGGGTCATTAACCTGGTGGTAGTATAGGGGTCATTAACCTGGTGGTAGTATAGGGGTCATTAACCTGGTGGTAGTATTGGGGTCAGGTTATTAACCTGGTGGTTAAGGGGTGAAACAGGCCAGCAGACAGACTCCAGGAGGGTGTCTGAAAGCCATGCATGGCTGCTCTGTGTTTTGATTGGTGTTTGTCCCAAATGACACCCTATACAACTATAGGTCTCTGGTCAAGAGTAGTGCACTATATAGGGAATAGTGTGCAATTTGGGAAGTAGTCTTGGTTTTCTATTCTTTTTTCACCGGAAGTGCTAGACATGAAATGCCAGTCAGTAAAATAGATGTACTGATTGGTGTCACTCTTAAGGGACTCCTTGCTGTATTTTGGGTTACGTTAACATTAGATTGCCTGTGAATGTGTCAAAATATCGTAATATTTCTCAAGGACACTTCCAAAACACTCCAACACTCCCTTGTGCAGTATAAAATAAAAAAATGTAATAACAAACATATTGTTAAACAACATTTAATCAGATGCTTTCAATCAGATCCCACAGCCCTTAAGAAGGATGTCTTCCTGTGCGTTTTAACTGTGATTTTGAGCAGGAACGCTACATTCCTTCTCCAGGAATCTCCAGGAGTCCTCAGCTCAGAGGTCACACACAGCCCTCCATTTGGCTGTGGGGAAGGAGGGAGGGAGTCTCTACCAGACCAGCTACATTATCATTTTAATAATCACCTGCACTACTTATGAACACACACACACACACAGTAGCTGAACTAACCCCATGGTGGGCTCTGACATTCTGACATACAGTAAGGATACGTCCCAAATAACACCCTACTTCATGTATAGTGCACTGTATAGGGAATAGGGAGCCATTTAGGAAGCATACCATGACCCGGAGGCCACTTCAAGGGGACTACACTGACTCACCCCACTGCTCCTGCTACTATTGCCACACACACACAGTGTATGTATGAGTGTGTGTGTGGAAGCAGCATTGAGCTGAATGCCAGATGTTGTTTTGTTGTTACTGTGCGTTAGGTTGAAGCTAAAGATGCTGAGGATGGCTGGCACTGGAACATGCAGTGTTGAATCATGAAGAACTGAACTGAAGACATACAATTTGAATTCCCACGGAAGTAGAATGCACTGTGGTCAGTCAATATTCTATTTAAGCAATAAGGCCAGAGGTGGTGTAGTATATGGCCAATATACCACGGCTAAGGGCTGTTCTTTTTTGCACGACGCAACGCGGAGTGCCTGCACACAGCCGTGCTATATTGGCCATATACCACAAACCCCCGAGGTGCCTTATTGCTATTATAAACTGGTTACCAACGTAATTAGAGCAGTAAAAATAAATGTTTTTTCATACCTGTGGTATACGGTCTGATATACCATGACTGTCAGCCAATCAGCATTCAGGGCTGGAACCACCTGTAACGAGTGTGCTGAGAGTCAGGAAGTAAGTTCAGGGAGTGTTTTAATAAATAAACAAACCAATAAACAGGAAACACAAACAACGCACCGACATGAAAACAGAGTCAATAACAGCTGAGGAAAGAGCCAAGGGGAGTGACACATATAGGGAAGATAATCAAGGAGGTGATGGAGTCCAGGTGCGCAAGACGATGGTGACAGGTGTACAGGATCATCAGCAACCTGATGACCTAGAGGAAGGAGAGGGAGTATACATGACACCACCTAGTTTATAATTTCAAGTTAATCATTGATGGGCATCTGCTCTTACTTTTTATTTTATTTCACCTTTATTTAACCAGGTAGGCAAGTTGAGAACAAGTTCTTATTTACAATTGCGACCTGGCCAAGATAAAGCAAAGCAGTTTGACACATACAACAACACAGAGTTACACATGGAGTAAAACAAACATACAGTCAATAATATAGTAGAAAAATAAGTCTATATATAAAGTGAGCAAATGAGGTGAGATAAGGGAGGTAAAGGCAAAAAAGGCCATGGTGGCGAAGTAAAAACAATATAGCAAGTAAAACACTGGAATGGTAGATTTGCAGTGGAAGAAAGTGCAAAGTAGAAATAGAAATAATGGGGTGCTAAGGAGCAAAATAAATAAATAAATACAGTAGGGGAAGAGGTAGTTGTTTGGACTAAATTATAGATGGGCTATGTACAGGTGCAGTGATCTGTGAGCTGATCTGACAGCTGGTGCTTAAAGCTAGTGAGGGAGTTAAGAGTCTCCAGCTTCAGTGATTTTTGTAGTTCGTTCCAGTCATTGGCAGCAGAGAACTGGAAGGAGAGGCGGCCGAAGGAAGAATTGGCTTTGGGGGTGACCAGAGAGATATACCTGCTGGAGCGCGTGCTACAGGTGGGTGCTGCTATGGTGACCAGCAAGCTGAGATAAGGGGGAACTTTACCTAGCAGGGTCTTGTAGATGACCTGGAGCCAGTGGGATTGGCGACGAGTATGAAGCGAGGGCCAGCCAACGAGAGCGTACAGGTCGTAGTATATGGGGCTTTGGTGACAAAACGGATGGCACTGTGATAGACTGCATCGAATTTATTGAGTAGGGTATTGGAGGCTATTTTGTAAATGATATCGCCAAGGTCGAGGATCGGTAGGATGGTCAGTTTTACGAGGGTATGTTTGGCAGCATGAGTGAAAGAGACTTTGTTGCGAAATAGGAAGCCAATTCTATATTTAACTTTGGATTGGAAATGTTTGATGTGAGTCTGGAAGGAGAGTTTACAGTCTAACCAGACACCTAGATATTTGTAGTTGTCCACATATTCTAAATCAGAACCGTCCAGAGTAGTGATGCTGGACGGGCGGGCAGGTGCAGGCAGCGATTGGTTGAAGACCATGCATTTAGTTTTACCTGTATTTAACAGCAGTTGGAGGCCACGGAAGGAGAGTTGTATGGCATTGAAGCTCGTCTGGAGGGTAGTTAACACAGTGTCCAAAGAAGGGCCAGAAGTATACAGAATGGTGCCGTCTGTGTAGAGGTGGATCAGAGACTCACCAGCAGCAAGAGCGACATTATTGATGTATACAAAGAAAAGAGTCGGCCCAAGAATTGAACACGAAAGAGGTTGAACAGGCTAGTAATAGGGGTTGCAACATTTTAGAAAGAAAGGGTCCAGATTGACTAGACCGGCTGATTTGTAGGGGTCCAGATTTTGCAGCTCTTTCAGAACATCAGCTGAATGGATTTGAGAGAAGGAGAAATGGGGAAGGCTTGGGCGAGTAGCTGTGGGGGGTACAGTGCTGTTGACCGCGGTAGGGGTAGCCAGGTGGAAAGCATGGCCAGCCGTCAAAAAATGCTTATTGAAATTCTCAATTATAGTGGATTTATCGGTGGTGACAGAGTTTCCTATCCTCAGTGCAGTGGGCAGCTGGGAGGAGGTGCTCTTATTCTCCAAGGACTTTACAGTGTCCCAGAACTTTTTGAGTTTGTGTTGCAGGAAACAAATTTCTGCTTGAAAAAGCTAGCCTTGGCTTTTCTAACTGCCTGTGTATATTGGTTTCTAACTTCCCTGAAAAGTTGCATATCACGGGGGCTGTTCGATGCTAATGCAGAACACCACAGGATGTTTTTGTGTTGGTTAAGGGCAGTCAGGTCTGGGGAGAACCAAGGGCTATATCTGTTCCTGGTTCTAAATTTCTTGAAAGGGGCATGCTTATTTAAGATGGTGAGGAAGGCATAAATAACCAGGCATCCTCTCTGAAGGGATGAGGTCAATATCCTTCCAGGATACCCGGGCCAGGTCGATTAGAAAGGCCTGCTAGCTGAAGTGTTTCAGGGAGCGTTTGACAGTGATGAGTGGAGGTCGTTTGACCGCTGACCCATTACGGATGCAGGCAATGAGGCAGTGATCGCTGAGATCTTGGTTGAAAACAGCAGAGGTGTATTTAGAGGGCAAGTTGGTTAGGATGATATCTATGAGGGTGCCCGTGTTTACGGCTTTGGGGTGGTACCTGGTAGGTTCATTGATAATTTGTATGAGATTGAGGGCATCAAGCTTAGATTGTAGGATGGCCGGGGTGTTAAGCATGTCCCAGTTTAGGTCACCTAGCAGCACGAGCTCTGAAGATAGATGGGGGGCAATCAGTTCACATATGGTGTCCAGAGAACAGCTGGGGGCAGAGGGTGGTCTATACTTAATTGGAGGCATTATAGATAATTATAGCTCCTCGATACATTTTTATGTTCAGATCTTTTTCTATTCTAGAAAAGTTTTTTTTAGGCATTCCTGATCGAAAATCTGTTGTTCCGTTAGATGTTGAGCTTTTGATGAGTCGTTCAAAAACGACAACAATCAGTTTGGCAATCAGTATTTTTAACAGTGTCTCTCTGCCCGGTTATATCACTCTTGTTTACTTGGTTTAGGCATCTCAATCACAGACAGATGAGAAATACTTAGTAACCTTGTCAGTTCACAAGCTAATTTCAAAACCAATCTTCAACAATACTTATCCGTTTGTCTATTTAAAATCGACCCAACCAATACACAATCTCAAACACCCATCAAAACAGCTTTTTATTGAAATGCCCACAAAGGGTGAAATAAACACAAGTCTTGTGTAAATAACATGTCAAATGTTGGGGTTAAGTTGGTTAAAATCTTTCTAGAAGTCACAGAGGATGCACAGAGTAACATGTACAATGTTGAAACTTTAGCAAGTATAGAATTGTCCAAGTGGTTTATATTTTAAAATTCAATATTTGTGCACAATTCATACTTAAAATATCAAAGGGACGCAAAAGCAACTAATTTCGTGGCTCGACCCTTGGGCTAACATGGTCAAGCAAATTCCTATTTTCCGAATGGCCTGAGGGAAGGAGTCATGCTTTTCAGCTTGTCAACTTTTATTAACCTTAGTACTGGGTTTTGCACTTTGATTTTTAAAGTCTTTGTGAAATTTCGATAATATGATTTCACTCTCTCTCTCTCTCTCTCTCTCTCTCTCTCTGTCTCTTTCTCTCCTCTCTCTCTCTCTCTCTCTCTCTCTGTCTCTCTCTCCCCTCTCTCTCTCTCTCTATCCTCTCTCTCTCTCTCTCTCTCCCCTCTCTCTCTATCCTCTCTCTCTTTCTCTCCTCTCTCTCTCTCTCTCTCTCTCTCTCTCTCTCTCTCTTTCTCTCTCTGTCTCTCTCTCTCCCCTCTCTCTCTCTCTCTCTCTCTCTCTCCCCTCTCTCTCTCTCCTCTCTCTCTCTCTCTCTCTCTCTCTCTCTCTCTCTCTCTCCCCTCTCTCTCTCTCGGTCTCTCTCTCTGTCTCTCTTTCTCTCTCTCCCCGCCCTCTCTCTCTCTCTCTCTCCCCTCTCTCTCTCTTTCTCTCTCTCTCTCTCTCTCTCTCTCGGTCTCTCTCTCTCTCTCTTCATTTTCTGTGACATATGTTCAACAACTTGTTACCGAGACGAAGACGTTGGTTTGTTAAACTGATTATTTCAGTTTTAATTCGATGACTTCTGTAATTGCATTTTCAACCACGTTTCTTGTGTGAATATCCTGACCTATCGAGCGGTGGCATTACAAGCAGTCAAACATGGTTGTGTATAACCTTGACTGTATTCCAAATGGCACCCCTCTATTCCCTATAAAGTGCACTACTTTTTTACCAGAACCTTATGGGCCCTGGTCAAAAGTAGTGCACTCAATAGAGAATAGGGTGCCATTTGGGACACTGATTGAGTCAGCTGAGATATTAATCTACAATATTTTTCTTATGAGAATCAGTGGACTGTAACAGTGTTATTAACGAGGTACACCAGTGCTTTCTATAATTTGAATCAAGCACAATGCAATGTTCACTGACTGTACAAAACATTAAGAAACACCTTCCTAATAATGAGTTGTAAAGGTGCACTATGCAGAAAATGCTCTGGCATTTCCAGGTTGTTAAAATTCTAAAAGTTTGCCTACTTTCAGTTTATATAACAAAACAAGCAAGTATCGTGTAGAGCCCTCAAAACTCAACTCTGGACCTCGAAGACAGTTCCACTGTGTTCTTTCATTGTTCCACTCTGATCAGGGACTGATTTATTCTGCAATTCATTATCAGGTAGAACAGAAAACCAGCAGGCTCCGGACCTTGTAGGGTAAGAGTTGAAGACGTTGTTTGAAGCTGGTGTACAAAACCGAAAGTAAAAGACGAACAAAATGTAACTTAAGAATGGGAACAATAGAAATGGCGCACATAGAACAAATCACCTCTTCTTGGACTTGCTTTCAATGAGAATGACAGATCTATAACTCCTTATTTCTATGTGAATTTGGTCAGGTCACCCAAAAAGTGACGTACTGCAGCATTAATATTCAGTCTGTATGAAGAAATCTTTGTTTTGATATGTCCAACAGTATATCCAGGGTCAGTATAATCCCTGCATGAAGCACGTCGGCTCCTGTCTCTCCTCTCTCTCCCCTGCGTGGGAGGAAGAAAAAAAACACTAAGGTGTCACAAGACAGTGGATAAACAACCATTGAAGGTGTCATCTTGGATTTCATGTATGGAAAACATGCTAGAATGCGATCAACACTAAATGCATTCAAGTTATTGCTGCCTTTGTGCTCTATCTCAGTTGGAAACCCAACTGGCGCATGCCAAGGCTATTTCTATGGGCATACTTGGCTATATCATACTTGGCTATATATCTGTACAGGACTAGTAAAACGTTTTTTTTTTTACATTCAAATGTTTCTACTTCCTGTGGCTACGGCTATATATAGGCTAGTAGGCAAGATTGCATTGTCTGCATAATTAAATAATCCCTCGAAAAGCTATTGTTCTGACGGTGGACTGATTGCAGTGGTTGAAAAAAGTACTCAGTTGTCATACTTGAGTAAAAGTTCAAACTATTCATCGAATTCCTTATATTAAGCAGACCAGATGGCACGATATTCTTTCCCCCCCAAAAAATGGTTGAATTACGGACAGACAAGGGCACACTCCAACACTCAGACATCATTTACAAACACAGTATTTGTTTTAAGTGAGTCCGTCCAGATGAGAGGTAGTAGGGATGACGTCGTATTATATTGATTGTTGTGTCTCAATTGGGCATTATTTCTTTTCCGCCGACTTGGAAATTAGTACTTGTAAGAAAATGTATGTATTTTCTTTAGTAATGTAGTGAAGTAAAAGTAAAAGGTGACAGAAATATAAATAGTAAAGTAAAGTACAGATACCCCCAAAATGACTTAAATAGTACTTTAAAGTATTTTTACTTAACTACATTACACCACTGACTGATTGTATTATTTGGCATTAATATACTGGTTTTACACAACACCAACTTTGTATGCAAGCTGCGAGAGAGAGAGGGGACAGCAAAGTTAGGCTATAGGCCTACAGGACAGTTGTATATAAATACAAAATCTATTGGTTACTGATTAATATGCTGTTGCATCGAAAATTCGTTTTACAATCTGCAATGTTTGAATTTCCCACTTTAATTACTGAACAAGTAAATAAATACTTTATTGTTGCCAACCAGCATTCGAAATAGCAGCGTTACCACGCCATAGGCCTGTAGCTTTGTGAAACGTAAACGTTAGGCTTAACATGAGAAAATGACCCCAAAAAACGAATCATCATGTATCCATTAAATCAAAGCTATAGGCTACTACAAGCACTAGCACCACAACATAATCTGATAGCCTATTGATAGGCAGCCGCGTAGACGTCTCAATTTCAGAACCATGGACAGCGATCGGTAGTCTATACTTTGCAAGGGATCCCGGAGAAACTGCAGCACACCAGTGCAAAAGTTTGAAGCTTTGAGAAATGCCCTATGCATGAAGTGAATTTCCTGTTTCGTTTTTTTCTTGGCAAGAAATGGTTGAATCCTTCCCTCCCCCCTCTGACTGGGGCTCAGGATTATTAGTTTAAGCCTTCTAAAAATATCTCTTTGACTGTACGAGCCCCTGACAGCAGAAACATCTCACACATTCTGATAGCTTTATACTAACTATGGCTGTATGTTCCCCAGTCAGTCTGTCTGCAGCTAGAGAGAGGGTTGATGTTCTTAGCTTTCCATGTTATATTTGACCTTTCTGTACACCTACGACCATACTCATCAACCTGCCACGTCACTTAAAGTTTCCTCACCCTTAACGTGCTTAGCTCTATGTGTCTGCATGTGCTGGGTGGAGTCACATTTTTTTGGGGAGACAAAGTGCACCTTTTGTTAATATGATACCTTACCGGTCAAGACTCCAAAATAGCAACATTCACAAGGGGGCAACAGAGGTTTTCTTGTTGTCTTCACGTTTGTTGTGAAAGCAAATAAGAGGTACCTCTTGTCTTGTTGTATAGAAAGTTATCTAAACTGTACTAGCTAGCTAGCCTTGTAGCCTCCCACATCTCCAAGTTGGCATATCCCTTGGCAAATATTCTTATACTTGCCGGTGTTACAACATTATCTCAGTTTGATTCTCTGCTTCAATGTATTCCTTCCCATAGAATGTTATCATTTTTGGTCACGAGAAAAGAAAAGCACACGTCTATCTGTTTTTAACGTTTCCAAATATCCTACAATAACTTTGTCACTTCTAAACAAACTACATTATGGGGGGATTCTAAAAAGGGTCTTGTTTGGTTTATTGTTTTAACAGTCGCTGAGATTATATTTATTTATCAATGCAAAATAGGTTAGCCTATAGCCTGTAGATCAGATCAAGGAATAATACGGGTCCGTTACAATTATCATGTGGCACGGGAGTATGTCAAATTTAGGAGCGCACTTCATGTCCTTTTGAGATATTACAACAACAAATAAGTTACTACAAACAAACAAAAAACTATTTTTTTTTTGTCCCACGGACATCATTGCACGCCAGATTGAACAGCAGAATATGTTCTGTCGTTTGTTTTTACCACTCTGCCTGACGCTCCATCCACAAAACCAGCTGTTTCCGCCTCATACGGATTCTATATTTAAAGAGGAGGATAAGGCTGCGTTTAGACAGGCAGCCCAATTCTGATATTTGGACCAATCACATCAGATCTTTTCACATCAGATCTTTTCAGAGCTGATCTGATTGGTCAAAATACCAGTTAGTGAAAATAAATATCAGAATTGGGATGCCTCTCTAAACACAGCCTAAGAGACTTGGATAAGCAAACGAAGGAAACATTTAATTACAGCGTTAAATCTTTAAACTAATGAGATGTTTTGCTGAGGACAATGATCCTGTCCAGATGTGGCTCGAAACACTTATAGAATAGGGTTGCAAAATTCCGGAAACTTTCTCCAGATTCCTGGGAATTTCTGGAGAAGTTGGGAATTTTTTTATAGTTTCTGGAATTTTGCAACCCCTAAGCACTTACTATTATAGTGAGGAAAAAAACCCATCAAACCCCCATATCATTGCACCAATGAATCAGTCATAAATTCAACGTGTTATCCTTTGGTAACCCTTTTTATATGAATGTATACGTTTGTTATAGGTCTGCAGGTTATTGATATACAAGGGCTGTAAATACATTCAACTTCATTCAACACAACTTTATTTGCATGCTTATATACTGTAATGTATTCACACATGAGTTGTATAGTGTGGTTTTAAGCTGTAAGCATTCATACCAGCTTGCTGCTCCATCTAGCCTAACAACCCATATAAATACATAAATGCCTACAATACATCACACACAGGTGGCTCATATAAATTGTTGCCACCAATATATTAATTTTCTATGCTGCCCACCAACACCCACTTATACAGAAGAGCATTTCACACACACAGAGATGCCACTGTAGCTAACTGGGTGACTGAAGGCTTCATCCAACCAACAGGACTATTATTCAACCTGCACTCGTGTGCCTTTTTAAAAGTTGTCCCAAATGGCACCATATATACTATACAGTGCACTACTTTTGACCAGGGCCCATATGAATCTGGTGAAAAGCAGAGCACTACATAGGTAATATAGGGTGCCATTTGGGATGCAAACCTTTGTTAAGGGGCTCCAGATAAAGTGTCCTTGTTTTGTTTACACATTTGATAAGGAGAAAAGTCAATATCCAGTAAATAAATGAACATGGTACCCACCACACTGTGTGTGTGTGTGTGTGTGTGTGTGTGTGTGTGTGTGTGTGTGTGTGTGTGTGTGTGGTGTGTGTGTGTGTGTGTGTGTGTGTGTGTAGTGTGTGTATGTGTAGTGTGTGTGTGTGTGTGTAGTGTGTGTAGTGTGTGTGTGTGTGTGTGTGTATGTGTGTTACTAGATGAATTGACATATCTCTGGCCCAGTAATGAGGGATCGGAGACAGAGAGGAATGTCTGTTCCCCCCTGGGCTCCATAACCTTATTGTTCCATGTTGTCTCCTCCTCTTCTGTTGACACACACACACACACACACACACACACACACACACACACACACACACACCACCACACACACCACACACACCACACACACTACACACACACACACACCACACACACACCACACACTACACACACACATACACTCACACACTACACACACCACACACTACACACACCACGCACACCACACCCATACACACATGCCACACACACCACACCCACATACACACATACCACACACACACCACACACACCACACACACACACACACACACACACACACACACACACACACACACACACACACACACACACACACACACACACACACACCACACACCACACACATACACACACACCACACACATACACACACACCACACACTACACACACACATACACTCACACACTACACACACCACACACGACACACACCACACACACCACACCCATACACACATGCCACACACACCACACCCACATACACACATACCACACACACACCACACGCACCACACACACCACACACCACACACACACACACACATACCACACACCACACACACCACACACACACATACACCACACACCACAGACACACACACACCACACACCACAGACACACACACCACATACCACACACACACATACACCACACACACCACAGACACACCACACACCACAGACACACACACACACACATACCACAGACACACACATTACTCCATCTCCTCCCTCACTTCTGTGAGGGGGACCAGATTGTCAACCTCTCTCTCCCGAAGGTCACACTGCCAGCCAAACCCCAGCCTCCTTTCCATATAATTGGATCATTTAGCATCATAGCATTGATTTATTGCTTTGTCTAAGGGTCAAAAGTGAGTTGAGCGAATGGACTTGTCACTGGTGATTGGTGTCCATTTCATCGGGCAACAGCCTACAGCAGTCTCTGGCCATTGATTAAACAGAGCTAATAACATCACCTAGCTGCTAGAAACCACCACAAGGCAAGTACACTCTAAATAATGCTGTGCTGTGGTCACTATTATTGAATTCCATTGGTGTAAACTGGGAAACCCCCTTATCCATCCATAGCTACTGTCTGTGTTACAGTGCACTATAAAGCAGTGCACTATAAAGCAGTGCACTATAAAGGGCACTATAAAGGGCACTATGAAGGCCACTATAAAGGGAATAGGGTGCCATTTGTGATGCAGGCATTGTCTTCTTCTCATGGGCTGTTGTTATTGTACAATTGGCTCATTGATCCCCTGTAACTATTCCGCAGGTCGATGCTGTAAATGAGAATGTGTTCTCAGTCAACTTACCTGGTAAAATAACGATATAAATAAATAAATGAAAATAAATAAATAGTAAGATGAGCTGAAGTGGGGCATTGAGATAAAGGGACTCATGCCATCCACTGTGAGTAGACTACTCATTCAGGAAGCAATGATGCAGCAGAATGGACTGGAGTTACTCATTCAGTCTCAAGTGTCTGGTCATCACACGTGTTAAGTCAGTCAGTGACTGGAGGAAGGAAGTAAGAGGAAGAAGGAAGTGACTGAAGGAACGAAGTGACCAGAGGAAGGACGCGACTGGAGGAAGTCAGAGTTATTTTTCTGCATGAAGTGACTAGAAGACGGAAGTGACCAGAGGAAGGAAGTGACTGGAGGACGGAAGTAAGAGGAAGAAGGAAGTGACTGAAGGAACGAAGTGACTGGAGGAAGGAAGTGACTGGAGGAAGTCAGAGTTATTTTTCTGCATGAAGTGACTAGAAGACGGAAGTGACCAGAGGAAGGAAGTGACTGGAGGAAGGAAGTAAGAGGAAGAAGGAAGTGACTGAAGGAAGGAAGTGACTGGAGGAAGGATGTGACTGGAGGAAGGAAGTGACTGGAGGATGGAAGTAAGAGGAAGAAGGAAGTGACTGAAGGAAGGATATGACTGGAGGAAGGATGTAAGAGGAAGGAAGTGACTGGAGGAAGGATGTAAGAGGAAGGAAGTGACTGGAGGAAGGAAGTGACTGGAGAAAAGAAGTGACTGGAGGAAGTGAGAGGTATTGTACTGCATGAAGTGACTAGATGACGGAAGTGACTTGAATAAGGAAGTGAATGGAGGAAGGAAGTGAGAGGAAGGAAGTGGCTGGAGGAAAGAAGTGACTGGAGGAAGGAAGTGAGAGGACGGAAGTGGCTTGGAAGAAGTGAGAGGTCTTGTACTGCATGCCAACACTTGTTGTGTCCTACACCCTATTTCCTATTTAGTGCATTACTTTGGACCCTATTGGTCCTGGTCAAAACAGGTACACTATATAGGGGATAGATTACCATTTGGGATGCTCCCACTGTGACAACCTGTTGACAACCTGTTCACAACCTGTTCACAACCTGTTCACAACCTGTTGACTCTGTAAAAATGTTTTTTGTGTTCTTTATTTTCTTTTTCAGGAACAGACACATTGGCCAAAGAACAAGGTTTCCAAGTAGGTGAGTTACTAACCAGATCCTAAAGGTTTATTTTTGCTGATAATTTAGTTATTTTTCTGGTCAGTGATTGATGTGCTATTATACTCTCCAGGCCTTGCAGCAGTTGCCATGGAAACCTGGCAGTCGTCATGTTTCTTTGTTCACCCATCTCTCTCTCTCTCTCTCTCTCTCTCTCTCTGCTCTCTGCTCTCTGCTCTCTCTCTGCTCTCTCTCTCTCTCTGCTCTCTCTCTCTCTCTCTGCTCTCTCTCTCTGTCTCTCTCTCTCTCTCTCTCTCTCTCTCTCTCTCTCTCTCTCTCTGTGTGTGTGTGTGTTATTATGACACACTCTGCTAGGTCTGCACCCAACATCGCCTACAGATGTTATGTATTGAATTTTGAAAAGCCTCTTGGGAAGCTGAGAAGTTGGGCATGGTTTCAAGCCTCTCCTCTCTCTCTGTCTGTCTCTTTCTCTCTCTCTCTTTCTCTTTCTCTTTCTCTTCTCTTTCTCTTTCTCTTTCTCTCTCTCTCTTTCTCTATCTCCCCCTCTCTTTCTTTCTCTGCCTCTCTCTCTACCTGTTTCTCTGTCTGCCCTCCCTCTCTGCCTCTCTCCCTCTCTGCCTCTCGCTCTCTCTCTCTGCCTCTCTCTCTCTCTTTGCCTCTTTCTCTCTCTGCCTCTCTCTCTGCCTCTCTTTCTTGCTGCCTCTCTCTCTCCCTCTCTGCCTCTCTCCCTCTCTGCCTTACTCACTCTATCTGCCTCTCTCTCTCTCTCTCTCTGCCTCTCTCTCTGCCTCTCTCTCTCTGCCTCTCTCTCTCTGCCTCTTTCTCTCTCTCTCTCTCTGCCTCTCTCCCTCTCTGCCTCTCTCTCCCTCTCTCTGCCTCTCTCTCCCTCTCTCTCCCTCTCTCCCTCTCTGCCTCTCTCTCTCTCCCTCTTTCTCTCTCCCACTCTGCCTCTCTCTCCCTCTCTCTCGCTCTCTCTCTCCCTCTCTTTGCCGCTCTCTCTCTCTCCCTCTCTCTCTCTCTCTCCCTCTCTCTCTGCCTCTCTCTTCCTCTCTCTCTCGCTCCCTCTCTCTTCCTCTCTCTCTCTCTCTCTCTCTCTCTCTCTCTCTCTCTCTCTCTCACCCTCTGCCTGTCCCTCTCTCTCTCTGCCTCTCTCTCCCTCTCTCTCTCTGCCTCTCTCTCCCTTTCACTCCCTTTCTCTCTCTGCCTCTCTCGCCCTCTCTTGCCCTCTCTCCCTCCCTCTCTGCCTCTCTCTCTCCCACTCGCTCTCGCTCTCTCCCTCTCTTTCTCCCTCTCTGCCTCGCTCTCCCTCTTTCTCTCTCTCTCCCTCTCTCCCTCTCTGCCTCCCCCCTCTCTCTCTCTCTCTCTCTCTCTTTCTCACTCACTCACTCACTCACTCACTCACTCACTCACTCACTCACTCACTCACTCACTCACTCACTCACTCACTCCCTCTCTCTCTCTTGCCCTCTCTCTCTTTCTTTCTCTCTTCAGGGGTTAAAAAGCTTCTCTCATTAGTATCATTACTCCCTGAGATAATATGTCTCCCCTCTCCCTACTACAGTATAATCCAGCACTAACACTAAATGGTATACTGTAGCTCACACACCATCCTTTCAATAACCAAATTACTGCCACCTGTGGTTTTAGATTCTGTAAATGAAAATTACAGGCTTGTTAGTACACAGAATGATGTATGTGTTTTAAGTGGGGCTGCGCCTTAAATTATGAATACATTTTTTTGCTTTGCCTGCCTCTGTACATTTTTCAACATCCTATATCCCTGCGTCACTTTTTAAACATGAATTTAAAAAGACAAACAAAACAGGTGAGTTTAAAAAGAAATGTGGAATCTGATTTAGATATGTTTAAGTGGTTTTCTCTCTTTCAAAAGTAGAGCTCTCCCTTGAATATAGTTCTTCTCTGCATGAATATTTGTCGTCCAGAATCACTTACGGTGTGATCAACGTGACTGGAATGGAAATGGATTCCCGATGGCACTGACAGCTTCCACAGAGAAGGAGAGGAGAGGGGGGTGAGGAGGGTGGGAGGGAGGGAGGAAAAATCTCACATTTCAAAAAGTAAATATAAAGGGCAAAGCATCTCCCAGTACTAACCAGTTCTCTGACATTTTCTGTGTCAACTTGATTTGCCAGAACACTGCAAAATTGCATCGGATACAGGGTGGGAAAATTAACACCTGCCAACTGCCAAACGGAATTTGGCAAAAAAGAAACAGATTTTATAGGGCCCTACTTAATGTAGCATGTTGCAGCACATAGCCAGGGTCAGCAAGCCAGTTCAGTACTATTTATGTTTTATTGAACAATATACCACATTACTTCTTACTAGTAGTACATGCTCCTCTGTTTGTTGTTGTTGCTGTTTTTGTTTTGGTTGTTGTTGTTGTTGTTGTTGATGTTTAATTATGTCAAAAAAATATATATTAGCTGGTAAAAAAATCTGAGTGGCTGGTAGATCTGGTAGATCACTGGTAGATCTGGTAGATCACTGGTAGATCTGGTAGATCTGGCTGGTAGATCTGGTAGATCTGGCTGGTAGATCTGGTAGATCTGGTAGAGATCTGGTAGAGATCTGGTAGATCTGGTAGATCGCTGGTAGATCTGGAAGATCTGGCTGGTAGATCTGGTATATCTGGTAGATATCTGGTAGATCTGGCTGGTAGATCTGGTAGAGATCTGGTAGATCGCTGGTAGATCTGGAAGATCTGGCTGGTAGATCTGGTATATCTGGTAGATATCTGGTAGATCTGGCTGGTAGATCACTGGTAGATCTGGTAGATCTGGCTGGTAGATCACATGTACTCATGTCTAGCTGGTTTGCGGTTCAATTATGTTTTTGTACATATATTTATCTTGCTGTCACTTTTGTTAAAAGTTTCCCTTAAAAAAAAAATGTTTTTAAAGAGTTTGGTTGGTGCAACCAGGTACTTCATATTGGCAAAAGGAAGACCAAGGACGAATTGCATAGCTTTTTCTGCTTCCTGCTTTCTAAATTTATATTAATAATTTGTATAATAACCATACCTAAATCATTATTTTTTTACCAGATATATACAATGTAGCCATGTCAATTACTATTTAACGTTTGTCTCTCTCGCTCAGTAAAGCCATCAGTACATCCTAACACACTTAGCAGTCGTTTCCTTGAGATGGCCACAGATGAGATGAGGTGTCAGGTGAGGTTTCTGATGAGGTGTCTGATGAGGTGTCTGATGAGGTGTCTGATGAGGTGTCTGATGGTGAGGTGTCTGATGAGGTGTCTGATGAGGTGTTTGATGAGGTGTATGATGATGAGGTGTCTGATGAGGTGTCAGATGAGGTTTCTGATGAGGTGTCTGATAATGAGGTGTCTGATGAGGTGTCTGATGAGGTGTCTGATGAGGTATCTGATGAGGTGTCTGATGATGAGGTGTCTGATAAGGTATCTGATGATGAGGTATCTGATGATGAGGTGTCTGATGAGGTGTCTGATGAGGTGTCTGATGATGAGGTATCTGAGGTATCTGATGAGGTGTCTGATGAGGTATCTGATGAGGTGTCTGATGAGGTTTCTGATGAGGTGTCTGAGGTATCTGATGAGGTGTCTGATGAGGTGTCTGATGAGGTATCTGATGAGGTGTCTGATGAGGTATCTGATGAGGTTTCTGATGAGGTGTCTGAGGAGGTATCTGATGAGGTGTCTGATGAGGTTTCTGATGAGGTGTCTGATGAGGTGTCTGCAGACCAGCAGTAATTTAATCTTTCCTTGGCACTGGTTGCGTCCCAAATGGCACCCAATTCCCCATATAGTGCAATAACTGTCAAAAGTAGTGCACTATATAGGGAGTAGGATGCCATTTGGGACTGAACCGCTGCCTCACTAACAGTCTCTCTGCACGGAGGAAGATACATTTTTCAGCGGCTTTGATACAGATGAACACCTTGATAAATCTGTCATATTCTGTGGTTGGAAAAAACTTCACATCATCTAAACCAACTGAAGTGTATATGCAGTCGATTTGGATCCGATCAATTATTGCACGAGGAATCATTTACACTTACTGCACAGTGAGTCATTTACACTTACCGCACGATGAAGAATTTACACTTACTGCACAGGGAATCATTTACACTTACTGCATAATGAATCATTTACACTTACTGCATGATGAATCATTTACACTTACTGCACGATGAATCATTTACACTTACCGCACGATGAATCATTTACACTTACTGCACAGTGAGTCATTTACACTTACCGCACGATGAATAATTTACACTTACCGCACGATGAATAATTTACACTTACTGCAAGATGAATCATTCACACTTACTGCATAATGAATCATGCATACTAACTGCACAATGAATCATGCATACTTACTGCACAATGAGTCATACACACTTGGGGGGGGGGGGGGGGGCTTTCTTCAAACCATAGTCACAATGCATCATGTGACCTAGACCTATATGTTTTGATAAGGTTTGTATCACAACTAAAGTGGCCAAATAGTTTACCATAATAGGCCAAGGACTCCTGGAACACAGTTGGAGTGCCAATAGCCTACAGAGCCTAGTGAAACATGACCCCTGGAACATGGTTGGAGTGCCAATAGCCTACAGAGCCTAGGGAAACATGACCCCTGGAACACAGTTGGAGTGTCAATAGCCTACAGAGCCTAGGGAAACATGTGTTCTTATAAGCACAGTCGTGTAATCATGTGTAAAAACAGAGTTTTCAATGGCCAGTGGTCACTTTTTAAAAGAGGATCCCAGCTTTCTCGTGCTGTTATATTTGTTGTTAAATTCTCAAAATGAAGCACATTAATCCACTTTACAACCTGTGTAGCTAACCTGGCATATTACAAATGTGACCAAGGGAAGGATTTCCTCCATTTGACTCCACTACATTCAAGTGCTTGTCAAATAGTGAATGAGAGACTGATGAAGTGTGTGCAGCCTGCGTAAGAAACAGAGCAGAGCTCATGTCTTTCATGAGATTTTATTCAAATCATCATTAGAGTTACATCATGCAGCCTTAGAATGTATTTAAAATCTAAACATATAGCCTAACATTTGTATCACAACTAAAGTTGCATAAATAACTCTAAATGAAGCATGTAGGAGAACCTGTTTCAAGTTACCACTTTGCTAACAGCTCAACACAGAATAGCCGCATGTGCGCAATCCCTCTGAAATGTTTTGGGAAAAATATCCTTTCTATTTTATTCAGCTATGTTCAATTGTATTCTTCTACCTATAAAATAATATCAAATAATGCCACAGGAATTATAAGCAAATCTTGTCTGCTTAATGAACTACAGTAGTGTAGCCCACAGCCATATGGCATAGTCAGATCAGGACCTAACATAAGGACAACTCAGAATATGCTATTCTGTTCTTCTGAAACAGACTATGTTTTCTTCATATCATAATGTTTATTTAGACCTGACTAAAATAAATAATGAATTTATTGTGATGCTGTAGGCTATATTAAATGGATTTATTAGACTTATTAAAATGTAGAGTGCCTGGATTGTAGGCTATGTGTAGAAGCTCAGAGATGCTAAACATATTTACGGTAATTAACGCTAAATTACCATGAGACCGGCAGTTATTTGCATGACAGTTACCGGCTGACAAAAATGTCATCACCGCCACAGCCCTACTCTCCATTAGCACTTAGAGTGTCACAACCATTTTTCCTCTGTCCAAGGTCTTGGCCGACCTCTTTAGACTGGTTTTAAAGGCCGTTTGGGAAGCATTTGGATGGGCTGGAGTGAGGAAGGCAGTGGAGCTGGCTGGTAGCGTTGCTTAGGAGCCCTGTCACTCTGATATCTTCCCGTTAGGATTTCTTTCATTTCCCTCAAGGTTCCTCAATGTAGATAAACAACCACACTGCTATGATTGTCTTAAAATATACTTGTTGTTGGATGCATTCTAACAAAAATATGATAATAAAAAAACGTAAAAAAATATAACGTAACGTAATACGATCATTTAGCAGACGTTTTGAATCCAAGGCGACTTACAGAACTGTCAACATTGACAGTAAATATTTCCCATGTTGGAATCAAATCTACAATCCACCATTCTCTAAAGCCCAATGCACTGAGCCACTGGAACCAAATGATCAAACCGCAGCGTCGTTCATGGTCCACCCTACTGTGAGCCACTGATAGAGACATTCCTGCTGCTCATTGTACATCATGATAAGTTACTAGTAAAGGAGGCATGACAGGTGTGGGGTTTTTATCCCTCTGATGATCAAAGAGAGGCTCAATAGAGAGTTGTGTTAGTCTCCAGGGTTATCCATTCTGTGCAGATACTGTCAAATGGCACCCTATTCCCTACATAGTGCAGTACTTTTGACCAAGGTCCATAGGGATCTGGTTAAAAGTAGTGCACTACTGTCTATAGGGAACAGTGTGCCATTTGGGATGTAGCCAGAGCCTGCTTCATGTATAACACCACCTAGCCTATCCCCACTCCTCATTTGGGTCCAGTATTGGGACTTGTTCTCTTTACTATTTATACTGTGGGAATAATATTGGTTTATCTGTTAATAAAACTTGTAATATTCATCTGTATGAGGACGACACTGTTACAGCGCATTCGGAATGTACTCAGACCCCTTGACTTTTTCCACATTTTGTTACGTTACAGCCTTATTCTAAAATTGATTAAATAGTTTTTTCCCTCATCAATCTATGTACACACAATACCCCATAATGACAAAGAGAAAACAGGTTTTTAGAATTTTTGGGGCGAATCTATATTAAAGACAAACCTGAAATATCACATTTACATAAGTATTCAGACCCTTTACTCAGAACTTTGTTGATGCACCTTTGGCAGCAATTACAGCCATGAGTCTTCTTGAGTATGATGCTACAAGCTTGGCACACCTGTATTTGGGGAGTTTCTCCCATTCCTATCTGCAGATCCTCTCAAGCTCTGTCAAGTCGGATGGGAAGCGATCCTGCACAGCTATTTTCAGGTCTCTCCAGAGATGTTCGATCGGGTTCAAGTCCAGGCTCTGGCTGGGCCACTCAAGGACATTCAGAGACTTGTCCCGAAACCACTCCCGCATTGTCTTGGCTGTGTGCTTAGGGTCTTTGTCCTGTTGGAAGGTGAACCTTTGCCCCAGTCTGAGGTCCTGAGTGCTCTGGAGTAGGTTTTCATCAAGGATCTCTCTGTACTTTGCTCTGTTCATATTTCCCTCGATCCTGACTAGTCTCCCAGTCCTGCCGCAGAAAAACATCCCTACAGCATGATGCTGCCACCACCATGCTTCACCGTAGGGATAGTGCCAGGTTTCCTCCAGATGTGACGCTTCACATTCAGCCATTTTTGGTTTCAACAGACGAGTGAATCTTGTTTCTCATGGTGTAAGAGTCATCAGGAGCCTTTTGGCAAACTCCAACCAGGCTGTGATGTGTATTTACTGATGAGTGTCTTCCGGCTGGCCACTCTACCATAAAGGCCTGATTGGTGGAGTGCTGCAGAGATTGTTGTCCTTTTGGAAGGTTCTCCCATCTCAACAGATTCTAGACCTCTGTCAAAGTGACCGTAGGGTTCTTGCTCAACTCCTTGACGAAGGCCCTTCTCCCTCGATTGCTCAGTTTGGCTGGGAGGCCAACTCCAGGAAGTGTCTTGGTGTTTCCAAACGTCTTCCATTTAAGAATAATGGAGGCCTCTGTGTTCTTGGGGACATTCAATGCTGCAGAAATGTTTTGGTACCCTTCCCCAGGTCTGTGCCTCGACACAATTCTGTATCGGAGCTCTATGGACAATTCATTCAACCTCATGGCTTGGTTTTTGCTCTAACATGCACTGTTAACTGTGGAACCTTATATAGACAGGTATGTGCCTTTCCAAATCATGTACAATCAATTGAATTTACCATTTTAGAATAAGGCTGTGACGCAACAAAATGTGGAAAAAGTCAAGGGGTCTGAATATTTCTGAAGGGACTGTATGTACACCATTGCCCCAACTGTTGACCTAGCTATGTTAGATCTACACTCTGACCTTGTTGTCTTATAGAAAGCCCTCGTTGGTTTAAAACGTGTACTTAATGTCGGAAAGACTCAATATATATTGTTCTCTCATTCTCGCAAAAATGTTTCAGATGGACTACATAACGGATGGACTACATATCCCATCGAAGAACATTGATCAATCACTCCTGTGAACCCTCACTGAGTGAAATGACTGAAATGGGCCCTTATATCAACCAGCAAAGCTGTAGTGGTGTGTTAATTTGGCTAATGTAGCAGAATCTTGTTATTTCAACAAAGTGGTGAAGCAATCATATCCTTTCTCCACAGATGGATGACATTGCAGAGATTTCCTGGAGGGCTCAGAGCCTGCCCAAGGTGAACAAGAAGAGACAACGAGTGCTGGTCTTCACTCAGGGCAAGGATGATATTGTGGCCACTATCGGTAGGCAAACAAACACATTTTTCTAAAACACATTTTGGTTCTTAAAGCCTACAGGTATGATGCTGTTATAACACATTGTAAGACTTGTCTAATCAGTTATAACCATCTCATAATAATCCTAACTAAATACCAGCCGTATTCTATTTTTAGGTTGCTTCCCTAATCGTCCCTCTCCATTCTCTCCTTCACTGTAGGGAATTTATAGCCTCGTACAACCATCCTGATCTTGCGAGCGTAAATGGCCGCTGTAAGGCATCTCTGCCCTTGACTCCAACCCCATATCTCACAATTTCAGAACATTGCCTTAAATACATGATGACAGATGACTGCTGTTTACTAGTCGCTGAATCGCAACAACATTTACTTTCATGTTTAACTTGACAGTTGACACTGAATGTTTACAGAGAGTCTGTGATAAACTCTACTGTCATTTAACGTGTAGTTAGTCATGTTTACCTTGAAAGTCTTTTAATGTGCCCCAAATGGCACCCTATTTCCTATATAGTGCACTACTTTTAACCAGGCTCTGGTCAAAGGAAGTGCACTATAAAGAGAATAGGATGCCCTTTGTGACACGGCCTTTGTGATAAGCTATTCTGACATTCAAAGAATCAGAGAGGTTAGAAGGGATCACGAGCTGGCATTGATTTGTGAAGTCTACTTTTTTTTTGCGCTCTTAGGCTGATTCCAGAAAGTCCTTAGCATTTTAAAAGTGTCAACTCTTTCTTTTTCACACCTCTCTCCTTTTTCCCCCCATTAGGCTACAGTACAGTATAACTGCTATCCTGGCATATTTGTATACCTGTGTTAGTGGACATTAAAAGGGAGGTGTCATCGTAACAGAACAGAGCAGGGCGTAGGGGTTGCAGCGCTGCCTGAGGTAAAGCTATGTGGGGAGAGATGATGGTTTCTGATTACAGCCTTTGTTTGGAGCCACGGGGTGTCTCTCCTCATTGCCCTTGCAGTTCAGACTACTGACACGATGTGCACAGGAGAAACACACACAGTCACCTACACACACTAAAACACACCTACACACACACACAGAGTGCACGGCGGAGGTGGGGGGGAAGATAGCCTCAGTTCAAGACTGGAACATATCCCTCGTCTCAGAGGACTGTAGGCAGGAGAAACATAGCAGTACTGGAGCTGGTAGTATACTACCCCTAGAAACAGATATAATCTGAAGGTTACAGTACTACTACCCCTAGAAACAGACATAATCTGAAGGTTACAGTACTACTACCCCTAGAAACAGATATAATCTGAAGGTTACAGTACTACTACCCCTTAGAAACAGATATAATCTGAAGGCCACAGTACTACTACCACTAGAAACAGATATAATCTGAAGGTTACAGTACTACTACCCCTAGAAACATATATATTCTGAAGGTTACAGTACTACTACCACTAGAAACAGATATAATCTGAAGGTTACAGTACTACTACCCCTAGAAACATATATATTCTGAAGGTTACAGTACTACTACCACTAGAAACAGATATAATCTGAAGGTTACAGTACTACTACCCCTTAGAAACAGATATAATCTGAAGGTTACAGTACTACTACCCCTTAGAAACAGATATAATCTGAAGGTTACAGTACTACTACCCCTTAGAAACAGATATAATCTGAAGGTTACAGTACTACTACCCCTAGAAACAGACATAATCTGAAGGTTACAGTACTACTACAGTACTACTACCCCTAGAAACAGACATAATCTGAAGGTTACAGTACTACTACCACTAGAAACAGATATAATCTGAAGGCCACAGTACTACTACCACTAGAAACATATATATTCTGAAGGTTACAGTACTACTACCACTAGAAACAGATATAATCTGAAGGTTACAGTACTACTACCCCTTAGAAACAGATATAATCTGAAGGTTACAGTACTACTACCCCTAGAAACAGATATAATCTGAAGGCCACAGTACTACTACCCCTTAGAAACAGATATAATCTGAAGGCTACAGTACTACTACCCCTAGAAACAGATATAATCTGAAGGTTACAGTACTACTACCCCTAGAAACAGACATAATCTGAAGGTTACAGTACTACTACCACTAGAAACAGATATAATCTGAAGGTTACAGTACTACTACCACTAGAAACAGATATAATCTGAAGGTTACAGTACTACTACCCTTAGAAACAGATATGATCTGTTTCATCCTCAACTCCAGACTGAGGATTAAACACATACCTTCCCATCTGTCCGCAAACTGAATTTGTCATAATGTAGTATTAGGCTAATATTTCTTATTGAAAATATGTATAACGTTGTTGTTAAATCATATGTCATAAAGGGTGTTCTTAACCAATGTTACAGTGTAAATGTATTCACATTCCTTTAAAACTTGCATTGCTGTTTGCGTGCGTGTGTGTGTGTGTGTGTGTGTGTGTGTGTGTGTGTGTGTGTGTGTGTGTGTGTGTGTGTGTGTGTGTGTGCGTGCGTGCGTGCGTGCGTGCGTGTGAGTGTGCGTGTGAGTGTGTGCGTGTGTTCAGCAGAGCCAAATAAATGTCAATGTAAAAAGATAATTAAAGATGTTCATTTCCCAGAGGCGGGACTCTAATAAACTTGTTCGTAATTTGTCCCCCTGTCAGGATTTGATCATTTGCCAGCCTCTGAACGTCACATTAAACCATTTTACAGTGATTAAGGACAGAGGAAAAAAGTGAATCCCCTTCCCCTGTGGTATCATTGCCAGAATAAAGAGATGTTATTGTAACTGCCACAGCCAGTCTAGCCAGTGAGACAGCCACACTCTGAAAATGCTGGGTTAAAAACAACCCAATTTGGGTAAATATTGGACAGAACACAATGTTGGGTTATTTTAACCAAGCCAGTTGGGTCACTTAGTTTGGTTGTCAGGTTATTGAGCAATAACCCACCGGTTCAGATCAGAAGACTGGAGGTGTGGCTTAGTGGGGGCGTGGCATGCAATTAGTTATTTTTGGTCACCCGTGAAAGTAAATTATATTCTGGTTAATCTATTGTGTTATATTGTCACCACATGTTAAGATTAAGCACTGACTCTTTGGTAGCTTACACAACAATATGAGTGCTTAAGTGCCTATGCATATCCCAATGTTGGGATATAACTACTCTGTTATAATATTTAAATAATTATATTTGAATATGTAATGTGTAAAAATATTTAAGGAAAATTTAAAATTTGCAGTGTACAAACTTAACATGAACAGGAATGGCGTTTAATCTCATGGTTGGCCAAAAACAACTATCTTAAAGCCATGCCCCCAATAGGCCATGCCTCCTGAAAGTAACCTGATTACCCAAACATGAGTTCATTTAACAATCAGTTCTTTTTTTTATTCACTTTCATGCTGGGTTGACCCACCAGCTGGGTCTTTTTAAATGTAATCCATAGGTTATTTTCAGGAGGCATGGTCTATTAGAGCTGTCCACTATTTAGTTGTTTTTAACCCAGCATTTATTTTAGTGCACTGACACTGCTGGACTACACTGGACCTTTGCTTATACACCCATTAAAGCACTAATGAAGATCACTGTGCCCTGAACCTTAACGGTGAGGTAATAAATGATGATTGAGCAGAGAGAGCGCTGTTGCTCTAATCACTGACAAGGACCAGATAGATAAAGCCTGACGTGGCTCACTCTGGCCGCATCCCAAATAGCACCCTATTCCCTTTATAGTGCACTAGGACCCATAGGGATCTGGTCAAAAGTAGTGCAGTGTAAAGGGAACATGGTGCCATGTGGGACGTACCCATAGAGATGTATAGAGGACTTACATGCCCAAAAGCCTGTTTTAGCATGGGCACCGCTGTTGAGGACTTTAACCATTTTGAAGTAGTCAACTGCATGGGACTTATTATGGGTTAAGGAAGGATCACATCATTCCATCCAGGTCATCAGGAGGGATCAGCCAATGAATTGTACTTATGAGCAAATATTTCATAACTGCAGGTGGCAGGTGGCATAACTGCAGGTGGTATATATACATATATATATATATATATATATATATATATATATATATATATATATATATATATATATATATACATATAATAAAGAAAACAGGAGAAATAAGAGACTCAGCTATATACAGGGTCGTGTCCCCCCCGTCCCCCCCGGGATTTCCGCCCCTGTATACAGGGTCAGTGGAGTTTTTGAGGTAGATATGCCCATGTATGTAGGGATTAGGAGAAAGTGACTGGTAACAGGATCCATAATAATAATAATAATAATAATAATAGTAAACAGTAGTAGGTGAATATACATGTAAGCAGGGCTGAACAGTGACTGGTAGCAGGAATATATATAAATACTGTGGTAATATACTAGGCTCCCGAGTGGCACAGCGGTCTAAGGCACTGCATCTCAGTGCTACAGGCATCACTACAGAATCTGGTTCAATTCCAGGCTGTATCACAACTGGCTGTAATTGGAAGTCCCATTGGGTGGTGCACAATTGGCCCAGTGTTGTTAGGGTTATGGCCGTGGTAGGCCGTCGTTGTAAATAAGAATTTGTTCTTAACAGACTTGCCTAGTTAAATGAAGTACTAATGCTGATATATACAGGAGCTATAGAGCAGAAGCTGGGATGTTTGACACTATATGAACACTGTTGAATCTGCTGTCATAAAATAGTCTTTCTTAAATCAATGTATTTTCAGTTAAATACATCAGGTACTGTATTATCATAGAAGAAGTGCTTCTGATCTATGATCAGGTCCCCCCCTGTCCATGTAAACATATTCATTATGAGTTATCAAGGGGAAACTGATCCTAGATCAGCACTCTGTGATGCTTAATGAAGACGGGCCCTGTTTGCATTTCATATTCCAGCAAGTGATGTAATCAATTAGCAGCTGACTCTGTGAGAGTGACCTCTGCTCTGGTCCTTAACATCTCCTATCAGTGATTTCTCTCATCGCTCATCTCAAAGGGATCTTTGTCTCGTCTGCGGCAATGATCTTTTGGCGTGTGGTTACACTACAGTAATTACAGTCATATGTTTTAGTTTTTTTGTGAAATAAAGATGCTGGGTTATGATACAGAAACAGATTGAATGTCAACTTCTCTGCCTGCTAATCCGACGTGTTTGCCAAGAAAGTGGTAATGTTGTTTTCTCTCTCTGAGACACAGTTTGGAAGTGTTCCAGAATTTTTTTATTATTATTCATTGTGCAAGTGTCTCACACTCTCTCACAGAAGAGCTGAATGTTGTATTTTAACTCTGCAGTACGGTTGAGCGCATACCACGGAGAAAAACACACATTAGTCATTTTGAATGTCTGACAAGCTTCCCGTTTATTATGACAGGGGTTCCCAAAGTTTATCACTCAGGCCCCCCTTCTATCACTGTGACGTCTTTTTCTATGGGCACAAGTTCTGTTCATGACACAAACTGTTCACACCACTCTTGTTGGTGGATAGAACACACTGCGTGTTTAAAGCTGATTTCCTGTAATTCTACCCATTTTGTCAAGCGGTGCAGAGAAATGTTTGCTGTTTTAAAGCTAATTTCCTGCAATTCTATACATTTTGCCATGTCTAAAGTGTATTCGTGTGATATCTGAGTGACTCGAACATTACAACAAAATCTATGGGCTAAAAACGTTAGCTGACATGGGCTAGTTGATCTGGACATTTCTGACAAGTTATAAATATCTCTCTAAGGTTTGTAATGACTGACAGGACAAGAGGAACTGATGATGCACTACCTAATTTTCGAAATTGCCCCTCGTGCATTCTACTATTAAAAACGTTCAAGAGTAAGTTGAAAGCCCGACTGAGTGTTCCGCACCCCACCGTTTGGGAAGCACTGTATTATGATGTGACCACCCGAGCCACTGCCTGTTCACCCCGCTACCATCCAGAAGGCGAGGTCAGTACAGGTACATCAAAGCTGAGAACGAGAGACTGAAAAACAGCTTCTATCTCAAGGCCATCAGACTGTTAAACAGCCATCACTAACACAGAGAGGCTGCTGCCTACACACAGATTTTAAAGCACTTGGCCACTTTAAAATAAATAGATCACTAGTCACTTTAATAATGCCACTTTAATAATGTTTACATATCTTGCATTACTCATCTCATACACTATACTTCATACCATCTATTGCATCTTGCCTATGCCGCTCGGTCATTGCTCATCCATATATTTATCTCAAATCAAATCAAATGTATTTGTCACATACACATGGTTAGCAGATGTTAATGCAAGTGTAGCGAAATGCTTGTGCTTCTAGTTCCGACCATGCAGTAATATCTAACAAGTAATATAACCTAACAATTCCACAACAACTACCTTATACACACAAGTGTAAAGGAATGAGATATGAGATGAGTAATGTAGGGTATGAGAACATTATATAAAGTGGCATTGTTTAAAGTGGCTAGTGATACATTTAATTACATCAAGATGGCAAGATGCAGTAGATGGTATAGCGTACAGTATATACATATGGGATGAGTAATGTAGGGTATGTAAACATTATATAAAGTGGCTAGTAATAAATTGATTACATACATTTTTCCATTATTAAAGTGGCTGGAGTTGAGTCAGTATGTTGGCAGCAGCCACTCAATGTTAGTGATGGCTGTTTAACAGTCTGATGGCCTTGAGATAGAAGCTGTTCAGTCTCTCGGTCCCCGCTTTGATGCACCTGTACTGACCTCGCCTTCTGGATGATAGCGGGGTGAACAGACACCTGGTGATGCGTTGTGCAGTCCTCACTACCCTCTGGAGAGCCTTCCGGTTATGGGCGGAGCAGCTGCCGTACCAGGCGGTGATACAGCCCGACAGGATGCTCTCGATTGTGCATCTGTAAAAGTTTGTAAGTGTTTTTGGTGACAAGCCGAAATTCTTCAGCCTCCTGAGGTTGAAGAGGCGCCTTTTTAAAAATCCCCGGCTACAATAAATGCAGCGTCAGGATATGTGGTTTCCAATTTACACTGAGTCCAATGAAGTTCTTTCAGGGCCGTCGATGTGTCTGCTTGGGGGGGAATATACACGACTGTGATTATGATCGAAGAGAATTCTCTTGGTAGATAATGCGGTCAGCATTTGATAGTGAGTCAGGTGAACAAAAGGACTTGAGTTCCTGTATGTTGTTATGATCACATATTCTTATTCCATTCCTTACTTAGATTTGTGTGTATTAGGTTGTTGTTGTGGAATTGATAGATATTGCAATACTGTCGGAACTAGAAGCACAAGCATTTCGCTACACTCACATTAACATCTGCTAACCATGTGTATGTGACCAATAACGTTTGATTTGATTTGGTTTGACCTCTCCCTGTTGGTCTAGTGGTTAAGATTCAGAGCTCTCACTGCCGCGGCCCGGGTTCGATTCCTGGTCAGAGAGTGAATAGCTTTATGTGGCGCAGCGGTCTAAGGCACTGCATCTCAGTGCTAGAGGTGTCACTACAGACCCTGGTTCAATTCCAGGCTGTATCACAACTGACTGTGATTGGGAGTCCCATAGGGTTAAGGATTGGCTGGGGTAGGCCGTCATTGTGAATAAGAATTTGTTCTTAACTGACTTGCCTAGTTAATAAAGGACACCATTTTTTTCTGTTACTGATTAAACTGTCATTGTTGAATTAGCCTATGTAGTGGAATGTATTAGTAGTGTTGACTTACAGTACACTGTTCTGCCAAAGCATGCATTAAAACTTTTACCTGATGTCTGTCACAATACATTGATTTCTAATATCATGATGTACTCACCATCCAGTAGGCTAAATATCCAAGGTATAAATATCTTTATTTTTTGCATAACAGTAGCCTATATTTATCTCAAGTTAATGGTGTGAAAAATAATAGTTAACAAAGTACTTAATCTGTGCAAAATGCCAAAGTGAGTCGCTGTGTACAAAGAATTCCTTGAGTGAATGATTAGCAAACCGTTCAAGCCTAGTTCATTAGAGAGTTGCCGAGGTCAAAGAGAACAAAAGTCAGACAATTGCAAATGGTTAGCAAGGATGTATTTCATTCTAAAATCAAATCCCTGTTTGTTTCTTTCTTGAATCAATGCTACAGGTTAAGTTGTTAGCGACTGTAACACTTTAGTCAACCCCCCACACAGCAAGCTAACCAGGCACATTGTTGAATCAATTTACAAATTCACCATATCATCAGTATTTTTGAATTCTATTGCTTGAAGTATTCTGGCTAACACCTAGCTCTCCAAGTCCTCCTGACTTCAGAGTCTGGAATAGCTCTCTGATGGGGCCGGCACAATGCGTCGATAATGAAGGAGGGGCTGTGCTTTTACTGGTTGGCTCTCCTCTGTGTCTTTTTCACTCAAACACAGCCCTCGAGCGCTGCCCCCCCCCCTCCCCCATCCAATACAACGGTTAGAACATTTGAGAGAACCAATCAAACCCCTCGCACAATTTCTGAGCGATTATATTGCATTAACAAAACGGTGTCCTTTCCAGACCAGTGTGTCGCAGTTCTCCCTGTACTTTGAGTTACATGGGTCGCGTCAGCCAGGCTTTGCTTGAAGAGCCTGAGCTGTGTAAGAACAGTTGAAGTTAAAATGACTGACTGCACTTGGTCACCCTCCCCTCATTACAGACAGTGAAATGTGAAGTTATTACAGCAAAGTGATGTTTTCAGACATGCCATCAGCCAACGTCAACAGAGACACAGATTTTTGGCAGGAACCTGTTCGTGAACATTTCCAATTTACTGAGTCCCAAATGTTACCCTATTCTCTATGTAGTGCACTACTTTTGATGGACTCTGGTCTAAAGTAGTGCACTACATAGGGAATAGGGTGCCATTTGGAACAAATAACCATGACAGTTCTCTGCCAATGAGCTCTTTGTGTCTTTGTGTTTCCACATCGCTGGGAGTATGGTGTACTTGTAACCTGAGCTAATGTTTAGTCAAGTACTAATTTGACTCTCCGAAGAAGTTATGTGAACTTTCGTGTCCTTGGTGAAATGAAATACAATGAAAGGAAGGATTGGCAGACAGAGGGATGACGGAATGGAGTGTTATACTGTGGTGGTGTGATGTTTATGTACAGTGCATTCAGAAAATATTCAGAACTCTTGACTTTTTCCACATTTTGTTACATTACAGCTGTCACGTCCTGACCATAGTAAGATGTTATTTTCTATGGTAGAGTAGGTCAGGGCGTGACAGGGGGTGTTTTTCTATGTTTTGTATTTCTATGTCGGGTTTGTTTGGGATGATCTCCAATTAGAGGCAGCTGGTCCTCGTTGTCTCTAAATGGAGATCATACTTAAGTAGGGGATTTTTCCACCTGGGTTTGTGGGAGATTCATTTTGAGTAGTGTATGTTTCACCTCTGTGTCACGGTTTGTTGTTTTTTGTCATTCAGTTTATTTATGTATTGCATAGTTTCACAGTATAAATAAAATGTGGAACGACACACACGCTGCACTTTGGTCCGCTCATTCCTACGACAACCGTGACAACAGCCTTATTCTAAAATGGATTACATTGTTTTTTTCATCATCAATTTACAAACAATAACCCATAATGATGAAGCAAAAACAGGTTTTTAGAAGTGTTTGCAAATGTATTAAAAATAATAAACTGAAATACCACATTTACATAAGTATTCAGACCCTTTACTCAGTACTTTGTTGAAGCACCTTTGGCAGCGATTTCAGCCTCAAGTCTTCTTGGGTACGAAGCTACACGCTCGGCACACCTGTATTTGGAGAGTTTCTCCCATTCTTCTCTGCAGATCCTCTCAAGCTCTGTCAGGTTGGATGGGAGCGTCACTGCACAGCTATTTTCAGATCTCTCCAGAGATGTTCGATCAGGTTCAAGTCTGGGCTCTGGCTGGGCCACTTAAGGACATTCAGAGACTTGTCCTGGAGCCACTCCTGTGTTGTCTTGGCTGTGTGCTTAGGGTTGTTGTCCTGTTGGAAGTTGAACTTTTGCCCCAGTCTGATGTCCTGAGCGCTCTGGAGCAGATATTCATCAAGGATCTCTCTGTACTTTGCTCCGTTTATCTTTGCCTCGATCCTGACTAGTCTCCCAGTCCCTGCCGCTGACAAACATACCCACAGCATGATGCTGCCACCACTATGCTTCACCGTAGGGATGGTTTTTGCTCTGACATCCACTGTCAACTGTGAGACCTTTATATAGACACGTGTTTGCCTTTCCAAATCATGTCCAATCAATTGAATTTACCACAGGTGGACTCCAATCAAGTTGTAGAAACATCTCAAGGATGATCAATGGAAACAGTATGCACCTGAGCTCAACTTCGAGTCTCATAGCAAAGGGTTTGAATACTTATGTAAATAAGGTATTTCTGTTTTAAATGTTTTATACATTTGTAAACATTTCTAAAACCTGTTTTGATGAGGAAATATCTTTATTTCATCCATTTTAGAATAAAATGAATAAAAAGGATCAGCTCAACGGTGAAAAAGCATGTCAATATCTTTATCCGGTCAAGCAGTAGAGATGCTATTAGTCAAGGAACATTATTTTTCAGTAGCCTACAATTCTTCTCTTTATCTAGTTTAAATATAGGTTATGTCATGACCATGGATAGTTTTGTAGGTTATGTGTGGTTTTGTAGTCTTCTAACAGGATGGTGTGAGTTAGTAGGTTAGAGTAAGATATGTGATTGCCATTACAAAGTTCATGTTTATAACCCATTAGCCTCTTCTGTTTCCAGCTGCTTACATCTCAGATGTGTGATTTCTCCTCTTCCTCCTCAATTCCTCCTCCTCCTCCTCAATTCCTCCTCCTCACCTTCTTCCTCCTCCTCCTCCCCTTCCTCCTCCTCCTCCTTCTCCTCCTCCTTCCCTTCCTCTTCCTCATCCTCTTCCTCATCTTCTTCCTCCTCCTATTCATTCTCATCCTCCTCTGCTGCCCACTCTGGAAACCTTAATGAGGAAATAACCTTTTGTTTGAAACTGTGTAAACATATTTAACTTCACCATTTTGTTTGATATTCTTGGGGCTATTGAACAGAACGTCTGCGGTAATAATACGTGTTTGGAATCCATGCTCAATAATTATACTGGATTCTATTATTCTATTATAAAGAGAGCTCATCTCTACATTTCAAATGGGCACTCTGTTCCCTATGTAGTATGCTACTTTTGACCAGGGCCCTATGGGTAGTGCACTATAGAGGGAATAAGGTGCCATTTGGGACGTAGACATGCGCTCGTATTGGTGTTGTTAATTAAACCCTCTCTTTAAATAAACACACGTCTCGCAATTGATCATTATAATCTGTTAACTGTAGAATAATTAATTATAAGCACAATTTACATGTTAATATGTCAAGTGGTTAATAATTTTCAAGAGGGAGGAGGAGGGAGGGTCCACATGCTTCATTTGCAACATTAATTAAGCAAAGTCATTATGGAGCTAATTAGCTGATCTTAAAAGGATCTTGGTTTTATTGTAATTTATTATCAAAGTGACAATCAGCTGCTTTCTTGAAAAGGGGGGAATGTTCTTTCAAGGAAGCCACATGAGTGATTATTAATGTTATCTAGTCAAGTTAGGCTACATCTATCAAAGACCTTTAGTATCTGTCACCTTGTCAGTTCATTTATTTCATGTGCTACTTTCACGTGGTGGCTTGATTTGTTTTAAATAGTATCCAATTATCTACAGTATAATATAATGTACATACAAAAACATTCAAAGGCCATTTTCTCAAAAGTGAGGTTACAAGTTTATCAACTTTCAAAGCAGAATTACTTTCCCATTATTCCTCAAATGCAGTGTATGATATACCATTTTGTAGCTCTTTGTCTGCTTTTATCCAATGTAAAAAAATGAATTAAAAAAAAATCGAATTTTGCTGCATAAGACTGAATCAAGGCGGTCGGTCACATAATGCGTCTGTATGCAGTGCAATTCACGAGAACTAGGCCTTGTGTACCTTATTCATGAGTACACAGTGGACTCTGAGGACGTTCTGGAAGCTTGTTGAAATTCATGAGGCAGGGTTGAATCAGGGTTGAATCAGTGAACTGTTGTTCCATTAGCAGGGGGTCTCGTCATTTTACATTCTGTTTGTCGTCGTTAGCTTTTTCTTTCTCTTTAAAGGTGCAATCAGCAATATTACCGCTATATATAGTCGTTCGAGTTAGTGATAGCCATTTTAAAAATTATTACAGATTGTGGCTTTAAATCCTAAACTCGAAGGTCTTTCGAATCTCTGTCAGTCTCCTCGTGTTCCTTTCATCCAAACTTCAGGCTTTAGTGCACTACTTTTGATAGGGCTCTGGTTAATAGTAGTGCACTAAATAGGGAATAGGGATCCAGTGTGTGGTGCAGATTGGGATCCATTGTGTGGTGCAGATTGTACTGACAGAAGTTGTTGATTTAATGTCATTCTACACCACAAGACTTTGTCATCTGGTACATTTTCTCTTGCTTTTCTTTTGTTCCCTCTGCCAATTTCCCTTCTTTTTTTTACTCGTGCTACTGATAACTGAAGCAATACATCCCGCTGAAGATCATATACAGCACTCATTTAAATAATTTATTAAATTGAAACCAAGTAACTGTTTTTTCATTTCCTAGAACCCTGATCCATCTTGATATGATACTGATCCATCTTGATATGATACTGATCCACCTTGATATGATACTGATCCACCTTGATATGATACTGATCCACCTTGATATGATATTGATCCACCTTGATATGATACTGATCCACCTTGATATGATACTGATCCACCTTGATATGATACTGATCCACCTTGATATGATACTGATCTACCTTGATATGATACTGATCCATCTTGATATGATACTGATCCATTTTGATATGATATTGATCCACCTTGATATGATACTGATCCACCTTGATATGATACTGATCCACTGTGATATGATACTGATCCATCTTGATATGATATTGATCCACCTTGATATGATTCTGATCCACCTTGATATGATGCTGATACACTGTGATATGATACTGATCCATCTTGATATGATATTGATCCACCTTGATATGATACTGATCCACCTTGATATGATACTGATCCACCCTGATATGATACTGATCCACCTTGATATGATATTGATCCACCTTGATATGATACTGATCCACCTTGATATGATACTGATCCACCTTGATATAATACTGATCCACTCTCCTTCCAGACTCACATTAAGCATCTCCAATCCAAAATTAAATCTAGAATCGTCTTCCTATATCGCAACAAAGCATCCTCCACTCATGCTGCCAAACATACCCTCGTAAAACTGACCATCCTACCGATCCTCGACTTCGGTGATGTCATCTTTAAAATAGCCTCCAACACTCTACTCAACAAACTGGATGCAGCCTATCACAGTGCCATCCGTTTTGTCACCAAAGCCCCATATACTACCCACCATTGCGACCTGTACGCTCTCGTTGGTTGGCCCTAGCTTCATACTCGTCGCCAAACCCACTGGCTACAGGTTATCTACAAGTCTCTGCTAGGTAAAGCCCCGCCTTATCTCAGCTCACTGGTCACCATAGCAGCACCCACTCGTAGCACGCGCTCCAGCAGGTATATCTCACTGGTCACCCCCAAAGCCAATTCCTCCTTTGGTCATCTTTCCTTCCAGTTCTCTGCTGCCAATGACTGGAACGAACTGCAAAAATCTCTGAAGCTGCAGACTCATATCTCCCTCACTAGCTTTAAGCACCAGCTGTCAGAGCAGCTCACAGATCACTGCACCTGTACATAACCCATCTGTAAACAGCCCATCTATCTACCTACCTCATCCCCATACTGTATTTATTTATTTATCTTGCTCCTTTGCACCCCAATATCTCTACTTGCACATTCATCTTCTGCACATCCTACCATTCCAGTGTTTAATTGCTGTATTGTAATTACTTCGCCACCATGGCCTATTTATTGCCTTAACTTACCTCATTTGCACTCACTGTATATAGACTTTTTGTTTTCTTTTGTTCTACTGTATTATTGACTGTATGTTTTGTTTATTCCATGTGTAACTCTGTGTTGTTGTATGTGTCGAATTGCTATGCTTTATCTTGGCCAGGTCGCAGTTGCAAATGAGAACTTGTTCTCAACTAGCCTACCTGGTTAAATAAAGTGAAATAAAAAATATAAAAAAATATGATACTGATCCACCTTGATATGATACTGATCTTCCTTGATATGATACTGATCCATCTTGATATGATACTGATTTTCCTTGATATGATATTGATCCACCTTGATATGATACTGATCTTCCTTGATATGATACTGATCCACCTTGATATGATATTGATCCACCTTGATATGATACTGATCCACCTTGATATGATATTGATCCACCTTGATATGATACTGATCTTCCTTGATATGATACTGATCCACCTTGATATGATACTGATCCATCTTGATATGATATTGATCCACCTTGATATGATACTGATCCACCTTGATATGATACTGATCCACCTTGATATGATACTGATCCATCTTGATATGATACTATCATACTATCATGGTCTCGTGTGGCTCAGTTGGTAGAGCATGGTGTTTGCAATGCCAGGGTTGTGGGTTTGATTCCCATGGGGGACCAGTACAGAGAAAACATGTATGAAATGTATGCATTCACTACTGTAAGTCGCTCTGGATAAGAGCGTCTGCTAAATGACTAAAGTGTAAATGTAATACTGATCCACCTTGATATGATACTGATCCGTCTTGATATGATACTGATCCATCTTGATATGATACTGATCCACCTTGATATGATACTGATCTTCCTTGATATGATACTGATCCACCTTGATATGATACTGATCCGTCTTGATATGATACTGATCCGTCTTGATATGATACTGATCCACCTTGATATGATACTGATCCACCTTGATATGATACTGATCTTCCTTGATATGATACTGATCCACCTTGATATGATACTGATCCACCTTGATATGATACTGATCCGTCTTGATATGATACTGATCCACCCTGATATGATACTGATCCACCTTGATATGATACTGATCCACCTTGATATGATACTGATCCATCTTGATATGATTCTGATCCACCTTGATATAATACTGTTCCATCTTGATATGATACTGATCCATCTTGATATGATACTGATCCACCTTGATATGATACTGATCCACCCTGATATGATACTGATCCACCTTGATATGATATTGATCCACCTTGATATGATACTGATCCACCTTGATATGATACTGATCCACCTTGATATGATACTGATCCATCTTGATATGATACTGATCCACCTTGATATGATACTGATCCACCTTGATATGATACTGATCTTCCTTGATATGATACTGATCCACCTTGATATGATATTGATCCATCTTGATATGATACTGATCCACCTTGATATGATACTGATCCACCCTGATATGATACTGATCCACCTTGATATGATATTGATCCACCTTGATATGATACTGATCCACCTTGATATGATACTGATCCACCTTGATATGATACTGATCCATCTTGATATGATACTGATCCACCTTGATATGATACTGATCCATCTTGATATGATACTGATCCATCTTGATATGATACTGATCCATCTTGATATGATACTGATCCTTCTTGATATGATACTGATCCACCCTGATATGATACTGATCCACCTTGATATGATACTGATCCGCCTTGATATGATACTGATCCACCTTGATATGATACTGATCCATCTTGATATGATACTGATCTACCTTGATATGATACTGATCCACCTTGATATGATACTGATCCACCCTGATATGATACTGATCCACCCTGATATGATACGGATCCACCTTGATATGATACTGATCCATCTTGATATGATACTGATCCACCTTGATATGATACTGATCCACCTTGATATGATACTGATCTACCTTGATATGATACTGATCCATCTTGATATGATACTGATCTACCTTGATAGGATACTGATCCATCGTGATATGATACTGAGCTGAAAGTGTAAAACCTTATCACCGCTATGCATTTTTACTGTATTGTGAAGTCAGACAAAAATAACCTTGTGGCATTACACCTGAAGATACAATCTCATGTGAAATTACACTCTACTGACTGATCACAGTGTGTATGACATTTGGAAGCATGGTATTCTTTGTTCCTCGACCCAGGGTCATATAGGTAACAATAATTAACTAAACAATATGACTTATCCTCAATTTCTCCCTTCGCTCTCTGTCGTTGTCCCCCAGGTGAGAAGGTGACCGTGTTCCCTATCCTGGACATTGACCAGAGCAACATCGTGGACACTAACGGAGAAGGAGATGCCTTTGTGTGAGGTACAGTACACTAGTCTGTCTCCTCCCTGGTTTCTCCTTGGTTTCTCCCTGGTTTCTGCCAATCATCCTCACCACGTACATAGATGCCAACTTAACCAATCATGTCCATGTTCCATTTCTACATTTTTCACCAGCCCTCCCTAGCCCCGTCATTCAAACTGTGCTCTGTCAAATGATATATTAAGGAGTGACACTTTAATGATATTTTCTTCTCAGCTCTGCTCTATTCTTTTTTTCTTTGACCCCTGACCCTTGCCTCTCTCTCCTCCCAGGCTTTCTGTCTGGAGCTGGTCCTCCAGGAGAGGCCGATGGAGGAGTGTGTCCGTGGGGGCCACTACGCAGCCAACGATATCGTCAGACGGGCAGGATTTACCTTCCCTGAGACTTCCATTGATGCATCCGACCATTATCCCCCAAGCACTGTGCTTTGATTTCCATGTATTTTCCTTAAAACACCTGCTGCATTAAGCTGTGTGTATGTGCCTCAAAGTTGTGTAAAGTTTGTGTATCCCTTAGCCTACAATTTCCACGCCCCAGCAGAAATCGAATTAACATAATAAAAAAATAAGGAAATCCCGATTATAATCCATCTGTTCAAGCTATATTTATATACATATATACAGTACTGTGCAAAAGTTTTAGGCAGGTGTGAAAAAATGCTGTAAAGTAAGAATGCTTTCAAAAATAGACATGATAATAGTTTATATTTATCAATTAAGAAAATGCAAAGTGAGTGAACAGAAGAAAAATCTACATCAAATCAATATTTGGTGTGACCACCCTTTGCTTTCAAAACAGCATAAATTCTTCTAGGTACGTTTGCACACAGTTTTTGAAGGAACTCGGCAGGTAGGTTGGCCCAAACATCTTGGAGAACTAACCACAGTTCTTCTGTGGATAGAGGCAGCCTCAGGTGCTTCTCTCTCTTCATGTAATCCCAGACAAACTTGATGATGTTGAGATCATGGCTCTGTCGGGGCCATACCATCACTTCCAGGACTCCTTGTTCTTCTTTACGCTGAAGATAGTTCTTAATGACTTTTGCTGTATGTTTGGGGTCGTTGTCATGCTGCAGAATACATTTTGGGCCAATCAGATGCCTCCCTGATGGTATTGTGTGATGGATGAGTATCTGTCTGTACTTCTCAGCATTGAGGAGACCATTAATACTGACCAAATCCCCAACTCCATTTGCAGAAATGCAGCCCCCAAACTTGCAAAGAACCTCCACCATGCTTCGCTGTTGCCTGCAGACACTCATTCGTGTACAGCTCTCCAGCCCTTCGGCGAACAAACTGCCTTCTGCTACGGCCAAATATTTCACATTTTGACTCATCAGTCCAGAGCACCTGCTGCCATTTTTCTGCACCCCAGTTCCTGTATTTTCATACATAGTTGAGTCGCTTGGCCTTGTTTCCTCGTCGGAGGTATGGCTTTTTTGGTCGGAGGCCTTCCATGACGGCCACTTCTGACCAGACTTCTTGATGGGTGTACCAGGGACCCACTGTTTTCTGCCAATTCTGAGCTGATGGCAATGCTGGACATCTTCCGATTGCGAAGGGAAGTAAGCATGATGTGTCTTTCATCTGCTGCAGTAAGTTTCCTTGGCTGACCACTGCGGCTATGGTCCTCAACGTTGCCCGTTTCTTTGTGCTTCTTCAAAAGAGCTTGGACAGCACATCTGGAAACCCCTGTCTACCTTGAAATTTCTGCCTGGGAGAGACCTTGCTGATGCAGTATAACTACCGTGTGTCTTGTTGCTGTGCTCGGTCTTGCATGGAAGAACATCAATAAGCCAGTGACTCAGCCCCTGTAATAGGGTTAGAGGCAGAGAATCCCAGTGGAGAGAGGGGAACCGGCCAGGCAGAGACAGCAAGGACAGTTCGTTGCTCCAGAGCCTTTCCGTTCACCTTCACACTCCTGGGCCAGACTACACTCAATCATAGGACCTACTGAAGAGATGAGTCTTCAGTAAAGACTTAAAGGTTGAGGCCGAGTCTACATCTCTCACATGGGTAGGCAGACCATTCCATAAAAATGGAGCTCTATAGGAGAAAGCCCTGCCTCCAGCTGTTTGCTTAGAAATTCTAGGGACAATTAGGAGGCCTGCATCTTGTGACCGTAGCGTACGTGTAGGTATGTACGGCAGGACCAGATCGGAAAGATAGGAAGGAGCAAGCCCATGTAATGCTTTGTAGGTTAGCAGTAAAACCTTGAAATCAGCCCTTGCCTTAACAGGAAGCCAGTGTAGGGAGGCTAGCACTGGAGTAATATGATCAAATTTGTTGGTTCTAGTCAGGATTCTAGCAGCTGTATTTAGCACTAACTGAAGTTTATTTAGTGCTTTATCCGGGTAGCCAGAAAGTAGAGCATTGCAGTAGTCCAACCTAGAAGTAACAAAAGCATGGATGAATTTTTCTGCATCATTTTTGGACAGAAAGTTTCTGATTTTAGTTGTTACGTAGATGGTAAAAAGCTGTCCTTGAAACAGTCTTGATATGTTCTTCAAAAGAGAGATCAGGGTCCAGAGTCACACCGAGGTCCTTCACAGCTTTATTTGAGACGACTGTACAACCATCAAGATTAATTGTCAGATTCAACAGAAGATCTCTTTGTTTCTTGGGACCTAGAACAAGCATCTCTGTTTTGTCCGAGTTTAAAAGTAGAACGTTTGCAGCCATCCACTTCCTTATGTCTGAAACACAGGTTTCTAGCGAGGGCAATTTTGGGGCTTCACCATGTTTCATTGAAATGTACAGCTGTGTGTCATCCGCATAGCAGTGAAATGTAACATTATGTTTTCGAATGACATCCCCAGGAGGTAAAATATATAGTGAAAACAATAGTGGTCCTAAAACGGAACCTTGAGGAACACCGAAATTTACAGTTGATTTGTCAGAGGACAAACCATTCACAGAGACAAACTGATATCTTTCCGACAGATAAGATCTAAACCAGGCCAGAACTTGTCCGTGTACAGTGGCTTGTGAAAGTAGGGCAGTACCGCAATACAGACAACTCTCTGACAACTCTGGGTGTCAAGTCTGCGTACGCGTTCAGCAGGAGACAGCCTAGCCCTGCCGAGCTGCATCGGTTCGGGAAGAGGTGAATCAGCAGTCTTCGGAGGCTCTTGGAGGAACTCGGGTAAGCTCGGATCCTCTCGGGGACGTAGACGCTGGGAACTTCCGGAGTTCCTCAGATGCAAGGTGGGATCCTTGAGTGAGCGATTGGGACTGCAATCAGACCTCTTCTCCCTCCTACGTTCCCGTAACCGACCATCCTGCCGAAGCTGGAGTAACTTCCTGGTAGCCTCTCTCCCGGACACCGGAGCCTCAAACTTTTTTCACCTCCACCATGAATTCCCCCAGACTGAAGCAAACGGCCGACTGTTGTTCCCAAATGGCCGTAGCCCAGGCGAGGGCCCTCCTGGACATCAGCGTGATGAGTTACACTATCTTAGAGCGGTACAAAGGGAAGGAGGAAGGATGCAGCTCCATAACAAGGGAACACTGAGCGAGAAAATGCCCAACAGGTGCCCAATTCTCCATTGAAGTGCTCGGGGGAGGTAAGCGGGGTTCCCAGGAAACCGGGGTGATGGCGCTGCTACCAGCCGGGTTACTGAGGGGCTGAGAGGTTACCATCGTGGTAGGCTGCCTAGTAGGCAACCCACGGACTTGCTCCGGCAAAATGTCCAATGCTTGGTCATGACGTTTGGCCGTGGCCTGGAACCCCTCCATCAGACCACGAAGGAACTCCTCGTGCCTACCAATGGTGGCTCCTTTGGAGGAGATGGCGCAGCGGAGCTGGTCCAAGTCTGCTGGGTCAGTCATGGCCAGTTCGTACTATCACGTTTCAGGTATGACCCAAATGCAGACTGTGTTGATGTAGCAATGTTTATTACAGCAATAGGGGCAGGCAAACTACAGGTCAAGGCAGGCGGCTGTCGATAATCCAGTGTAGTGGGGCAATGGTACAGGACGTCAATCAGGGGCAGGGCGGGCAGAAAAGGTCAAAACCGGGAAAAAAAACAGTAACAAGCAATAGACAGGAACAGAGGGGAAAACGCTGGTAGGCTTGACGATACAAAACAAACTGGCAACAGACAAACAGAGAACACAGGTATAGCGGTTCTGGGGGGGGGGGGGGGGGGCCTAAATGTGGAGTATGAAATAATTTTTACATAACTAATTTTTGCTATCATTCTTTTTTTACATCCGTTATTAGACTGTGGCAACGCGGAACACTAATTTAACCCACACATTTTCTAGAGGGACAGCTTTAGGCGGAACACAACAGTATCGTACCACATGCAAAACGATATGACAACAATAACGTCTAACGTAACTGGCCCCTCTAACAATACAACTGGCCCCAGCTTGGCCCCCCCCCCCCCCCCCCCCCCCACCCCAGTTGAAATGGTCTAGAACCGCCACTGCACCTGGAGGGGGGTGGAGACAAGCGCAAGGACAGGTGAAACAGATCAGGGCGTGATAATCGTTTGTATGACCATATGAAAACTATTCCATATATTAGCTGAGAACCCCCCCTTCCTGGCTTAGACTCTATAGGGTTAAAGTGTACAGTAATTCCATGGATATGACAGTTCATCAACATTGTCGCTAAGTGTTGTAGCTTAACTTACAATACATTATGGTCTCCCTATGGGTGCTGGTCAAAAGTTGTGCACTATATATAGGGAATAGGGTGCTATTGGGAAGGATAGATCCAAGGCTGATGGAGGTAATTTCTCTCAGTTATGGGATTAGGGGTGCCTCTTCATAGTGGTCATTAGAGAGCCCTGGAATCTAGGTTTATCCCCCCCTTGCAACCAGCTGTGCTGTCGCCAGGTGTTGGAGAGGGGAGACAAGGATCACGGAGAGGCCCCAGTCTGTCCCTCCCTCCCTCCAGGCATGGATGGAACAAATGTAGGGTTACTGCCAAATGGTACCCTATTCCCTATAGTTGACTACTTTTGACCAGAGCCACTGCAGTATGTAGGGAATAGGATGTAGTGCTCTGGTCTACTATAGTTATACACTATATAGAGAATAGGGTGTCATCTGGGGTGCACCCTAAGTGTTCAGCTCATACCACACTGCACCTATACCAGTAGTAGATACAAACTGAAGCCTATACTACCTATATATACCATTATCTGTCACGGCTGTCTGAAGAATGGGACCAAAGCGCAGCGTGTGTATCGTTCCACATTTTATTTAAACTGTGAAACTATGCAAGACATACAAATAAACTAATAAACAAAACAACAAACCGTGACAAAGCAGTGCAACATACTCTTACTCAAAATAATCTCCTACAAAACCTAGTGGGAAAAACAACAACTTAAATATGATCCCCAATTAGAGACAACGATGACCAGCTGCCTCTAATTGGAGATCATCCCCCCCAAAAAAACATAGAAATACAGAAACTAGAACCCCACATAGAAATACATAAACTAGACAAAAACCCCAGCATAGAAAAAAGAAACTAGAACCAACATAGACATAGATAATCTAGACAAAACCCCCCTGTCATGCCCTGACCTACTCTACCATAGAAAATAAAAGCTTTCTATGGTCAGGACGTGACATTATCATAGGCTGCGGTCCAAAAAAAAGTCTGCAACAACAAAAACCCATTACGCTATATACCATTTATTATCATATTGTGTCTAAATAATACTGCACAGCCAACCTGTTAGCGTTTCATCTTTTTCCTTTCATTTCTGGGCTCATTGAATGTTAAGAGAGTTCCCATTCAAACGCCTCTTATTCAAAGGGCTGTAGTTCAATTTAAAGAGGCTGAGTTTATGCGCTTATGCTAATTTGGGGGGCATCTAGGTGAACACCAAAAATGTTATTACCAACTTTGAGACACTTCTCTTTTTTTTTCATCAGCATTTTTAAGGTTTCACACAGATGCGCTTTGAAAAAGCACTACGTTTCTGATTGGCTGAGATCACACTCCGTAGCAGCTGGTTCATTTGCTTCTCAACATGACAGATGGCAAAACACAAACACAAAGTATGCGTGACCATTGGCACCCTATCCCCTATTTAGTGCACTACTATTCCCCATAGGGCTTTGGTCAAAAGTAGTGCACTACTGTATATAGGGAATATAGGTACCATTTGGAGCACAAACACAGAAAGATGGAGCCAGTAATGAGAATGAAGAATCCTTAGCTACCACGAGAAGGACGACTATTTACCAGTTTCTTCCTTCAGTTTACTTTCTTTTTTTCTTACTTTTATTTTTATAGAAATGAAATACATCAGTTATCTAGTCTAGTAGTATTGTGTCTGTTTCAACAACTAACTGGTTAACTAGTCTGGTAGTATTGTCTCTCTCTCAACAACTAACTGGTTAACTAGTCTGGTAGTATTGTCTCGCTCTCAACAACTAACTGGCTAACTAGTCTGGTAGTATTGTCTCTCTCTAAACAACTAATTGGTTAACTAGTCTAGTAGTATTGTCTCTGCTTCAACAACTAACTGGTTAACTACTCTGGTAGTATTGTCTCTCTCTAAACAACTAATTGGCTAACTAGTCTAGTAGTATTGTCTCTGCTTCAACAACTAACTGGTTATCTAGTCTAGTAGTATTGTCTCTGTTTCAACAACTAACTGGCTAACTAGTCTAGTAGTATTGTCTCTGTTTCAACAACTAACTGGCTAACTAGTCTAGTAGTATTGTCTCTGTCTCAACAACTAACTGGCTAACTAGTCTAGTAGTATTGTCTCTGTTTCAACAACTAACTGGCTAACTAGTCTAGTAGTATTGTCTCTGTCTCAACAACTAACTGGCTAACTAGTCTAGTAGTATTGTCTCTCTCTCAACAACTAACTGGCTATCTAGTCTAGTAGTATTGTGTCTGTTTCAACAACTAACTGGTTAACTAGTCTGGTAGTATTGTGTCTGTTTCAACAACTAACTGGTTATCTAATCTAGTAGTATTGTGTCTGTTTCAACAACTAACTGGTTATCTAGTCTAGTAGTATTGTGTCTGTTTCAACAACTAACTGGCTAACTAGTCTAGTAGTATTGTCTCTGCTTCAACAACTAACTGGTTATCTAGTCTAGTAGTATTGTCTCTGTCTCAACAACTAACTGGCTATCTAGTCTAGTAGTATTGTCTCTCTCTCAACAACTAACTGGTTAACTAGCCTGGTAGTATTGTCTCTGTCTCAACAACTAACTGGCTAACTAGTCTAGTAGTATTGTCTCTGTCTCAACAACTAACATCCCTATTTTCTCCCTTGGGCTGTGCAATTCCCAAGTCCTAATTCTGCTAACTTCTAATAACTTTGATTATACATGCAAGGATCAATTAGAAGGGGCTGGTGGAAGAACATATGTCATTTTGGGGCAGATTTGGGCTTATCATAGCCTACTACAGTTATACTGTCAAAGAAAAATACACCACAACTTGTCGATGTGGTATGTACCATCACGTGGTTTCATTCATGACCTCCCTCCATCCCTTCTTTGAAAAGCAAATGTGTTCGTGCATCTCAAATAGCACCCTATTCCCTATACAGTGCACTACTCTTGACCAGAGCCCTTGGTGCACTACATAGGGAATAGGGTGCCATTTGGGATTCACACTGACTGACTGGGGACATTGCCAGAGCAAACCAGACCAGAGTTTTGCACCGCAGATGGGCAGCAGTGTTCCTGAACAGCACTGGGTGGCAGTTGGCAGGGATTGAGAGAGAGGAGGGGGGGAGGAAGAGGGAGAGAGAGAGAGAGAGAGAGAGAGAGAGAGAGAGAGAGAGAGGGATGGAGAGAGAGGGAGCGATTTGGGGGGATGGGCAGACTGTGGTTGGCACATGCTCCCGTCTCTGTCCCAAATGGCTCCATATATAGTGCACTACCCTGGTCAAGAGTAGTGCACTATATAGGGAATTGGGTACCATTTGAGACACAAGTGCCAATTCAAATGCTCCTGCTGGACCCATGCATGGGATGCAGCAGTGTGGGGCTCTGGGAGTCAGGGGGACCTGCTGCCTGGCCTGCTGGGGCCCAGGGTGACATTCATTATACACACACACACACACACACACACACACACACACACACACACACACACACACACACACACACACGGAAAGAGAGACTCTCTCTCACACACACGCACATGTGCTTGGTACTCTTCCTTTCTCTTGATACCATGGACAATCCAATCATAACAACACTTGTTTCACGTCCTCATGTCAATCATACTGTGATTTAAATGTCCCGTGAAATAACTATTGTTTATATCAGATTAGCTAATAATAATACTTAACAAGTATTGACATGGTAAACATGTGTTTATAAAATATATGTTTTATAAAAGATGTGGTATATTGTCACTCAAATTTAATACAAATATTATGTGTTATTATTATGTAACTACCTCAAAATTAGGTTACCATCGTCAACAAAAGATTACTTGCAAACATCCAAACCATTACGTAATAGTTTAGAATAGGCCTATCCAAACTTTTTACATACCAGTTCAATATTTACTTATTATGTTTAACAAGATTATCTTGTTGAGGCAAAAAGGCTATCCAAACTTTACGTAATAGTTTAGAATAGACTATCCAAACTAAATTGCCTATCCAAACTTTACGTAATAGGTTTTCAAACCAGTTCAATATTTACTAACTACACAACACAATAGTCTCCCTCCTTCCCTCCACAGTGTATCTATGTCCAAAATGGCACTCGATTTGGCACACTATTCCCTACAGGGTTAGGCTAAATGCAGAAGACACATTTTTTTTATTTAATTTAACCTTTATTTAACTAGGCAAGTCAGTTAAGAACAAATTCGTATTTACAATGACGGCCTACCACGGCCAAACCAGACGACGCTGGGCCAATTCAGCGCCGCCCATGGGACTGCCAATCACGGCCGGATGTGAAACAGCCTGGGTTTGAACCAGGGACTGTAGTGACGCCTTTTGCACTGAGATGCAGTGCCTTAGACCACTGTGTCACCCAGGAGCCCATTTCGGTTGAATGCATTTAGTTGTGCAACTGACTAGGTATCCCCCTTTCCTTTATATAACGTACTACTCTTTACCAGAGCCCTATGGGCCTTGGTCAACAGTAGTGCACTTTTAAGGGACTAGGGAGCCATTTGGGAATGATAATGGGTCATGTTGCTCGTGTCTGTATGCCTGTAACGATGACACAGAATGGGATGTCACCACGTGTATGGGTCACATTACACATGTTGTGTTACTGCTGTTGTAAAATGAGATTGCTGTTACATACATGTTATAATGCCAGATATGATGTAATGCAGGACAATATACTGTAGGTAGGAAGCCGCTGTAACATCTTGAGCTTGTTGATGGATCATTTCCATAATTTGAATGAATCATACGGTCGATTTGACTTGGTGTTTGTCCATTTGATAGACTATACCTGAGTGATTCTGAAGGGGTTGTCTTCTTGTCTGTCTTGATTTAAAACGATATAGGTTGGTATCCTGTTGTGACGGAATGAAATACTAAATCAATTTTGTGTCTAAAGACAGACGTGTTATATGGTGACATTATTCATAATGTAATGATTTAGTGTCATGACCAAGAACTTGTGATGTGTTCATTATTAGGATTGGGTCAACCTCTGTGTAAAAATAAACACATGAATATGGTATGAACCCAAGATGCTTGGGAACAAGGTGGTAAGCTAATAGACTGCATTAAGTTATTCCAAGATTTTGTATTTATTTTTTTATTTCACCTTTATTTAACCAGGTAGGCCAGTTGAGAACAAGTTCTCATTTACAACTGCGACCTGGCCAAGATAAAGCAAAGCAGTGCGACAAAAACAACAACAGAGAGTTACACAAACGTACAGTCAATAACACAATAGAAAAATCTATGTACAGTGTGTGCAATTGGGGCCCCCTAGATAGCATATGAACACATCATAAGCTATGGGAAAATGTGTAGAATTGCAGGAAATTAGCTTAGCTAGGCAGTAACTCCTCCAGTATGTGTTGAGGTAATTTCACAGGATTTGTTTTAGGTCAGAAACTGTAAAGATCTGTCAGAAATGGCACTTCTGTAAGCAAATATCTTATTCATACATTTTAATTTAAAAAAAATATCAGCATTAAATTACCTGGTATGATGATGCATTAATCAGTTATACAGTTTAAAGACTTTGTTTTTGCAATCAGCCTTTGCAGTTGACCTTTAAAGTAACTGTCCAGTGATTCCAGATTTCTATGAAATACACAGTATATTCCTAAAGTATGTGGACACCCATTCAAATTTGTGGATTCGGTTATATCAGCCAAACCCGTTGCTGACAGGGGTATAAAATCAAGCACACCGCCATGCAATCTCCACAGTCAAACATTGGCAGTAGAATGGCCTTAATGAAGAGCTCAGTGACTTTTAACGTGGCAACTTCATAGGACTCCACCTTTCCAACAAGTCAGTTGGTCAGATTTCTGCCCTGCTAGAGCTGCCCCGTTCAACTGTAACTGATGTTATTGTGAAGTGGAAAGGTCTAGGAGCAACAACAGCTCATCCGCAAAGTGGTAGGCCACACAAGCTCCCAGAACGGGACCACCGAGTGCTGATGCGCGTAGCTCGTAAAAACTCTGTCTTCGGTTGCAACACTCACTACCAAGTTTCAAACTGCTTCTGGAAGCAACGTCAGCACAATAACTGTTCGTCGGGAGAATTCATAAAATGGGTTTCCATAGCCGAGCAGCCGCACACAAGCCTTAGATCACCATGGGCAATGCCAAGCATCGACTGGAGGGGTGTAAAGCTCGCCGTTGTTGGACTATGGAGCAGTGCAAACGTGTTCTCTGGAGTGATGAATCAAGCTTCACCATCTGGCAATCCGATGGGCGAATCTGGGTTTGGTGGATGCCAGGAGAACTCTACCTGCCCAAATGCATAGTGCCAACTGTAAAGTTTGGTGGAGGAGGTATAATGCTGTGGGGCTGTTTTTCATGGTTCGGGCAGGTAGAGAATGGTGTGGGCGTATACTGGTCATTAAAAATATTAATGCGAGTAGACTGCTGATTGGCCAGCTCATCCTCCTCCTCTTTGAGGATATAGCAAGCGTTTGTTAAATGGACTGTTTGAGGTTGTTTTCTTATATATTTTTACTCCAATGTATGCTTTGGCCACAAATACGAGTATAGGATTAGTCAACAACATTATTTGGGTATGAGTTAACAGAATAGGAACTTCTAAAAGTGAGATTTTCACTAGACAGTTACTTTAAAACTGCAACATTTTCTTTCAGCCTCATGGTAAAATGTGTAGAATAGCAATATAAAACTGCACATTTGTGCTTAAAAACGGCAATATTTTGTCTCATCCCCATGGCAAAATGTGAAGAATAGCATGAAATGAACTATAAAACAGCACAATTTTCTCTCTGCCTCATGGCAAAATGTGTAGAATTATGGGGAATTAGCTTTAAAACTACAGCATTTTCTCTCGGACTCATGACAAAATGTGTAGAATAGCGTTATAAAACTGCACATTTTTCTCTCAGCCCCATGGCATCTCCTTCCTGCACATTTGAATGTGTTCAAGTTAAAGTGACATTACATTTGCCTATGATCATTGTTGAAGCGCTGCTGCTACACAGGGGCGCCGGTCCGCTCGGTTTACACTGACTGAAGTGGGGATGTCTACAGTGAAGAAGAAGAAGCAGAAGAAGCAGAAGGGGGAGAGAGGTACCACTTTGTCACAGGCTGCTATGTAGATTAACCTTTCAATTAGTTGTTATCCGGTCCTCTCTGTCTCAACGCGAGCATTTAGTGTATCCTTTAGAGATAAAACATACAAGGAAACCTCCTATGGATGTGCCGCTGTGAGTGTTTATATCCGATCGTCGTTTCCGTCATCCTGATAATGAAGAAGAGGACTGTATCTGAGAAAAAACTTGAGGTAACTACCAGCAAATATTTACGGTAGCTAGCCGATGCTTTTTTCCCCTCACTGGTTACATGTTCATCCTTGCATGAAACTTGAGTAATTTGTTTTGCCTCCTCGCCCAGCGGCGGCACATTGTGTAAACGATTTATATTTCAAGGAGGCTGTATATCACGGACTATTAATGTGTAAACGAGAATGGACCCGCGAGTCGAGTGAGAAATGGATGGATCGCGAAACTGTAGCGATAGGTTACATTTATTCTTGAGGATCAGTGAAGATGATGTTACTCTTACCAGGTTCAACTTCTTAGTTTGTATGTGGAATTTCCCCCATGTGCTCATTTTTTTTCTAGTTGGAAATGCAGGGCAAAATAATTCCCATAAGAAGTGTTGTCATGATTTACGTAGAACGTTAATAATCGCTATAGCCTAAATGCAGGCAGGCGCTCCTGCAATGTGGAGAAATTCTACCGCTTGATGGATATGAAATCCTGAATGATTATTTATAGGTTGCCCTACTTATTCTTTAGCCCCACGTTTGGTACATGAGTTTAGGTTAGTGAAAAAAAAATGATTTCTTTAGTGGGTTTACACAAGAGTGGAAAATAAAAAAGAGAAGTACAGGTTCTAATGGTGGGAAAATAAGTGTCGGATAGCATACACAACACTAGCACGATAATAGCCCATCTCACCTTCAAACCTTTTAAAAACTTGCTGCTTTAAATCAGCAGTCAAGTCTTCACCATGTTTGCAAATAAATGATGGATATAACAAACAACCAATTAAAGTCAAAAAATGATCCAAATCATTTTCAAGTGTAACCAATTGTTTCAAGGAGTCGTAGTAAAGGTGGGCTGGTGTTTGACACTGGATATAGCCTAAATCATTAATTTAGACAACAATCTGTGATAACTATTATGTTAATGAATGATCATATAAATTATATATATATGTGCCTATTAAATTGTCCTTGTAGTGCACTCATTTATTCAAACGATAAGTGTTCTGGGTAAATAAAACATCAATCCATGATAGGAGAAGACACCTTAAAAGGCGGGTCAAGTAAGTGTAGTGACAGATCAAGCAGCAAACGCAGTCCCTTCTAAACTGAGCTCATATATTATATTATAATGATTGGCATGTACTTTATCAAACCAGAAATCGGATCTTGTCTTTACAGCCAATATTAAAGTTGCTAGGGAGGGTACATTAGTGTAGGTAAGGTTTAATGAGACTCCATTGGATTGTAATCATCGTCATGTCGGATTTATGTAAACTACAACATTGTAACAAAATGGCGACTGTTTAGGTCACGTCAGTAATGCAGGCCAGCACTGTTATTTCTTACAACTCAACTGATACAAGTCAAGGTTTGTTACATATTATCTTCTCGCTCGTTTGCGTTTCATGTTAATTTGAACATAAATTGTCATCATAAATTTCCGGTAACCATCCCTCGACAGCTGTCAAAAAGCTCAACAATATGAATTGACGGTGTGCGGCTGACATTCAAGCTAAAATGAACAAAATCCTTGTTTGTCGCTCGTTACGTATCCAAGCTGTCAAACTCACGTTCAAAAAGTCAAACTCCATTGCCCTTCTTGCGCTACTTGGTACTAATATGAAAACGATATGATTGATGAAAACACTAACTTCGCCACAGAGTAGCCTGACGTTACCCCAGTCAGCTGGTGATGTTGCAATGAAACATTTTATCTAACAGATAACGATATCACGAACAATTGTAACATCTATTTAACTGGTTACATTTCGTCTCCCTTGTCGTGATGGTTATAGTCAGTGTGTCATGACTAATGAATCTTAACCTAATGTAGTACTGTGGTAAAATAAAGATTATGTCAATCAATGGATTATGTTATCAGACTCAGACTACGGATTTAAGGCCAATTCCATGGCAACAGAGTGAGACAGATTTTTTTTTCTTCACTTTAAAATGTATGTCAAACGAAAACCAATGATTGCGAAGTTAAACAAACCATATAACTGCACAACGACTACTTTGAACAAGTTTCATGCAAGAACAGTGCAGATGCGAAGTTTGATACCAGAATGACTGCTGTTCTTCAATTAAATTGTTTTTATTTCATTTTCTGTGTGAAATTGTTAAAAGTAGACATTGTGCATAGTCAGTTTTTTTGCAACTTTTTTGTTGTTGTTGTAACATTTTAAAGTGAAGGATTTGGGTTGCTGTGTTACTGTGGAATTGCCCTTAAATAACATTAGCCTTTCCCTAACCACCCTAGAATGTCTTAATCTTAAAACTGTCTGAACTGCTTTATAACCCATCTGTTTCTCTAGAATGTTATTGACCTTCATTTTATGTTTTGTAATGCTTCTCAGTATTAAACTGATGTTATGGTGATGTCTCAGAATGTAAGAGACTACTAATCCAATGTGTCAAGTGTATACTAGGGTGTATCCCTCCACAAATTTCTACCAGTAATCAAATCAATCTGGTCTTTGACTAATGTGACTATTGACGAAATGTGTGCTAGGCTAGCCCACTAGTACATTGATACTCTACAGTAAAGGTGCTGGGTAAAAATGATGGTTCTGTTATTGATTTTGTTATATTACAGTATTACTTATTCTTGACTTGTGATCTTGTTTTTGTTTTTCTTTTAAGGAATTGTATGACCTCATATGAAGGAATTGTGTTCTAGGTCGTTTGGTAACAGTCCCAACCTTCAAGGAATTTACGTTCTGGCTACTTTTGTCTTCTTTTGTGAGGTGACGTGAGTTACTACCTTGGATGAGGATTTACAGCAGTATTGTATGTATTGATTCCGAGGTGGAACAGTACCTTTTTGACCTTTTCAAGATGTGTTGGATGTACCAAATGTTTCACAACAAGTGGGAATCTCTATGGGTAATTTTTTCCTGAATCTCATCGATTTAACCATGGTGAAACTTACCAACCCTCTGTACACAGAGTGGATTCTAGAAGCAATACAGAAGATCAAAAGGCAAAAACAGAGGCCTTCCGAGGAGCGGATTTGTCATGCGGTGGCTACCTTACACAGATTGGACAAGCGGACCGTTCTGGAACAGTTGGATTTAAGTGTTCATGATGGTTCCATTCTCAAAGTCACCAATAAGGGGAACGTGTCATACAAAGACCCCAAGCACCCTGGGAGAGGATTATTATTATCATCATCATCATCATCGCTCAAACCTGTAAGTGCAAACCTCTCTATTCCATCGTCTAAAGGATCTATATGGAAGCCGAGTGACCTACGCCATGTTGATTGGAATAAAGTCCTGAGGAGGGCCATCGAGGGTCTGGATGATAGCCGTGGTTCCTCTCTGAAGAACATCCAGAGGTACCTGAGGAACCAGGATGATCCATCACACGTCCAGGACAACCCGGGGTTCCAGCAGAGGTTACGGCTGGCCGCTAAATGGGCAGTCAAAAACGGCCGGCTGGCAAAGGATGGTCCGCGCTACAGGTTGAACCAGGGGGTTAATGGAGCTGAGGGTAGGAGCCAGAGGTGTCCAGGTGCTTCCCCATTGGCTCTTCTGTGTGTCACTCTTCTTCCACATGAGAGAGACCAGGTACAGTATACTGATACTTGCCTCCTGTCTTCCTCTGTTTCTAGTGGTCTATGCTGATAATACTGTATCCCCTTCTTTCACTGTAGATACACCATGCTACTCATAGCCTCTGAATCCTTTTCAGGCTATCGCTTATGTTGATGTTACATCTCCTTCTTTCACAACAGTTTATTTTTATATTATAGAGGCCGTGTTTATTTTAGTCATGGATCAATCGGCGCACCCACTGGCAAAATAATAGTTTATGTCCTTTCCCTCTGTAGCTCAGTTGGTTGAGCATTGTGCTTGTAACTCTAGGATAGTGGGTTCGATTCCTGGGACCCCCCCACCCCCATACTTAAAAAATAAATGTACGCATGACTAAGTCATTTTGGATTAAAGCATCTGGTAAATGGAATGTATTATATTATCCCATTAGCCAGCTAAATAGACACTTGATTATTGTGTTTGACCAATATGTCTCATTTCTAAATATTCAGTCAGATTTGGTTTCAGTTAAGGACTTGTGAGGCTCTCACTAATAGGCTTCAAGTACTGGTTGATGAAGCTGCTCTTGAGGAATGCAATTGGATGATAGCTGACTGTTGTGATGAATAGGGTAGCTCACTGTGGGCTTGAATCAAGCTGTTGTGATATAATAATGCTGCTTGGAAACACAGCAGTAGATCTTGTTGCTAGTTTAGTGTGTACTTGAGAACTAGGCATTGTTGACATTTTCTCTGCTCGGGGAAAATGCTTTGTAACTAACTGGCCGTGCTTGTATTTGACAGAATAGATGGACTATGTTATTATAGACGGAGAGTAAATAACGGACAGTAGCTTTGAAGTTATTTGAGATAACACGGGAGGGAGGGAGGGGGGAATGCCTTGGGGATATACAGTATAGCCTATGATATAGGGCCATAAAGACTTCCTCTTAGCCTTCATTGTTTTTTTCTTGACTATGACACAAGACTTATGCTTTTCAATCTGCAGAGATTGTGGCTCGAACACTGACACTACGCAGTAACTCATGCTGCAGGTGAACAATACAGTATTGACAATAGTTTTGTACTTAACCCTCCTGCTGTATTCCAGTCGAATTGGACCGGTTTGCAAGTTTTCTCTCTGAAAAATGTAGTTCATTTGATCCGATTGTCATAAGGTTCCATGACTTTGTCCACACAGGGCATCTGAACACACACACACAAAATACATTTTGATGATTTTCATTACATTTTTGTTTTTTTTATTTAACTTTTGTACACCTGTGGTGTTCCCGGTCAAAAATGAACGGTCATTAGAAATTAATGGGTGAGACTACAATTAGTGTATAAAATTGAGTTCAGGCACATGCCCATTCATCAGATGGACACACTTCCTCTCCCAGACCCCCACATGCATGTGTATTTGAGCACACACACACCTCACTCCCCTTCTTGGTTCCATGGCAACCCCCACGGGAACCTTTCCCCAATATAATATTTTCCCCCACGGTAGCCATACCTGTTGGCATTCTCACAAACAATTGCAACATTGTTTCAATAACAAACTCAGCAAAAAAATAAACATCCCTTTTTCAGGACCCTGTCTTTCAAAAATAATTTGTAAAATCCAAATAACTTCACTGCTCTTCATTGTAAAGGTTTTAAACACTGTTTCCCATGCTTGTTCAATGAACCATAAACAATTAATGAACATGCACCTGTGGAATGGTCGTTAAGACACTAACAGCTTACAGACGGTAGGCAATTAAGGTCACAGTTATGAAAACTTAGGACATTAAAGAAGCCTTTCTACTGACTCTGAAAAACACCAAAAGAAAGATGCCCAGGGTCCCTGCTCATCTGCGTGAAGGTGCCTTAGGCATGCTGCAAGGAGGCATGAGGATTGCAGATGTGGCCATGGCAATAAATTGCAATGTCCGTACTGCGAGACGCCTAAGACAGCACTACAGGGAGACGGGACGGACAGCTGATCATTCTCGCAGTGGCAGACCAGGTGGAACAACACCTGCACAGGATCGGTACATCCGAACAGCACACCTGCGGGACAAGTACAGGATGGCAACAAAAACTGTCTGAGTTACACCAGGAAAGCACAATCTCTCCATCAGTGCTCAGACTGTCCGCAATAGGCTGAGAGAGGCTGGACTGAGGGCTTGTAAGGCAGGTCCTCAACCAGACATCACCGGCAACAATGTCGCCTATGGGTACAAACCCACTGTCGCTGGACCAGACAGGACTGGCAAAAAGTGCTCTTCACTGACGAGTCACGGTTTTGTCTCACCAAGGGTGTGATGGTTGGATTCGCGTATATCGTCGAAGGAATGAGCGTTACACCGAGGCCTGTACTCTGGAGCGGGATCGATTTGGAGGTGGAGGGTCCGTCATGGTCTGGGGCGGTGTGTCACAGCATCATCGGACTGAGCTTGTTGTCATTGCAGGCAATCTCAATGGTGTGCGTTACAAGGAAGACATCCTCCTCCCTCATGTGGTACCCTTCCTGCAGGCTCACCCTGACATGACCCTCCAGCATGACAATGCCACCAGCCATACTGCTCGTTCTGTGCGTGATTTCCTGCAAGACAGGAATGTCAGTGTTCTGCCATGGCCAGCGAAGAGCCCGGATCTCAATCCCATTGAGCATGTCCTGGGACCTGTTGGATCGGAGGGTGAGGGCTAGGGCCAATCCCACCAGAAATGTCCGGGAACTTGCAGGTGCCTTGGAAGAGTGGGGTAATATCGCACAGCAAGAACTTTCAAATCTGCTACAGTCCATGAGGAGGAGATGCACTGCAGTACTTAATGCAGCTGGTGGCCACACCAGATACTGACTGTTACTTTAGATTTTTGACACCCCCACCCCCATTTGTTCAGGGACACATTATTCAATTTCTGTTAGTCACATGTCTGTTGTTGAACCTTGTTAAGTTTGCTGAAAATAAACGCAGTTGACCGTGAGAGGATGTTTCTTTTTTTTGCTGAGTTTATGTAGAACTTTTCTCACAGCTCTGGTATATAATGCTTTTTTGAGGCCTTGCTCACAATTCATTCTGTGGCAGCACAATGACCAAACGATATACTGTACGTGAGGCTTTTTGTCATGACACTGGAGAGGTAGGAGAGAGTCCTTGTTAAACTTTGACAGAAAGTAGTCTTTGATAAATAGCACTATGTTTTCTGAGTATTTGTCATAGTCCAAATAATGCATACATTATGCTTTTGTTTTACTCAAAAACGAGTTGTATGAGCTCAAGTCAATGAGGCCTACAGGCCATGAATAGCAAATAGAAGTTCTAAATTTGTAATGTTCACAAGAACTTAAGTTGATAAAAAGATCTAACGCAACATTAGGTGGTAATATGTATTATTATGGATTTATAATCAGCTTTAATGGGGTGGTCATTTTGGACTGGGAACACAGAATTAATATACATGAAATGAACACAACAGCAGGGTTAAAAATGGAAGAGAACTTCACAGTGAAGGCCAAAGCATTGGAAGTGTACCATTTTCTGTTGCTTTAAACAACTGTCTAGGTGTTGCTAAGTAGGGTCTTAACACACACCCACCATGGAAACCCACTAGATTTGCCTGATATGAGACAACCTGAAGGAAAGAGAACCCCCACCAACTTAGGTTAGGGAGTAACAACAAACCAATCAGGGGAGACACAGGATAAAACTTTGTTTAACAACACAGAGGAAGAACTAAACAGCTGTGTATCTTTTCCAACATCTCTTATGCCATTTCAAGCACTGGCTCAGCAGCACTGGCCCAGCAGCTGTGGCCCTTCACACTCGCACCCGTATAAGTGTTTGAAAATGGCAGATTTGGACACTAAGTGCCTAAATATAAACGCAGTGGCTGTACAGTAACATGCTATACATGACGTCAGAGCTCAGGGTCTCTGCTTCACAGCTCTATATGGGTTTTGACTGACATGTTGACCCATCCCTCCCTCTAATTGGACAACTCTTGCACATTTTTGGTTGTCTGAGTGAGGGAAATACTGTAAATGAAGAGGATTTGATTAGATATTAATGTATTTTGAAAGATGAGACGTTGAAGACTAATAAATATTGCTTTGATGTCGTACAAGTAAGCCAAAACACCTGTGAGTCCAAACGTGCACTTCACATTTCCATATCATTAAAGTCATGTAATATACAGTGTCAACGTTTATGATCTCTGTGTTTTGATGTACAGTTACATGATGACATGGCGTTATACCCTGGGTTGTCCTGAACAGAATGAGCCTATGTTTGTCCTATTGTGAAGCAAATTTGCCCCGGGCCATGCATCTGAATGCACAAATGACTCCATTCTATGCGGACCTAAAGTACGATTTGCTTCTCTGAATTCTCTACTGAAAGCCTAACACTGTAAGATCGTATTTTCTAGTTTAGCAAGTCATGTTGTAATAGAACAAGCTTTCAAATGATGCCCACCTGACCCAGATTGCGATTTATAATGGACCGTTTTTGGATTGTGTAAACAACAGCGGGGATGCAGGGTTGTGTTCCAAACTTAACAGCTACAAGTGTGCTTGTTCTAGTTCCTCAACAGCACAGCTAGGAGAGCTCAAAAAAACACCTTATAGTTGAAGACTCTTCTGAGTCATAAAAGTGCATTGAAATTACTTAGGAACTGTGGACACTTTGGAGAGGTGTGTGTGTGTGTGGCCACTTGGAAACACCAGTTACATTTTAGTAATTTAGCAGACACTCTTATCCAGAGTGACTTACACTTAGTGCATTCATCTTAAAACTAGGTGGACAACCACATCACAGGCATAACAAGTACATTTTCCCTCTTTAGTAGCTATCACCAAAGTCGGGGAGGGTCGGGGGGAAATTCCCACGAGTGTAAGGGGTTAAATATAACTTGTGACATCACAGGTGCAACACACAGGCTGACGAGGTGACTCCAATCAGTGTGCACCCCATGCTATTGAGAAACCCGTAACACCTCCCCCATTTTTAAGACAATAAATATAGACGCATCTCTTTGCTCACGTTCTCCAAAATAAAAACACTCCCAATAACATGGGTAACCGGGACTGTCCCGGGAACACTTCACATTTCCCGAAAATATAAAATGATGACCTGGGGAAATCCATTTTTCCCCCTATGTCTAACGCAATTCCACAAAATACACAACATGCGCAGCAGCAGATAAAATATATTTTTTTTTATAAACTGTCTGTCTTTTTCGGAGGGGGTTGGGTTAAAAGTGGAAGTCAGATTTTGTTTAGACCTTGTGTGCAATTTATCAATAAAGTAATCTTATCCTATTTTGTTCTGTTTCAATTTAGGACACTGAGAGACTGTGTCCTTTCTCTCATGGCGTTAATGACAAACTGCTGGATACAAAGAACCAGGTTTCTGGCGATTTCTTGTCTTTGGGCACTGTAGAAAATGTTTGAATCCTTGCTGTAGGAGGTGACTTCTGGATTGCTTTTTGTGTAGGGATAACAAAACATATCTGCAAGGACTTGAGCTTTCTCAAGAATGAGTAAATGTAGGTAGCAACTCTTTCATGAAAGTAATTGTTGAAGTAGTATGAGCGTCTTTTCAATCCTCGAGGGCCTTGACCTCGTGAACCACGCCACCGATCAAAAAGACATTGCTTGTTCTCTTGCAAATTCAACAGGACTTTGCGACACTGTTTTTCGTTATTTACGGAACTGTTGTATGTATGCCTCTGGGACCAACTTGTAAGCCTGAAGGGTAGTTTAACAGTGTCATGAGCTAAAGTGACGTACACTTTCTGAGCTTTTACCATAAGGAGCAGTCACCAGATATCTCATGGCCATTTTAGAGATGTGGCAATCAGCTCAAACAAAGTAAAATATACGTCCACCTCCTTTTTCTTTGAAAGGCGGTACAAGCCAGCTGTTCTGACCAAGATCTAACTCTTTTTATGGTACAGGATGGCTTGACTGCATTCAAAATGCTTCCATCTCTATCTCTTTTTAATGGAATGCTCACGTTCTCTGGCTGAACGTTCGTCTTGTTCTAGTGTAGCTTTGGTGGCCTCCCAGTTCTATCTGGTTTTTAAACAAATGACCTGCTCCAACTCCAATCTCCGTTGCGCCCATTTAGCCTTTTGTTCTTTTGTTCTATCTCAGGTGCACGTCTACGGGTTTTACTCTATAGCCCATAGGACCCTTTTCATAATGCTTTGCAAGGATGAGCTGTTATTTCCTTTTTGTACATTTTATCCAGTTTTTCCCAGGTAGGGTTCCCCACAAATGCTTGCATATCAAAGTGTGAGTGTTTTTTTTATGCAAGTTTCCACTGATTTCACCAATCTTAGAACGCTTCTGAGTGGTTGTCAGTGACAAACTCTACCACAAAACTGCCCTTTGAACACTCATATTCCTGCACAGTAGAGCTTCAGAGTAGGTGATTTAGAGTGACTACCGTACTCATGGGAAACAAGATCCCGGATGAGCCCCCATTTTGTTACGTTCCCCAACAAGAACTCCAACAAATCGTCACTCAGAACAAAAATGAAACTTATAAATGAACCACTGACATCAAAATGAAACAGGTGGGGTTTTGAAATTGGTTCTGGAAAGCCGGGTCTTAACAAACACCCACCATGGACACCAACTAGATTTTCTTGATATCAGACAAGCTAAAGGAAAAGAAAACCCCCGCCAACTTAGATTAGAGAGTAAAAATAAATGTGTAGCAAACCAAACAGGGGAGAGACAAGGTAAAAGGCTGTAACAACTTAGAGGAAGAGCTGAACAGCCGTATAGCTCTTCCAACATCTCTCATGCCATCTCAAGCACTGGCCTAGCAGCCCTTAAATATCACCTGCGTTCAGCACAATGTGCACCCCATTACCAACATGCCTACAGCAAACCATTCTAGATTGCCATTTCCACTATTGGAGACATTATCTACCCTTCAGTTTCATTATGAATATCAGGAAATAACACCCTCGACTGTGCAGTGACAAGTTTCGGTGTCTGGTCAGACCCAAGTGAAACTGAAATGTTAAGACACTGTCCTCCTGTAATAAAAAGCGTATTATTGATTGAATTTTTGGGGGGGAATCTCCTCATTTGAAATGTCTAGGCCCGTCTCCTTTTGTAGACTTACAATAACACTCTGCTCTCATGCTATTTTGGTGGTGACATCACTAAGCTCTTCTAGTTCACTGTGTATTTCATAAGGATGTCCTAGTCCTTGCAGTTAGCGAGTAACAACTCATAACTAGTGGGTATAGGAAATGAGAAAGTCTTGGAAAAGAGCATTCTTGGGTGAAAGTTTATTATATTCTAAAGTGTTTGGCAGGAACAAAGGTAAGGAATGAGATTTTTTTTTTTTTTTCTCCACTCCCCTCACTGTTATGTAACCTGTTCTTCAGTGCAGCTCTGCCTGGCTTCTAGAACAGCAGCAGTGTTTTAATAGAGCTGCACCCCCCCCCCCCCCCCCCCCCTTTGCGGAACACAACTGTGTCTTTTTCAAGCACTCTAATTTCCTGTAATGTACTTCATTTGGAATCCCCTAGTCAATCAGTGGAATCTTCTTCAGCTGTGTATTTTTTTATTTTTTTTCTGTTCTTTTTCAGATGAGCTCCACTTTGAGGTTTTCTTTATTTTTTTATTTCTCTCGGTTTAATCACCAGTCACAAGCTTTTCCCTGCTGGAAAACAACTCCAATGACAAGCCCAGTCTGGACCAGACTATACTTTTTTAATTTGTTAGCCACATTCGCTTTTATTCATTTTTGAAGTGCCATGTAACTTGTGAGATTTGACTTTATCAACTACAGATGCACTGCACTTGTTATATCATCTTAGGCTCATATGCTCAGGTTAGCTGTGATGTAACGCTCTAAAAAGGCTCATATGCTCAGGTTACCTAAAAAGTGAGTCCTATCTCTAGCTAGTCCCTGAGACGGGCCAACTAAGGTCTGTCCTTAATGTAACAATGCCTTTATTTTTCATGCAGTCCCACGGGCCTTTTGTTTAGTTATCACAATGAAAAGCTTGTAGCTATTTCACTATAACATCCCTGCAGATGAATATTTGTTCCAAACACCTAGGCCTTTCACATCCAGTTAAATATTAATTTGCAGCTTTTGGGGGATACAGGGGATGTAAAGTAGCCTATGCTTGTGAATGATTTATTGTGATCAAGTGAAAGCCTATTTAGATACTTACTAGAGTTTGAACAGTTCTGGTGATTGGAATTAGTTTGAACAGAAATGCTCCAAACACCTATGGCCTTTCACATGAAGTTGAATCTGAATTTGCAGCTTTTGTGGAAACAGTAGTTTTGTGATGGGATATACAGTTGAAGTTTACATATACCTTAGACAAATACATTTAAACTCAGTTTTTTACAATTCCTGACATTTAATCCTAGTAAAAATGCCCTGTCTTAGGTCAGTTAGGATCACCACTTTATTTTAAGAATGTGAAATATCAGAATAATAGTAGAGATTTATTTCAGCTTTTATTTCTTTCATCACATTCCCAGTGGGTCAGAAGTTTACATACACTGAATTAGTATTTGGTAGCATTGCCTTTAAATTGTTTAACTTGGGTCACACGTTTCGGGTAGCCTTCCACAACCTTCCAACAATAAGTTGGATGAATTTTGGCCCATTCCTCCTGACAGAGCTGGTGTAACTGAGTCAGGTTTGTAGGCCTCCTTGCTCGCACACGCTTTTTCACTCCTGCCCATACATTTTCTGTAGGATTGAGGTCAGGGCTTTATGATGGCCATTTCAATACCTTGACCTTGTTGTCCTTAAGCCATTTTGCCACAACTTTGGAAGTATACTTGGGGTCGTTGTCCATTTGGAAGACCCATTTGCGACCAAGCTTTAACTTCCTGACTAATGTCTTGAGATGTTGCTTCAGTATATCCACAATTTTCCACTCTCATGATGCCATCTATTGTGTGAAGTGCACCAGTCCCTCCTGCAGCATAGCACCCCCACAACATGATGCTGCCAGCCCCGGGATGGGGGCTTGCAAGCCTCCCCGTTTTTCCTCCAAACATAACGATGGTCATTATGGCTAAACAGTTCTATTTTTGTTTCATCAGACCAGAGGACATTTCTCCAAAAAGTGCGGGTTTGGAGCAGTGGCTTCTTCCTTGCTGAGTGGCCTTTCACGTTTTGTTGATATAGGACTCGTTTTACTGTTGATATAGATACTTTTGTACCTGTTTCCTCCAGCATCTTTACAAGGTCTTTTGCTGTTGTTCTGGGATTGATTTGCACTTTTTGCACCAAAGTACGTTCATCTATAGGAGACAGAACACGTCTCCTTCCTGAGCGGTATGACGGCTGCGTGGTCCCATGGTGTTTATACTTGCGTACTATTGTTTGTACAGCTGAACGTGGTACCTTCAGGCATTTGAAGGAAAAAAAGGAAACCACACACTGTTCTTGATAGTATCACTGATATTTAATAAGCTTACGTATCGGCCTAACGGCCTTCGTCAGAGCTTTTGTGAATTTTCTGAAAACAGCACCTCTATGTAGACCTAGCCCCACCCACATCCGTTCCACGTATGGAAAGGGGTTGGAGGCAAAGTAAAATAAATAAATAAGTGCTACCAAACATAACAATATGTATTTCACAAATATTACAAAAGTGTATAGACAATCCAACTCCAGAGACTTCGAGAGAAAGAAACTCGTTTGTTCCTGCATGGCACCACTCTTAGCGAGTATTGGCGCAACAAGCGCATTCCAAGAGGACTGAGAATACAGAAGGAGCCTACAATAGGGAAAAACGACAAAACTTTCGTTCATCAATGGAGTGATATACTCAATAAATGTTCACTAGATTTAATGTTATTAATCGTTGAGCATGTGTCGAAGGAAGCAAAAGAAGTTGTAGTTAAGATTAGCGAACATGAGGTTGTTATGAAGGAGATTCTAGGCCTTAATTTTACAGCCATAGACGACGCGATCAACCAGTCCATTGGGAAATACAGAGACTCTTTACAAGCAACAAAGATCAAGAAATATCAGCGTTACACAGAGGATTACCAGCTTAACCAGGTGTATGCATGGGAAGGCCCAAGGACAGGAGCACGGAGAGGCCGACGTAGGGACACACCACTTATTGAGGGACGCAGATACGCAGCAGCAGGAGGACATGGAAATGTGGACACAGAGGCATCCACCGAGAGCGAATTCCCTACAGACAGTGACTCCAGCTACCATGGCACACAGCCGGTTTTTCTAGCCCGGAAGCAACACAAGGCTCTACGAAAGAAAAGAAACGATGTAGGAGAGGCAAGCGGTCGAAGAGGAGACCAGGATCACAGGCCGTGGACACGGCGCTACAGCAGGACGCGGTAATTAACCTCTCCAAAAAAGACCTTACTGACGCTCAAGTCTCAGTCTTATCTAAGGGTCTCTCTTTTGTACCTACATGTACAGATAAACCATTTGATACGAAAGTAGATCTGTTCAAATTCTTCCGTAAGATTAAACTTAAGCATGTGTTTTCACAAAACACTGTTTCGGGCCAAGAAACACATCAACGAACTGGCACACATTTTAAGCCCAAAAGCAAATTCTGTCCCATAGTTAACCTCTATGGGCTAGGCGGAACGAATTCGTCCCACCTACGTAACAGCCACTTGAAGCTGTGGCGCGATTTAAAACCTTAAAAATCCTATTACTTCAATTTCTCAAACATATGACTATTTTACAGCTATTTAAAGACAAGACTCTCGTTAATCTAACCACACTGTCCGATTTCAAAAAGGCTTTACAACGAAAGCAAAACATTAGATTATGTCAGCAGAGTACCAAGCCAGAAATAATCAGACACCCATTTTTCAAGCTAGCATATAATGTCACCAAAACCCAGAAGACAGCTAAATGCAGCACTAACCTTTGATGATCTTCATCAGATGACAACCCTAGGACATTATGTTATACAATACATGCATGTTTTGTTCAATCAAGTTCATATTTATATCAAAAACCAGCTTTTTACATTAGCATGTGACGTTCAGAACTAGCATACCCCCCGCAAACTTCCGGGGAATTCGCTAACATTTTACTAAATTACTCACGATAAACGTTCACAAAAAGCATAACAATTATTTTAAGAATTATAGATACAGAACTCCTCTATGCACTCGATATGTCCGATTTTAAAATAGCTTTTTGGTGAAAGCACATTTTGCAATATTCTAAGTACATAGCTCGGGCATCACGGGCTAGCTATTTAGACACCCGGCAAGTTTAGCACTCACCATAATCATATTTACTATTATAAAAGTTTGATTACCTTTTGTTGTCTTCGTCAGAATGCACTCCCAGGACTGCTACTTCAATAACAAATGTTGGTTTGGTCCAAAATAATCCATCGTTATATCCGAATAGCGGCGTTTTGTTCGTGCGTTCCAGACACTATCCGAAATGGAACAGAAGGGTCGTGCGCATGGCGCAATTCGTGACAAAAAAATTCTAAATATTCCATTACCGTACTTCGAAGCATGTCAACCGCTGTTTAAAATCAATTTTTATGCCATTTTTCTCGTAGAAAAGCGATAATATTCCGACCGGGAATCTCCTTTTCGGCAAACAGAGGAAAAAATCACAAAGACGGGGGCGGTCAAGTCACGCGCCTAAGCCCAGAGTCCCTTGATCAGCCACTTGAGAAAGGCGATAATGTGTTTCAGCCTGGGGCTGGGATGACGACATTCTGTTTTTTCCCGGGCTCTGAGCGCCTATGGACGACGTAGGAAGTGTCACGTTAGAGCAGAGATCCTTAGTAAAAGATGGAGATGGAAAAGAAGTTCAAGAAATGGTCAGACAGGCCACTTCCTGTAAAGGAATCTCTCAGGTTTTGACCTGCCATTTGAGTTCTGTTATACTCACAGACACCATTCAAACAGTTTTAGAAACTTTAGGGTCTTTTCTATCCCTATATAATAAGTATATGCATATTCTAGTTACTGGGTAGGATTAGTAACCAGATTAAATCGGGTACGTTTTTTATCCAGCCGTGAAAATACTGCCCCCTAGCCATAAGAGGTTATTAAGGACATTACATCAAGTTGGATCAGCTTGTAGTGTGGTTTTCCACTTTAATTTTGAGTGTGACTCCAAATCCAGACCTCCATGGGCTGATAAATTGGATTTCCATTGATTTATTTTTGTGTGATTTTGTTGTCAGCACATTCAACTATGTAAAGAAAAAAGTATTTAATAAGATTATTTCATTCAGATCTAGGATTTGTTATTTTAGTGTTCCCTTTTTTTCTGAGCAGTGTACATCCACAGGTACACCTCCAATTGACTCAAATGATGTCAATTAGCCTATCAGAAGCTTCTAAAGCCATGACATTTTCTGGATTTTTCCAAGCTGTTTAAAGGCACAGTCAACTTACTGTATGCAAACTTCTGACCCACTGGAATCGTGATACAGTGAAATAATCTGTAAACAATTGTTGGAAACACTACTTGTGTCATGCACAAAGTAATGTCCTAACCGAGTTTCCAAAACTATAGTTTGTTTACAATAAATGTGTGGAGTGGGTTTAAAACGAGTTTTAATGACTCCAACCTAAGTGTATGTAAACTTCCGACTTCAACTGTATTGTGATCAAATGCAAATGTCCAGCCTATTTAGGCGTACTAGAGACCGACAGCCCTGCTGATTTGAAGTAGTTTAAAGGACAGAGCTTGAAAAATCAACTATTTGATAGAGCAACTTACTGTTTCTACTTTCTTTGACCCATTGTTCACAATGACATAATGCCCGTCTAGCCAAGGTCGTGAGTTCAGTTCCCGTGGTGAGCGATACTCGTACTAAATATGCACCCCCTGTACCATACTGTAAGTCACTTTGGATGAGTGGCATATCCGCCAAGTGGCATATTTAAGCAATAAGGCCTGAGGAGATGCGGTATATGGCCAATATTCCACCACTAAGGGCTGTTCTTAAGCACGCCGTGTTGCGTCATGCGTGGATACAGCCCTTAGCCGTGGTATATTGGCCATATATCACAAACCCCCGAGGTGCCTTATTGCTATTATAAACTGGTTACCAACGTAATGAAAGCAGTAAAAATAAATACAAATTGTCATACCTGTGGTATACCGTCTGATATTCCACGGCTGTCAGACAATCGGCATTCAGGGCTCGAACCACCCAGTTTATAATATCCTACATTCTGTTCAACTATAATAGTTTGTTTAAGAGCTGATGAAAGTGTGGTGTAGGCTATCCTACAAGAATGAAGCACCTGGTTAAATAAAGGTGAAATAAATCCAAAATCTGCACTATAGCATTCATTCAAGAGTTATTGTTTTAACGTAGACTTGAGGCAAGCTGATATTTAGGGTTGAGCAGTATGCAGACGTTCATACCGTTACAGTAGCATACCGGGGTATACGGTATTACCGGAAGTGCACACAAAGGGGCTCTATCTAAAAATATGTTATTCAAAGTTTTTGGGGACGCACAAAACAATTCAGGCAACGGGGATCTTGATATAGGAGGTGCCTTTTGGCAAACTCCAAGCGGACTGTCATGTGCCTTTTACTGAGGAGTGGCTTCTTTCTGGCCACTCTACCATAAAGGCCTGATTGGTGGAGTGCTGCAGAGATGGTTGTCCTGGAAGGTTCTCCCATCTCCACAGAGGAACTCTGGAGCTGTGTCAGAGTGATGATCGGGTTCTTGGTCACCTCCCTGACGAAGTTCCTTCTTCCCTGATTGCTCAGTTTGGCCGGGCGGCCAGCTCTATGAAGAGTCTTGGTGGTTCCAAACTTCTTCCATTTAAGAATAATGGAGGCCTCTGTTTTGGGGACTTTCAATGCTGCAGAAATGTTTTGGCAACCTTCCCCAGATCTGTGCCTCAGCACAATTCTGTCTCTGAGCTCTACGGACAATTCCTTCGACCTCATGGCTTGGTTTTTGCTCTGATATGCACTGTCAACTGTGGGACCTTTATATAGACAGGTGTGTGCCTTTCGAAATCATGTCCAATCAATTGAATTTTCTACAGGTCTGAATACTTTTTCGTTTATTTTTTTATTTTTTATAAATTTGAAAACATTTCTAAAACTGTTTTCGCTTTGTCATTATGGGGTATTGTGTGTAGATTGAGATGTTATTTAATATATTTTAGAATAAGGCTGTAATGTAACAAAATTGAGAAAGTCAACGAGTCTGAATACTTTCTGAATGCACTGTATTGAGGGATAGAGTGACTAGGCAACAGGATAGATGATAAACAGTTGCAGCAGTGTATGTTATCAGTCAAAAGGCTCAATGCAGATAGTCCGGGAAGCTATTGGTTAACTATTTAACAAACTATTTAGCAGTCTTATGGCTTCGGGGTAGAAACTGTTCAAGGTTTTATTGGTTCTAGACTGCTTGCTGTGCGGAGAGTCTATGACTTGGGTGGCTGGAGTCTTTGACAATTTTTAGGGCCTGCCTCTGACACCCCCCTGTTATAGAGGTCCTTGACTCTTTGCAGTGAGAGAGAGCGATACAAAGCCATAATATAACATGTCTCTTTGGGAAACTTTTGTGTGTTTACTGTTTTTCACTTTTGTTTATCTATTTGTAAACATGTTTCCCATGCCATAAAAGTCCATTGATTTGAGATCTTGTCTAACTGTAGGGTAAAGCTTTCTTAATTGGATTAAGCCCCTTTTTTAAAACTCACCTTTTCTGATGATCACATCCCCTTTCAGATTGAATGGCTGAAGGCCCATCTTTTACATATATTACGGTACAGTACCTCTGTACAAAGGGTACACGTACCTTACAGTACTGAGGGCTTATGAGGGCTTATGATGACTTTATCTGCATCCATTAGAACATTGTTTGTCTTTCATATACAGCATGCCAGAATACAGATATTATTTACAGCATATCATGGTTCTCCTCGTACATTCTGACACTTTCTACTGACCCCATTTCAAAATGCAGTTTGTGTTTCTCTTCCCCAGCTATGCTTTGACCCCATCCCAATATGCATTACTTTTTATATGTTAGTAATTTAGCAGATGCTCTTATCCAGAGAAACTTACAATAGTGAGTTCATAATTTTTTTTGTACTGGTCCCACGTAGGAGTCGAACTCACAACCCTGGCATTTCATGCGCCGTGCTCTACCACATGGGACCATGCAGTTTCTGTTTCTCTGCCCAGCTACGCGCTGATCCCATCCCAATATGCAGTTTCTGTTTCTCTGCCCAGCTACGCGCTGACCCCATCCCAATATGCAGTTTCTGTTTCTCTCCCCAGCTACGCGCTGACCCCATCCCAATATGCAGTTTGTGTTTCTCTCCCCAGCTACGCGCTGACCCCATCCCAATATGCAGTTTCTGTTTGGGAACGAAAGAGTCCAATCGGGACAAGAGGTCAGAGGAGCTTCTGTCCTGTGCAGACTGTGGAAGCAGCGGTAAGTTCATAACCTTTTTACACTACAGAGCTGAAGTGGACCGAGCTGTACTGGGCTGGCCTAGTTACAGATCCACCATATCTGTTACCTAGAGAGCATCGGTCCACTTTACAAGATGTACGTGTTTTGAGATCTCACTACTTGGCAGTCAGACTACACAGAATAACTGATGTAAATCACCTTGCATCCCACATAACTATGCTACTCGTAATGTAATCAAGCTTAGTGATTATTCTGCGCCTTACCTTACTCAAACGGATTCCCTCCAACAAACTGGCCATATCCTAGTTGGTCTGTGTACTAATAGTACTAAGTACTACTGTAATTTCCGGACTATTAAGCGCACCTGAAAATAAGCCACACCCACTGAATTTAAAAATGTTTTTTATTTTGAAAATAAATAAGCCGCACATGTCTATAAGCCGCAGGTGCCTACCGGTACATTGAAACAAATGAACGTTACACAGGCTTTAACGAAACACGGCTTGTAACAAAAATAAATAGGCTTTAACGAAACACGGCTTGTAACAAAAAATAAAAAATTAGCAGTAAGCTTTAGTTGTCTTTGCACTGAGTCAATTCCTAACGCTGCTGTTTCCAACGTCTTATCATCGACTCATTAAGACCAAGCTCCCGTGCAGCAGCTCTATTTCCTTTTCCAACAGCCAGATCAATTGCCTTCAACTTGAAAGCTGCATCATATGCATTTCTCCGTGTCTTTGCCATGAGGGTGACAAAATGAGTACCGTAATCAGAATGATGGGAGATTTGAGAGCGCTCGATTTAATCTAAACAGTAAACAAAAAAGTTGTTTGACCTTAACCCGTTCGGCAATTTCATTGGTCTAATGAAAGCTTCATGCCGCCAAAAAACTGAGCACGTCACAGAATGTGTTTTTCTGAAAAAAAAAAAAATTGAAAGCGGGAAAAATCCATATATTAGCCGCGTCATTGTTTAAGCCGTGACGTTCAAAGCCTGGGAAAAAAGTTGCGGCTTATAGTCCGGAATTTACCGTATTTATAATTTACTATTTAGTAAAAATGTAACTAAATCAACACAACATCGCCGAGCTTATCTCTCATCTTTTTTAACCTGTTTCTCCTCTCTGAGGAAGTTTCCAGTGCTTGGAAGGCAGCCATGGTGCGTCCTTTTATAGGCCAATTTCTTTCTTGCCTTGTTTATCAAAACGTGTTAATAATCAACTGACTGGTTTTCTTGATGTCTATAGTATTCTTTCTGATATGCAATCTGGATTCTGCTCAGGTTAATGATGTCACTGCAACCTTAAAGGTTCTAAATTATGGCGTCATTGCCCTTGAGTCTAAGCAGTGTATTTTTATTCACTTGGCCAAAGCTTTTGATACGGTAGACCATTCCATTCTTGTGGGTCAGCTAAGGAGTATTGCTGTCTCTGAGGGGTCTTTTGGCCTGGTTTGCTGACTACCGCTCTCAAAGTGTGCAGTGTATTAAGTCAGAACATCAGCTGTCTTAGCCACTGCCTGTCACCAAGGGTGTACCCCAAGGCTCGATCCTAGGCCCCATGCTCTTCTCAACATAGCTCAGGCAGTAGGAAGCTCTCTCATCCATTTCTGTGCAGATAATAGTCTTATACTCAGCTTGTCCCTCCCTCTATTTTGTGTTAAACGCTCTACAACAAAGCGTTCTTAGTGTCCAACAAGCTTTCTCTGCCCTTTAACCTTGTTCTGAACACCTCCAAAACAAAGGTCATGTGGTTTGGTAAGAAGAATGCCCCTCTCCCCACAGGTGTGATTACTACCTCTGAGGGTTTAAAGCTTTAGGTAGTCAACTCATACAAGTAATTGGGAGTAAGGCTAGACGGTACACTGTCCTTCTGTCAGCACATATCCAAGCTGCAGCCTAAGGTTAAATCTAGACTTGGTTTCCTCTATCGTAATCGCTCCTCTCACCCCAGCTGTCAAATGAACCATGATTCAGATGACCATCCTACCCATGCTAGATTTATAGATTGGCAGGTAAGGGTGCTCTTGATCGACTAGATGTTCTTTACCTTTCGGCCATCAGATTTGCCACTAATGCTCCTTAAAGGACACATCACTGCACTCTATACTCCTCTGTAAACTGGCCATCTCTGTATACCTGATGCAAGACACACTTGTTGATGCGTATTTATAAAACCTTCTTTGGCCTTCTTTGGCCTCACTTCCCCCTATCTGAGATATCTACTGCAGCCCTCATCCTCCACATACAACAGCCGTTCTGCCAGTCACATTCTGTTAAAGGTCCCCAAAGCACACACATCCATGGGTCTTTTCAGTTTGCTGCAGCTAGCGACTGGAACGAGCTGCAACAAACACTCAAAATGGACAGTTTTATCTCAATCTCTTCATTCAAAGACTCAATCATGGACACTCTTACTGACAGTTGTGGCTGCTTTGTGTGATGTATTGTTATCTCTACCTTTTTGCCCATTGTGCTGTTGTCTGTGCCTAACAATGTTTGTACCATGTTTGTGCTGCTGCCATGTTGTGCTGCTGCCGTGCCGTGCTGCTGTCATGTTGTGCTGCTGCTGCCGTGCCGTGCTGCTGCCATGTTGTGCCGTGCTGCTGCCATGTTGTGCCGTGCTGCTGCCGTGCCGTGCTGCTGCCATGTTGTGCCGTGCTGCTGCTGTGCCGTGGCGTGCTGCTGCCATGTTGTGCTGTGCTGCTGCTGTGCCGTGCCAGGCTGCTGCCATGTTGTGCTGTGCTGCTGTGCTGTGCTGCTGTGCCGTGCCGTGCTGCTGCCATGTTGTGCCAGGCTGCTGCCATGTTGTGGCGTGCTGCTGCCATGTTGTGCCGTGCTGCTGCCGTGCCGTGCTGCTGCCATGTTGTGCCATGTTGTGCCGTGCTGCTGCCGTGCCGTGCTGCTGCCATGTTGTGCCGTGCTGCTGCCATGTTGTGCCGTGCTGCTACCATGTTGTGCCGTGCTGCTACCATGTTGTGCCGTGCTGCTACCATGTTGTGCCATGCTGCTGCCATGTTGTGCCGTGCTGCTACCATGTTGTGCCGTGCTGCTGCCGTGCCATGCTGCTGCCATGTTGTGCTGTGTTGCTACCATGTTGTTCTGTGCTGCTGCCATGCTGTGTTGTCTTAGGTATCTCTTTTATGTAGTGTTCTGGTGTATCTCTTATCGTGATGTGTGTTTTGTCCTCAGTTTTTTTTGTATTTTTAATCCCAGCCCCCGCAGGAGGCCTTTTGCCTTCTGGTAGGCCGTCATTGTAAATAAGAATTTGTTCTTAACTGACTTGCGTAGTTAAATAAATAAACAGGCTCACCCATACTGAGAATGCGTCATCTATTGAGCAGTTGCGTTGTTTCCTGTCATTCATTACACCTTATCACATTAACCCTTATCTCATTATCAGCTGTTGTCAAGAACACGTGGGTCTGAAAAGATGATTCTCTTCCTCAATGGCACGCAGGGAATTCCACTAGGTGAAGGTTAAAATGAGTATGATGTTCTGGCATTTATCACATACTGGAATATATATATATATATATATATATATATTTTTTTTTTCTTCACATACTATAAAACCTATTTGGGCAAACCCAGTCAGCCTATTACTTAGAACGCAAGTACTGCGAACCGGACTCAGTCACTGTCTGAATCCCAAACTGCACCCTATTCCCTACATAGTGTCCTATGGGTCCTGGTCAAAAGTAGTGCACTATATAGGGAATAGGGTGCCTCATTTGGGATGAAGCCACAGAATGACAGGGGGAATCCCTCTGGAGGTCCAAACCTCCACAAAACAACATAGCCTGACTGAGCCAGGTTGTATGTAGCTCGTGGTAGCAGAGATGGTTTCAAGGTCAATCTGCTATTTGTCTGTGGTTTAAACAGTGAGAGGGGTATACCCTGAGATGGTAGCAACTCTAGTGCTATTGGGACCGATGCCATATTCCACCTGCAGCATGATGTTCTCCTGCTTTAGGCTTAACCTCTCTCCTTTAAGAACTTATTAGAGGAACATTGTTGAAATTGGATAGTTGAGGGATCAAAATCGCTACCAACCCATGATGGACTGAGGAAGGCAGATTCTGCTTAGGTGCCCATTTTTTTTATTTTGAAATCACTCTTCGTTGAGTGAATGGAGCTCGTAGCTCTCAGAATCAGAATGCACCAGCACTCTGAGAACACGCCAGGCAGCGATGAAAGAGGGTCAAAGGTCATCCATTTTCCACAGCTGTCGATTAGTGGCATTTTCATTTACTGTTCTTTTTTGTTCCAGACAAAATTTGCTGCTGCTAGCCCTACATAAAATGCAGTCTGCTAAGTAGTGGATTGTTTAAGGAACAGTTCTCCCAGTGACATTTTATATAGCTCAAATTTGACTAAGTAACGTTGAGGTGGTTTTCATTAACCGCTCTGTAGTGTACACACATTGTTCTGGGTGTAAAACAGCTGTTTTACACCCATGAGAGGGATACGGGTGAGAGGAGTCACGCTTTTTAAATGACTTTCATGGATGGGCCCCCATTAGACTGAGTGCTGCTACTGTTTCTGCCTCATTAAGATCAAATTATCTTTAATTAACTGCTCAGATGTTTGATCATACTCTTCTTTTTTTTTTTTTGACGCCGTTTGTGGAAAAAAAGAGGTCCGTGGACCCATACGCACCCAAGTACAAACGCTGCTCAACATTGTTGATGATGCAAAATGTTAATATTTAAAGTGGAATTGACAGTGTTTTAGCAACATGAAATCTTATTAAAATCGGTTCATTTACACCCCCCAGGAAGAATGATGCCTTTTTCCCCCACATTTTCTGACAGGCGAGGACATAGATATGGTCATTTTAAAGTTTTTATACTTTCATAGAGTGGGAAAGTGGCCATACATTTGGACAATTTCTAGACATTGCAGTAAATAAAACCTAGTCAAGACGTGTCAGTCTTGTCCCAGCCCAGACTACACAGACCGGTGCACCATAGCCAATCAGAGCTACACTAGGCCTATATGCAAATAACACATTTGCCATACGGGCATTCCATCATTAACTTTGAACTGGACTGTGTATTTACAGGAAGTAGCAACAGTGCAACGTTAGATCATTAGAAAGGATTCTCCAAAAGCCACGAAATACACCTGAATGGATTTCTGCAAATATGTCAGTGTAACCGATGTGAAATGGCTAGCTAGTTAGCGCGCTAATAGCGTTTCAATCTGTGACGTCACTCGCTCTGAGATCTTGAAGTAGTTGTTCCCCTTGCGCTGCTTTTGTGGAGCAATGGGTAACGATGCTTCGTGGGATGCAGTTGTTGTGTGCAGAGGGTCCCTGGTTCGAACCCAGGTGGGGCGAGGAGAGGGACGGAAGCTAAACTGTTACATAAGTATTACAGAAGTCCTTGTACATTTGGGAACTTTACAGTCCAATTTATCTAACAACTGTGAACAGGTAGGCTACCTCTTTCTCAGTTGCCTATAAGATCAACAACCAATGTTAGCCTTAGCGAGATGAGCTAAAATCTAACGAGGGAACAGTAGATAAACTTTTTCAGCTTTAGTTGGCTGATAAACAATGGAATACTAGCCCACAACTGAATGGGAACTTTCCTGCTTGCCCGCTAATTCTATCGATGACAAATACATTTTTATTGAAAACTAAGAGCTATGCTAACTGTAGATAAGAGTTATTCAAGTTCAGCATAGCTAGCTATCAAAGTGACTCACATTTCTTTCTATCAAAGTGACTCACCCATCCTTCCAGCAGCTAGTTAGCTAGGCTCCGGGCTTTGTTTGCTAAATACATAGTTACATGAATAGATAAGCGAGCCTATTAGCCACGTTAAGACTGACTTGTGATTAGGGGTGAACATATCAGAATCGGACGATATTGGCAAAAAATGCCAACATCGGTATCGGCCCGATGTCTAGTTTAATGCCGATGTAAAAAAAACGATGTCAAAGCTGACATGCATACCTATATAACGTAGGTACAGGATGTAATGATACCCTGATGAAGACAGCTTGTCTGTCAAAATGTTGGTTATTAAATTATTGCATCTGAGCTCCTAGAGTGTGCGGCTCTCCTTTAATTTTACAGAACATAATGACGCCACGTAAAATGTTGCGCTACACATGCAACACAGCATTCCTAACCTAGCCCACAATGTCTGCTGTGTGGACCGAGCAGTCAACAAGTCGAGCAGTCATTTGAAAGAGTAAGAAACATTTCAGCAAGACAACTCAAAGGTGAAATCCATTATGGAATTCATTGCCCTTGACAATCAACTGTTCTGTCGTGGGTTACGTTGACTTTCGCCGATTCGTCGAGAACCGGTACACATTATCAAGTGCACTATTTATCAGATGTTTCCCTACCGGACACAGTAATAACGTCACTGCTATTAGCTTCACGACATCAATACTATGGAATGCCGTTTGGGTCTTTGCGTGTCAAAAAAGATAGGGTTGCACTGTCAAAGCAGTACAAAAAAGTCTGCAAACACCGGCCACGGACAATGTTTACAATACTGCGTTGGTAATAAAGCATCATTTGTTCGACCGCAACTTCTGGGGTAGCTAGCTTTAGCTTGGTACCAAGCTAGCACCAGTACAATCAGCCTGAAAACAATGACAAGTAGAAACTGCAGTCATTTTCATTATTTTTAGCAATGATTTAGGAATCCTTGTGAGTAAGTATTATCTAGGTTGCCACTTGTTGTTCGCCTATTGAAATTGAACTTCAGTTCATGAAAATAAATAGCTAGCCAGCTACTTAGCTTTGGGCAACAGGGTTAACGTTATAAGCAGCCAGCTAGCTTCATCTGGCTAGTGAGGCTCAACCAGCCCGGGTTATGTGTTGTGAAGCTAGCCACAATAAGGATTAGGCACAATAGTGAAATTTGCAGTATGCCTTCAACATAAGTGTCATTGACAGTGACACAAATGAATACATAGTATAATTATGCCATACTTTTATTTTGAAAGCTAACCGGAAGGCCCACTTGTGGCTAATCCTTATTGTGGCTAGCTTCATATAGATGTGTCCAACCACCATTAATCAAATAAGAACGGTCTTATAAATTAGGGTTATTTTAGATGATGTCACCTAGCTATAGCTACTGAAACAGATGATGTCATTTTGCTATGTTTTTGGGGAAGAACTGCATTGTTTGCATCCATCAGCTAGCTAACTTTTTTTATGACCAGCACTGTAGGTGCACGAGACAACTCTACCAGCATCATAGCATACGTATCGATGAATCGTTGTGACATATGAAATATGAGTGATCATTTTTTACGGAGTTATTACACTAATGAACATGTTAAATAATTATTTAACGTGCAGTCATATTCAGGTCCTGATTGGTCAACAAGCTTATATCTAGATATGTATTTCTAGAACTACAACCCTAAACCTAAATGCTTGTTCTAAGGCAACTCATTACAATTCTCTTTCTCACAAACATGAGCAAGCTCACAATTATTGTCAATAACTACGTGATATCACACTAAAAGGACCATCATCACCTTGGTCTTTTACTGGGAAATTGTGCAGAAATGTTTTGTAATTCAACTTTTTTGCCTTGTGAAAATATGTAAATAATTTGAGATGCAATGTACAGAGGCGTAGAAATACTGATTGGCAATCAATTTAGGTTTTCTTTTCTTCTAAGTTACTAACTGCATTGATTCAGTTTCATGATTTAGTATTTAATGTGAATTATTATTGACGTGATTATAGTGTTATTTGATGTGAATCTTTTTTGACACGCAAAGAACCAAACGGCGTTCCATAGAGTTCCTGGTTGAGAATGAAACAAATGAACAACGAAACAGCACAGCAAGTACGTGAAAGAAATAGGTAATGGGGACATGCGTAAATGCCAACAAAATATCTTTGTGTGTGAACTTTATTTAACTAGTCAGTTAAGAACAAATTCTTATTTACAATGACGGCCCGGGCGATGCTGGGCCAATTGTGCACCGCCCTATGGGACTCCCAATCACGGCCGTATGTGATACAGCCTGGAATCGAACCAGGGACTGTATTGACGCCTCTTGCACTGAGATACAGTGCCTTAGAACGTGTGTGTGTGTGTGTGTGTGTGTGTGTAACTATTTAACTGTACTAGAATGCTTAAAAAGCTGCTAAAATTGTAAATATCGGTATCGTTTTTTTGGGGGCAAGGAAAATATTGGATATCGGTATCAGCCCAAAAATGTCATATCGGTGCATCACTACTTGTGATCAATGTTCCCTCTAAAAGAAATATCATCCCGTGCAGAGAAGCACGAGATTGAACTTCAGTCAACTTTCTGGAGTTTTTCCCCCTTAGTTAACACTATCAAGATTTAGTATGCTAAACTAATTATGCAAGATATTTTCTTGTAGGCGGAATGCATTTGAATAGAGTTCTATTGCATTTACAGGCACAACTCAGCCTGTACTTCACACAGACCGGTGCAGCATGACCAATCAGAGCTGCAGTAGGCCTATATACAAATAGATCATTGCTATATATGGATCTGTGCCATTCACTTTCAACTGGACTGTATTATTTTTTTTTAAATGTACTCATTTTTTCTCCCTAATTTCGTGGTATCCAATTGTCCCATCGCTGCGATTCCCATACGGACTCGGGAGAGGTGAAGTTCGAGAGCCCTGCGTCCCCCGAAACACAACCCAGCCAAGCCACACTTCTTCTTGACACAATGCCTGCTTAACCCGGAAGCCAGCCGCACCAATGTCGTAGAGGAAACACTACACCTGCATCGTGTGCATTGCGCCCACCACAGGAGTCATTAGTGTGCAATGGGACAAGAAAATCCCTGCCGGCCAAACCCTCCCCTAATCCGGACGACGCTGGGCCAATTGTTCACCGCCCCATGGGTCTCCCGGTTGCGACTGGCTGCGACAGAGCCTGGACTCGAACCAGGATCTCTAGTGGCACAGCTAGCACTGCGATGCAGTGCCTTAGACCACTGCGCCACTCGGGAGGCCCTGAACTGTGTTTACAGCATGAGCAGTCGCGAGTAGATGAGCTAGTTTTGAGATCATAGCAAGAGCTGCATGTAGCCACGTGCACATTTTTTATTTCCTATCCTTTGCTAGTTAGTTAGTTATTAGCCCAGTTATAGATCATTTGTAGTCAGCAATGGTGGAGTGATTGCTTCCTACAAGAGCACAAAATGTGTAAATTCTTTCTGTCATAAACTCTGATACCTCCTGCACCTCGAACTGTTTCGGTCTGTTTCTGAAGTTTTTTATTTTGTTCATAAGTCTGGACTGGATGTTTACCAACTAGCTAGGTTGCAATTGAGCCCAATTTGCCTGGAATAGCAAACAAACGTTTTCAGCGCTGTAGAAGCTGTTTATTACGCTCTTGCCTGGTACCATAGTGACAATCCGGAGTTCCAATGCAGCAATTGTTTGCTTACAGAGGATTACAGAAATGAGGTAGCTATCCTTTGCAAGCAAATTTCAATTCTTATGGGGAAAATGCTAATTGGAACTTTATTGTTCTCAACTCCTGTGGCTGGACGCCGCTGGGCTTGATGGATGTATCCCTGCCTTGACATCTGTCCCTACCCGAATGGCCTGTGCTACCTGGAACTTGCCTGCTAAGGAAGTTGTCTCCATCTACTTCTCCTCCTCCATCTTGTAGTGGAGTATAACGAGAACAGCAAGAGGATTTGCTCCAATCAGCGATGGTCACAAGTCATGGAAACAAAAGGCAGCAGCATGCTGCTAAATGGACTAGAGTGTCTGCGAGAGGTCCGGAGCAGATCGACATGAAGAATAGCTTCGCCGCTCTGGTGCCTGATCTACCTGTTCCTTCATCGCTGGGACTGCCTGTGTCTGCGGCAGCTTAGCTGACTTCAACTACGCTGACTCAAGCAGCGGATTCGTCGTCCAGTTCGGCTCCTTTCACTCTCTCTGGATCTGACGGGGCAATGCCTGCTATGGAAGGTCTGAACCTATAGCCGGGAGTTGCGGGCATACGCTATCCTGCTTCTGGTGGGCCCGTGAAAGGTTCCACAAATTGTGTGAGGGGTAGGAATGGGTTGATTTCTCCATCCCCTTCTCCGGCTGTTGTATTGGGCAGTGCAATGGTGAGAAATGTCTCAGTCCCTGGTGCAAAAACTTGCTATACAGCAACATGAGTACAGGACATCAATAAGCTGCACCCAAACATTTTAAGACTACATTTCCTGATGCAGGTTATCTTAGTTCATGTGGGATTCAATGAAGGGCAGCACAGAACAGCTGAAGATGGGTTTTAAAGAACTGATTGGGTCTCTGCTTGACACCAACAAAAGCCCCATAATATCTAGCCCTGTGCCCTCCCTCAATCGTGGCATTAAATGGTCCAGCAGACTTTTAGCCCTCCATAACTGGCTACGTGACTATTGCAGCTCCGTGGGTGTAACATTTATTGACAATTTTTAAGCCTTATGGAAACAAAGCTGGTTTTATAAGGGGGATGGGATCCACCCAAATAATTCCGGTTCCTGGATCTTTTCACAGCATTATGAGGCTGCATTGAGACAATGACTTATCAATGACCCAAGCCCAGCTCAGTTAATCCCTACCATTGTGTTGCTAAGTAGTCATAATGCTTCAGCTAATGTACATTATCCCAAGGGCGTTGGAAGACAATGTGTGTAACCTAATTTATGTCCCTCTAACTGCGCTGTATGCTTCTGCTGATCCTACAGCTATTGTATGCAGCAATTTTTTATTTATTTATTTATTTCACCTTTATTTAACCAGGTAGGCAAGTTGAGAACAAGTTCTCATTTACAATTGCGACCTGGCCAAGATAAAGCAAAGCAGTTTGACAACATACAACACCACAGTTACACATGGAGTAAAACAAACATACAGTCAATAATACAGTAGAAAAATAAGTCTATATACAATGTGAGTAAATGAGATGCGATAAGGGAGGTAAAGGCAATGGTGGCGAAGTAAATACAATATAGCAAGTAAAACACTGGAATGGTAGATTTGTAGTAGAAGAAAGTGCAAAGTAGAAATAAATGATGGGGTGCAAAGGAGCAAAATAAATAAAATGAATAAATACAGTAGGGGAAGAGGTAGTTGTTGGGGCCAGATTATAGATGGGCTATGTACAGGTGCAGTGATCTGTGAGCTGCTCTGACAGCTGGTGCTTAAAGCTAGTGAGGGAGATAAGTGTTTCCAGTTTCAGAGATTTTTGTAGTTCGTTCCAGTCATTGGCAGCAGAGAACTGGAAGGAGAGACGGCCAAAGGAGGAATTGGCTTTGGGGGTGACCAGAGAGATATACCTGCTGGAGGGTGTGCTACATGTGGGTGCTGCTATGGTGACCAGTGAGCGGAGATAAGGGGGGACTTAACTAGCAGGGTCTTGTAGATGACCTGGAGCCAGTGGGTTTGGCAACGAGTATGAAGCGAGGGCCAGCCAACGAGAGCGTACAGGTCGCAGTGGTGGGTAGTATATTTTTACATTTACGTCATTTAGCAGACGCTCTTATCCAGAGCGACTTACAAATTGGTGCATTCACCTTATGATATCCAGTGGAACAACCACTTTACAATAGTACATCTAGGATTACTTTATCCTATCCCAGGTATTCCTTAGAGAGGTGGGGTTTCAGGTGTTTACGGAAGGTGGTGATTGACTCCGCTGTCCTGGCGTCGTGAGGGAGCTTGTTCCACCATTGGGGTGCCAGAGCATCAAACAGTTTTGACTGGGCTGAGCGGGAACTGTGCTTCTGCAGAGTTAGGGGGGCCAGCAGGCCAGAGGTGGATGAACGCAGTGCCCTTGTTTGGGTGTAGGGCCTGATCAGAGCCTGAAGGTACGGAGGTGCCGTTCCCATCGCAGCTCCGTAGGCAAGCACCATGGTCTTGTAGCAGATGCGAGCTTCAACTGGAAGCTAGTGGAGTGTGCGGAGGAGCGGGATGACATTAGAGAACTTGGGAAGGTTGAACACCAGACGGGCTGCGGCATTCTGGATGAGTTGTAGGGGTTTAATGGCACAGGCAGGGAGCCTCGCCAGCAGCGAGTTGCAGTAATCTAGACGGGAGATGACAAGTGCCTGGATTAGGACCTGCGCCGCTTCCTGTGTGAGGCAGGGTCGTACTCTGCGAATGTTGTATAGCATGAACCTATAGGATCGGGTCACTGCCTTGATGTTACCGGAGAACGACAGGGTGTTGTCCAGGGTCACGCCAAGGCTCTTAGCACTTTGGCAGGAGGACACAATGGAGTTGTCCACTGTGATGGCGAGATCATGGAAAGGGCAGTCCTTCCCCGGGAGGAAGAGTAGCTCCGTCTTGCCGAGGTTCAGCTTGAGGTGGTGATCCGTCATCCACACTGATATGTATGCCAGACATGCAGAGATGGGATTTGCCACCTGGTTATCAGAAGGGGGAAAGGAGAAGATTAATTGTGTGTCGTCTGCGTAGCAATGATAGGAGAGACCATGTGAGGATATGACAGAGCCAAGTGACTTGGTGTATAGCGAGAATTGGAGAGGGCCTAGAACTGAGCCCTGGGGGACACCAGTGGTGAGAGCACGTGGTGCGGAGACGGATTCTCGCCACACCACCTGGTAGGAGCGACCTGTCAGGTAGGACGCAATCCAAGAGTGAGCCGCGCTGGAGATGCCCAACTCGGAGATGGTGGAGAGGAGGATCTGATGGTTCACAGTATCAAAGGCAGCAGATGGGTCTAGATGGATGAGAGCAGAGGAGAGAGAGTTAGCTTTAGCAGTGCGGAGAGCCTCCGTGACACAGAGAAGAGCAGTCTCAGTTGAATGACCAGCCTTGAAATCTGACTGATTTGGATCAAGAAGGTCATTCTGAGAGAGATGGCAGGAGAGCTGGCCAAGGACGGCAAGTTCAAGAGTTTTGGAGAGAAAAGAAAGAAGGGATACTGGTCTGTAGTTGTTGACATCGGAGGGATCGAGTGTAGGTTTTTTGAGAAGGGGTGCAACTCTCGCTCTCTTGAAGACGGAAGGGACGTAGCCAGCAGTCAAGGATGAGTTGATGAGCGAGGTGAGGTAAGGGAGAAGGTCTCCGGAAATGGTCTGGAGAAGAGAGGAGGGGATAGGGTCAAGCGGGCAGGTTGTTGGGCGGCCGGCCGTCACAAGACGCAAGATTTCATCTGGAGAGAGAGGGGAGAAAGAGGTCAAAGCATAGGGTAGGGCAATGTGAGCAGGACCAGCGGTGTCGTTTGACTTAACAAACGAGGATCGGATGTCGTCGACCTTCTTTTCAAAATGGTTGACGAAGTCATCCGCAGAGAGGGAGGAGGGGGAGGAGGATTCAGGAGGGAGGAGAAGGTGGCAAAGAGCTTCCTAGGGTTAGAGGCAGATGCTTGGAAGTTAGTGGTAGAAAGTGGCTTTGTAGAGGGGAGGGAGTGAAAAAGATGCCAGGTCCGCAGGGAGGCTAGTTTTCCTCCATTTCCGCTCGGCTGCCCGGAGCCCTGTTTTGTGAGCTCGCAATGAGTCGGAGCAGGAGGGGAGGACCGGGCCGGTCGGGAGGATAGGGGACAAAGAGAGTCAAACGATGCAGAAAGGGAGGAGAGGAGGGTTGAGGAGGCAGAATCAGGAGATTGGTTGGGGAAGGATTGAGCAGAGGGAAGAGATGATAGGATGGAAGAGGAGAGAGTAGCAGGAGAGCGAGAGCGAAGATTGCGACGGCGCAATACCATCTGAGTAGCGGCAGAGTGAGTAGTGTTGGAGGAGAGCGAGAGGGAAAAGGATACAAGGTAGTGATCGGAGACTTGGAGGGGAGTTGCAGTGAGATTAGTAGAAGAACAGCATCTAGTGAAGATAAGGTGAAGCGTATTGCCTGCCTTGTGAGTAGGGGGGGATGGTGAGAGGGTGAGGTCAAAAGAGGAGAGGAGTGGAAAGGAGGCGGCAGAGAGAAATGAGTCAAAGGTAGACATTGGGAGGTTAAAGTCGCCCAGAACTGTGAGGGGTGAGCCATCCTCAGGAAAGGAACTTATCAAGGCGTCAAGCTCATTGATGAACTCTCCAAGGGAACCTGGAGGGCAATAAATGGTAAGGATGTTAAGCTTGAATGGGCTAGTGATTGTGACAGCATGGAATTCAAATGAGGAGATAGACAGATGGGTCAGGGGAGAAAGAGAGAATGTCCACTTGGGAGAGATGAGGATTCCAGTGCCACCACCCCGCTGACCAGATGCTCTCGGGGTGTGCGAGAACACGTGGTCAGACGAGGAGAGAGCAGTAGGAGTAGCAGTGTTTTCTGTGGTAATCCATGTTTCCGTCAGCGCCAAGAAGTCGAGGGACTGGAGGGTAGCATAGGCTGAGATGAACTCTGCTTTGTTGGCCGCAGACCGGCAGTTCCAGAGGCTGCCGGAGACCTGGAACTCCAAGTGGGTCGTGCGCACTGGGACCACCAGGTTAGAGTAGCAGCAGCCACACGATGTGAAGCGTTTGTATGGCCTGTGCAGAGAGGAGAGAACAGGGATAGACCGACACATAGTTGATAGGCTACAGGAGAGGTTACGCTAATGCAAAGGAGATTGGCATGAAAATTAACTAAACAACTGGGGAAGCGAGAGAGCAGGGCCTCCCTCACTAACAATTCACTGAAACACTAAAATATAACTTTTCTACCTACCACTAGAAATTAAAATTGATGTAAACTACAGTGGTTCAATGTTTCCAGAAATAGGCTCAAACTTAGTTTATTCCGCTAGATAACTTGGTACAGTATTCTTCCGTGAAATCCCACCTAGTGCACCGTGTCCTATGACGCCGTAGCTAACTAGCATGCTAGCATCCTATAACACACGGTTAGCACCAATACTTGGTAACAACAAGCTACCAATGGATCATTCGTGTCCGTGTCTAGTTCATGACGCAGAAGTAATTAAACGTTGGCTAGCTAACACAAAGTCAGTCCTGCTAGCTACACAGTGGACTACACATCTCTAATATTCAGAAATGTAAGATTACGTTGCAAAAATCTTATTGACTAAAAATGATATAGCTAGCTGGTAGGGTTAGCTAGCTAGCAGTGGGCGTGTTGTTGACTATGTTAGAAAATGTAGCTGGCTAGCTAACCTCGATAGTTACTCTGTACTACGTCTTTATCTTGATTCAAAGACAACTATGTAGCTAGCTAACATTATACTAGTCAAATCGTTCCGTTGTAATGTATATAGTTTCTACAGTACTGCTAATTGGTAAAGTTGGCTAGCTAGCAGTGGCAGTGGTGTTGTGGTAATGACGCCGTTTCGAAAATGGCACGAACGAACGAATACAGCTGGCTAGCTAACCTTGTTAGTTCCTCAGAGCTACACCTTTATCCTTGATACAAAGACAGCAGAGACAACAGCAGAGACAACTATGTAGCTAGCTAACAATACACTAATCAAATCGTTCCAATGTAATGAAATGTAATATTACCCGCGGAGCGAGGTGCAGCACGACTACTCACTTCAGCATCCGGGCCATGGTGACAAAACGGATGGCACTGTGATAGACTGCATCCAGTTTATTGAGTAGGGTATTGGAGGCTATTTTGTAAATGACATCACCGAAGTCGAGGATCGGTAGGATGGTCAGGTTTTATGAGGGTATGTTTGGCAGCATGAGTGAAGGATGCTTTGTTGCGAAGTAGGAAGCCAATTCTAGATTTAACTTTGGATTGGAGATGTTTGATGTGAGTCTGGAAGGAGAGTTTACAGTCTAACCAGACACCTAGGTATTTGTAGTTGTCCACATATTCTAAGTCAGAAGCGTCCAGAGTAGTGATGATGGATGGGCGGGCAGGTGCAGGCAGCAATCGGTTGAAGAGCATGCATTTAGTTTTACTTGTATTTAAGAGCAGTTGGAGGCCACGGAAGGAGAGTTGTATGGCATTGAAGCTCGTCTGGAGGTTTGTTAACACAGTGTCCAAAGAAGGGGCAGAAGTATACAGAATGGTGTCGTCTGTGTAGAGGTGGATCAGAGACTCACCAGCAGCAAGAGCGACATCAATGATGTATACAGAGAAAAGAGTTGGCCCAAGAATTGAACCCTGTGGCACCCCCATAGAGACTACCAGAGGCCCGGACAACAGGCCATCCGATTTGACACACTGAACTCTATCAGAGAAGTAGTTGTTGAACCAGGCGAGGCAATCATTTGAGAAACCAAGGCTATTGAGTCTGCCGATGAGGATGTGGTGATTGACAGAGTCGAAAGCCTTGGCCAGGTCAATGAATACGGCAGCACAGTATTATTTCTTATCGATGGCGGTTACGATATCGTTTAGGACCTTGAGCGTGGCTGAGGTGCACCCATGACCAGCTCTGTAACCAGATTGCATAGCGGAGAAGGTGCGGTGGGATTCGAAATGGTCGGTAATCTGTTTGTTGACTTGGCTTTCAAAGACCTTAGAAAGGCAGGGTAGGATAGATATAGGTCTGTAGCAGTTTGGGTCAAGAGTGTCCCCTCCTTTGAAGAGGGGGATGACAGCAGCTTCTTTCCAATCTTTTGGCATCTCAGACGACAGGAGAGGTTGAACAGGCTAGTAATAGGGGTTGCAACAATTTTGGCAGATAATTTTAGAAAGAAAGGGTCCAGATTGTCTTGCCTGGCTGATTTGTAGGGGTCCAGATTTTGTTCAGTTCAGATCAGTTGACTGGATTTGGCAGAAGGAGAAATGGGGAAGGCTTGGGCGAGTAGCTGTGGGGGGTGCAGTGCTGTTGACCGCGGTAGGGGTAGCCAGGTGGAAAGCATGGCCAGCCGTAGAAAAATGCTTATTGAAATGCTCAATTATAGTGGATTTATCGGAGGTGACGGAGTTTCCTATCCTCAGTGCAGTGGGCAGCTGGGAGGAGGTGTTCTTATTCTCCATGGACTTTACAGTGTCCCAGAACTTTTTTGAGTTTGTTTTGCAGGAAGCAAATTTCTGCTTGAAAAAGCTAGCCTTGGCTTTTCTAACTGCTTGTGTATATTGGTTTATAACTTCCCTGAAAAGTTGCATATCACGGGGGCTGTTCGATGCTAATGCAGAACTCCACAGGATGTTTTTGTGTTGGTTAAGGGCAGTCAGGTCTGGAGAGAACCAAGGGCTATATCTGTTCCTGGTTCTAAATTTCTTGAATGGGGCATGCTTATTTAAGATGGTGAGGAAGGCATTTAAAAAAAAATAACCAGGCATCCTCTACTAACGGGATGAGGTCAATATCCTTCCAGGTCAGGTCGATTAGAAAGTGGAGGTCGTTTGACTGCTGACCCATTACGGATGCAGGCAATGAGGCAGTGATCGCTGAGATCTTGGTTGAAAACAGCAAAGGTGTATTTAGAGGGCAAGTTGGTTAGGATGATATCTATGAGGGTGCTCTTGTTTACAGCTTTGGGGTGGTACCTGGTAGGTTCATTGATAATTTGTGTGAGATTGAGGGCATCAAGCTTAGATTGTAGGATGGCTGGGGTGTTAAGCATGTCCCAGTTTAGGTCACCTAGCAGTACAAGCTCTGAAGATGGATGGGACGGCAATCAGTTCACATATGGTGTCCAGAGCACAGACGTAACATCCTGATTTGGCACTTTCAAAGTGCAATTTGGACATTTGTAATGGCATTTGGCCATGGTTCACTGACTTTTGACTTCCTATGATATCATATTGCAAATGGACATAACATCCTGATTTGGCACTTTCAATACTTTCATACGGCATTTGGACATTTCTTATGGCATTTGGCAATGGTTCACTGACTTTTGACTTCGACTTTTGAACTTCCTATGATATCATATTGCAAATGGACAAAACATATGCCTTATGGACAAATAAAAAAATATGACAAAATATGACAAAGGTATGTTCATACAGTTCTTATACATGTATAATTGACAAACAAAATCGAAAATAAGCAGTTTTTTAGAGGGTGATACATTTTAGATTTTTTTTCCAAATTTTCTAAATTTGACACTTGTCCATTTGGAATATGAAAATTAACGGTGGACCGCGCTCGCCATCTTTGGGATTTTTGCTGTTTGACACTTGACATTTGCCATATGACATTTTCCATAAGCTTTGAATGATCTGCCGTCCATTTGAGCGGTATTTGCCATCGTGTATATGTTTCGTACACTGCCAATATGATCCCATAAATTTTTGTCCATTTCAGGGTTTTTTCCCCTTACACAAATGATTGATTGGCTGAGTGAAATTGATGATTAAAATGTTTGGGAGCTGTTTTATTAGACTTTTGACATTATCAATCATAGTCTGCTGATGGGATAAACTTGTGTCATGGCTTTAGACACCCTGCGATATTGTGGATAAAGAGTTCCCTGTCTAACAGAACACAGTGTTTCTTTAATTGAAGCCTCTCCAACATAATCCAGGTAGAATCAGGAATTCCCCAGGGCAGCTGTCTAGGCATGTTACTTTTTTCAATATTTACTAATGACATGCCACTGGCTTTGAGTATAACCAGTGTGTCTATGTATGCAGATGACTCATCACTAGACACGTTGGCTACTACAGTGAGTGAAATCACTGCAACACTTAACAAAGAGCTGCAGTTAGTTTCAGGACGGCTGGCAAGGAATAAGTTAGTCCTAAATATTTAAAATCATTCACGAAACCCTAAACCTCAACTAAATCTTGTAATAAATAATGTGAAATTGAGCAAATTGAGGTGACTAAACTGCTTGGAGTAACCCTGGATTGTAAACTGTCATGGTCAAAACATGTTGATACAACAGTAGCTAAGATATGGAGAAGTCTGTCTATGATAAAGTGTTGCTCTGCCTTCTTAACAACACTATCAACAAGGCAGGTCCTACAGGCTCTAGTTTTGTCACACCTGGACTACTGTTCAGTCATGTGGTCAAGTGCCACAAAGAGGGACCTCGGAAAATTACAATTGGATCAGAACAGGGCAGCACTGCTGGCCCTTAAATGTACACAGAGAGCTAACATTAATAATATGCATGTCAATCTCTCATAGCTCAAAGTGGAGGAGAGATTGACTTCATCACTACTTGTTTTTGTAAGTGTTGACATGGTGAATGCACCAAGCTGTTTGTTTAAACTAATAGCACACAGCTTGGACACCCATGCATACCATGCATGCCACCAAAGGTCTCTTCACAATCTCCAAGTCAAGAACAGACTATGGGAGTAGCACAGTACTACAGAGAGCCATAACTACATGACTGTGAAGAGAGACGCGCGCACACACACGCACAGACACTCACACGCACAGACACATACACATGAGTCGGACTGCAGAGTGAAGGAAAAGCAGCCATCAAGTGCTCAGCATATGTGGGAACTCATTCAAGACTGTTGGGAAAGCATTCCAGGTGAAGCTGGTTGAGAGAATGCCAAGAGTGTGCAAAGCTATCATCAAGGCAAAGGGTGGCGACTTTGAAGAATCTCAAATATAAAATATATTTTGCTTTGTTTAACACTTTTTTTTGGTTACTACATGATTCCGTATGTGTTATTTCATAGTTTTCATGTCTTCACTATTATTCTACAATGTAGAAAATGGTAAAAATAAAAACGCTTGAATGAGTAGGTGGTGTTAAACTTTGGACTGGTAGTGTATGTGAAAGTAGAGTTGTGGCCTGAGGGAACACACTTAATGTGTTGTGAAAAGTGTTATCAAATGTAATATTAAAAATTGTGTATATAACTGCCATAATGTTGCTTCCCCAGGAAGAGTAGCTGCTGGGATCCTTAATAAATACAAATACATATTTGAAAAGTGAGTAGGGTAGAGATTATTTTTGTCTTACTGTTGTATATTGAGACAGGCTTGAATAAGCTGAGTAGCCAATAGGCAGATGATAGAATAATTTATCTGATTCTCTGTAATAGTGGTATGGGAATAATATTGCGTTTTATTTTGTTAAGTGGTTTATTTCATCAAACACATTTTCAGTCACTTCCTTGTCTGAAGGATAAACAGGTTAATGTTAAGACCTACATGTTTTTTGTAGTCTCATGGAATGTAGGCCTACATTGAACACCACACATTTGCTGCTACTGTAGACTGAATGATAGAACAGCTATTTCCATGTTAAAAATGTTATGGGATGCATTGTTTTTGATGGTAGGCCTAAATTATGATCAAATAGCCACAGTAGCCAACTTGATCACTGTCTAAAACTGTGACTTAAAGTGGGTACGGCCTAAGTATTCACAGTAAACGCCAGTCATTGAAACTGAAACAGTGCATCCCGAAGGGCTGGAGGCAGCAAACAATTTACACGCTGTGATTTACAAGTTGATAGCAATATTTGTTGGACTACCAAGCAATATATTGGTGAATTATATTAATCATGCTTAGATGATCTGCATCTGTCTATTCTAAAAACACTACCTTACTCTGTGTAATGTCATTTTTCTGTCAGATAGAACCTATTTTTAAAACTATATAAAGTTGGTTTGATATTTTTTACTAATATTATGATTGTCTGTTTTTCATATCCACGAAGTAGTTAAAACACTGTCAGTTTCACTTTTAACCTTCTTGTGTGAACATGATGGGAAGGTCGAGTCTACTGCTCTGTGAAACTGATACTAAACAATATGTCCCAAGTAGCACCCTCTTCCCCATTCAGGCTTCAGAATGCATTCACAGCCCTTTACTTTTTCCACATTTTATTGTTACAGCCTGAATTTAAAATGGATAAAATGTAGATTTTGTGTCACGGATCTACTCACAATACCCCATAATGTCAAAGTGGAATTATGTTTTTAGAACATTTTACAAATTGAATAAAAAATGAAAAGCTGAAATATCATGAGTCAATAAATAAGTATGGCAAGCCTAAATGCATTGTGTAAAAATGTGCTTAACAAGTCGGATAATAAGTTGCATGGACTAACTCTTTGTAGAATAAGGGTGTTTAACATGATTTGTTTAATGACTACCCTACCTCTGTACCCCGTTCGTACAATTATCTGTAAGGTTAAGAGCAGTTAATTTCAAACACAGATTCAACCACAAAGACCAGGGAGGTTTTCCAATACCTTGCAAAGAAGGGCACCTATTTGGATTGGTATAAAAAAAAAAGCAGACATTAAATACCCCTTTGAGCATGGTGAAGTCATTAATTACACTTCGAATGGTGTATCAATACACCCAGTCACTACAAAGATACAAGCGTCCTTTCCAACTCAGTCCTGAGTGGCCTAGTAACAGTTTTGACTTAAATTGGCTTGAAAATCTGTGCCAAGACTTGAAAATGTCTGTCTAGCAATGATCAACAACCGACTTGACAGAGCTTGAAGAATTAAAAAAATACAAATGGGCAAAAATTGTACTTTCAAGGTTTGCAAAGCGCTTAGAGACTTACCCCAAAAGACTCTCAGCTGTAATTGCTGCCAAAGGTGATTCCAACGTATTGACTCAGGAGGTCGAATACGTATCTAATTAAAATATATTGGTGTTTTATTTTTATTTATTATAATAATAATAATATTTCAGTTTAACATTACAGAATATTTTGTGTTGATGGTTGACAAAAATTACAGTTAAATCCATTTGAATCCCGCTTTAACACAACAAAATGTCGAAAAAGTCCATGGGTGTGAATGCTTTCTGAAGGTTGTGTAGGTCTCTCTCGGCCCTGGTTAAAAGTAGTGCATTACATAGGGAATATGGTGCTGTTTTGGAAGTGAACCAAAATATGTTTGAAATGTACAAGAACACTAATATGCTCCTCTTTAATTACCTCTACAGGGCACCCGTCTTGTCTGAAGTTTTCCCCAGAGCTGACCACTAACGTCAAGAGATTGCGATGGCAATGTATAGAATGTAAAACATGTAGCTCCTGTCAAATACAGGGCAAAAACGCTGTAAGTATTATAATGATGTAATGTTGTTCTAATTGCTGTTTACAAACCATTTTAACCCGTGATATAGATCAATAATACCTTCATAGTGAGTCTAACGTCTCAAGGCATTGTGGGTAGTACATGTCCTCTTAATGATATTGGCTGTTCCCAAATAGCACCCTAGTCACCATATAATGTACTACGAAGGTCAAATGTAGTGCACTATATAGGTAATAGTGTGCTGTTTGGGACACAAACAATATCATTACAGATGTTTTCAAACATAGGTCAGCCTTTTCCCGGGCAACATGTTGTACATTGAAGACGCACCACCCTTTCTTCATTCAAAACAAAAATCACCTTCTCATCCATATTAAACTAAACGGACGTGCACCTCCTTTAGAGTGAAATGACAGAAGGTTTAACATCTATGCAACTACAGGGAAGCCACCACACAGCCCCACACATGCCTCCTGTCTCCTTGCAGGATGAGATGCTGTTCTGTGACTCCTGTGATCGGGGGTTTCACATGGAGTGCTGCGACCCGCCTCTCTTAAGGATGCCAACAGGTAAAGGTGTTTTATACACAGTGTGTCATGTCTGGCTCCTTAGTTTTGTCTGAGGTTGTCTCTCTCTCTCTCCTTATGTCTGTCTTTTTCTCAGTCTCTATCTTTCTCTCTCTCTCTCTCTCTCTCTCTCTCTCTCTGTCTCTTTCTGTCTCTCTCTCTCTCTCTCTCTCTTTCTGTCTCTCTCTCTCTCTTTCTGTCTCTCTCAATTCAAGGGGCTTTATTGGCATGGGAAACATATGTTAACATTTGCCTTAGCAATTGAAGTAGATAATATACAAAAGTGAAATAAACTATAAAAATAAACAGTAAACATTACACTCACAGAAGTTCCAAAAGAATAAAGACATTTCAAATGTCATATGTATATATACAGTGTTGTAACGATGTACAAATGGTTAAAGTACAAAGGGGAAAATAAATAAGCATAAATATGGGTTGTATTTACAATGGTGTTTGTTCTTTACTGGTTCACAAATCTTGCTGCTGTGATGGCACACTGGTATTTCACCCAGTAGATATGGGAGTTTATCAAAATCTGGTTTGTTTTTGAATTCTTTGTGGATATGTGTAAACTGAGGGAAATATGTTTTTATTTTTTAATTTTACCTTTATTTAACCAGGTAGGCCAGTTGCTCATTTACAACTGCGACCTGGCCAAGATAAAGCAAAGCAGTGCGACAAAAACAACAACAGAGTTACACATAAACAAACGTACAGTCAATAACACAATAGAAAATAAAAATAGAAAAATCTATGTACAGTGTGTGCAAATGTAGAAGAGTAGGGAGGTAGGCAATAAATAGGCCATAAAGGTGAAAATAATTACAATTTAGCATTAATACTGGAGTGATAGATGTGCAGATGATGATGTGCAAGTAGAGATACTGGGGTGCAAAAGAGCAAAATAAAGAGGGCAAGTAATAATATGGGGATGAGGTAGTCGGGTGTGCTATTTACAGATTGGCTGTGTACAGGTATAGTGATCGGTAAGCTGCTCTGATAGCTGATGCTTAAAGTTAGAGAGGGAGATATAAGACTCCAGCTTCAGTCATTTTTTTAATTCGTTCCAGTCATTGGCAGCAGAGAACTGGAAGGAAAGACGGCCAAAGGAAGTGTTGGCTTTGGGGATGACCAGTGCAATACACAGTGAGGGGAAAAAAGTATTTGATCCCCTGCTGATTTTGTTCGTTTGCCCACTGACAAAGAAATGATCAGTCTATAATTTTAATGGTAGGTTTATTTGAACAGTGAGAGACAGAATAACAACAAAAAAATCCAGAAAAACGCATGTCAAAAATGTTATAAATTGATTTGCATTTTAATGAGGGAAATAAGTATTTGACCCCTCTGCAAAACATGACTTAGTACTTGGTGGCAAAACCCTTGTTGGCAATCACAGAGGTCAGATGTTTCTTGTAGTTGGCCACCAGGTTTGCACACATCTCAGGAGGGATTTTGGCCCACTCCTCTTTGCAGATCTTCTCCCAAGCCATTAAGGTTTCGAGGCTGACGTTTGGCAACTCGAACCTTCAGCTCCCTCCACAGATTTTCTATGGGATTAAGGTCTAGCGACTGGCTAGGCCACTCCAGGACCTTAATGTGCTTCTTCTTGAGCCACTCCTTTGTTGCCTTGGCCGTGTGTTTTGGGTCATTGTCATGCTGGAATACCCATCCACGACCCATTTTCAATGCCCTGGCTGAGGGAAGGAGGTTCTCACCCAAGATTTGATGGTACATGGCCCCGTCCATCGTCCCTTTGATGCGGTGAAGTTGTCCTGTCCCCTTAGCAGAAAACCACCCCCAAAGCATAATGTTTCCACCTCCATGTTTGACGTGGGGATGGTGTTCTTGGGGTCATAGGCAGCATTCCTCCTCCTCCAAACACGGCGAGTTGAGTTGATGCCAAAGAGCTCTATTTTGGTCTCATCTGACCACAACACTTTCACCCAGTTGTGCTCTGAATCATTCAGATATTCATTGGCAAACTTCAGACGGGCATGTATATGTGCTTTCTTGAGCAGGGGGACCTTGCGGGCGCTGCAGGATTTCAGTCCTTCACGGCGTAATGTGTTACCAATTGTTTTCTTGGTGACTATGGTCCCAGCTGCCTTGAGATCATTGACAAGATCCTCCCATGTAGTTCTGGGCTGATTCCTCACTGTTCTCATGATCATTGCAACTCCACGAGGTGAGATCTTGCATGGAGCCCCAGGCCGAGGGAGATTGACAGTTCTTTTGTGTTTCTTCCATTTGCGAATAATCGCACCAACTGTTGTCACCTTCTCACCAAGCTGCTTGGCGATGGTCTTGTAGCCCATTCCAGCCTTGTGTAGGTCTACAATCTTCTCCCTGACATCCTTGGAGAGCTCCTTGGTCTTGGCCATGGTGGAGAGTTTGGAATCTGATTGATTGATTGCTTCTGTGGACAGGTGTCTTTTATACAGGTAACAAACTGAGATTAGGAGCACTCCATTTAAGAGTGTGCTCTAATCTCAGCTCGTTACCTGTATAAAAGACACCTGGGAGCCCAAAATCTTTCTGATTGTGAGGGGGTCAAATACTTATTTCCCTCATTAAAATGCAAATCAATTTATAATATTTTTGACATGTGTTTTTCAGGATTTTTTTGTTGTTATTCTGCCTCTCACTCTTCAAATAAATCTACCATAGAAATTATAGACTGATCATTACTTTGTCAGTGGGCAAACATACAAAATCAGTAGGGGATCAAATACTTTTTTCCCTCCCTGTACCTGCTGGAGCGCTTGTTATGGGTGGGTGTTGCTATGGTGACAAGTGAGCTGAGATAAGGCGGGGCTTTACCTAGCAAAGACTTATAGATGACCTGGAGCCAGTGGTTTTTGGCGACGGATATGTAGTGAGGGCCAGCCAACGAGAGCCTACAGGTCGCAGTGGTGGGCAGTATATGAGGCTTTGGTGATAAAATGGATGGCACTGTGATAGACTACATCCAGTTTGCTGAGTAGAGTGTTAGTGGCTATTTTGGTCAGCCGTGGAAAAATGCTTATTGTAATTCTCGATTATCGTAGATTTATCGGTAGTGACAGTGTTTCCTATCCTCAGTGCAGTGGGCAGCTGGGAGGAGGTGCTCTTATTCTCCATGGACTTACAGTGTCCCAAAACTTTTTGGAATTAGTGTTACAGGAAACAAAGTTCTGTTTGAAAAAGCTATCCTTAGCTTTCCTAACTGGCTGAGTATATTGGTTCCTGGCTTCCCTGAGAAGTTGCATATCGCGGGGGTATACGATGCTAATGCAGAACGCCTCAGGATGTTTTTGTGCTGGTCAAGGGCAGTCAATTCTGCGGTGAAGCAAGAGCTATATCTGTTCTTAGTTCTACATTTTTTGAATGGGGCGTGCTTATTTAAGATGGAGAGGAAAGCGCTTTTGAAGAGCAACTAGGCATCCTCTACTGACGGGATGAGGTCAATATCCTTCCAGGATACCCGGGGGATCTGTGGGGTGTGCTTGTCAACAGAGCCCCAGGACCAGCTTGCTTAGGGGACTCCTTCTCCATGTCCATCTCTCTGTAGGTGATGGCTTTGTTATTGAAGGTTTGGGCATCACTTCCTTTTAGGTGGTTGTAGAATTGAATGGCTCTTTTCTGGATTTTGATAATTAGCGGGTATCGGCCTAATTCTGCTCTGCATGCATTATTTGGTGTTCTACATTGTACACAGAGGATATTTTAGCAGAATTCTGCATGCAGAGTCTCAATTTGGTGTTTGTCCCATTTTGTGAATTCTTGGTTGGTGAGCGGACCCCAAATTTCACAACCATGAAGGGCAATGGTTTCTTTAACTGATTCAAGTATTTTTAGCCAGATCCTAATTGGTATATCGAATTTTATGTTCCTTTTGATGGCAAAGAAGGCCCTTCTTTCCTTGTCTCTCAGATCGTTCACAGCTTTGTTTAGGCGCTGATGTTTAGGCCAGGGTATGTATCGTTTTTTGTGTGCTCGAGGGAAACGGTGTCTAGATGGAATTTGTATTTGTGGTCCTAGCGACTGGACCTTTTTTGGAACACCATTATTTTGGTCTTACTGAGATTTACTGTCAGGGCCCTGGTCTGACAGAATCTGTGCAGAAGATCTAGGTGCTGCTGTAGGCCCTCCTTGGTTGGTGACAGAAGCACCAGATAATCAGCAAACAGTAGACATTTGACTTCAGATTCTAGTAGGGTGAGGCCAGGTGCTGCAGACCTTTCTAGTGCCCTCGCCAATTTGTTGATGTATATGTTGAAGAGGGTGGGCTTTAGCTGCATCCCTGTCTCACTCCACGGCCCTGTGAGAAGAAAGGTATTTTTTTGCCAATTTTAACTGTACACTTGTTGTTTGTGTACATGGATTTGGAAAATGTCGTATGTTTTTCCCCCAACACCACTTTCCATCAATTTGTATAGCAGACCCTCATGCCAAATTGAGTCGAAGGCTTTTTTGAAATCAACAAAGCATGAGAAGACTTTGCTTTTGTTTTGGATTGTTTGTTTGTCAATTAGCGTGTGCAGGGTGAATACGTGGTCTGTCGTACAATCATTTGGTAAAAAGCCAATTTTGACATTTGCTCAGTACATTGTTTTCACTGAGGAAATGTACGAGTCTGCTGTTAATGATAATGCAGAGGATTTTCCCAAGGTTGCTGTTGACGCTTATCCCACGGTAGTTATTGGGGTCAAATTTGTCTCCACTTTTGTGGATTGGGGTGATCAGTCCTTGGTTCCAAATATTGGGGAAGATGCCAGAGCTAAGGATGATGTTAAAGAGTTTTAGTATAGCCAATTGGATCATTTCATTGAGGATACCATCAACATCACAGGTCTTTTTGAGTTGGAGGGTTTTCATTTTGTCCTGTAGTTCACTCAAGGGAATTGGAGAATCCAGTGGGTTCTGGTAGTCTTTAATAGTTGATTCTAATATTTGTATTAGACCCTGTCTTTCAAAGATAATTCGTAAAAATCCAAATAACTTCACAGATCTTCATTGTAAAGGGTTTAAACACTGTTTTCCATGCTTGTTCAATGAACCAAAAACAATTCATGAACATGCACCTGTGGAACGGTCGTTAAGACACTAAAAGCTTACAGACGGTAGGCAACTAAGGTCACAGTTATGAAAACTTAGGACACTAAAGAGGCCTTTCTACTGACTCTGAAAAACACCAAAAGAAAGATGCCCAGGGTCCCTGCTCATCTGCGTGAACGTGCCTTAGGCATGCTGCAAGGAGGCATGATGATTGTAGATGTGGCCAGGGCAAGAAATTGCATAAATGTCCATACTGAGAGACGCTTAAGACAGCACTACAGGGAGACAGGACTGACAGCTGATCATCCTCGCAGTGGCAGACCAGGTGTAACAACACCTGCACAGGATTGGTACATCCGAACATCACACCTGCGGGACAGGTACAGGATGGCAACAACAACTGCCCGAGTTACACCAAGAACGCACAATCCCTCCACAATAGGCTGAGAGAGGCTGGACTGAGGGCTTGTAAGGCAGGTCCTCACCAGACATCACCGGCAACAACGTTGCCTATGGGCACAAACCCACTGTCGCTGGACCAGACAGGACTGGCAAAAAGTGCTCTTCACTGATGAGTCACGGTTTTGTCTCACCAGAGGTGATGGTTGGATTCGCGTTTATCGTCAAAGGAATGGGCGTTACACCGAGGCCTGTACTCTGGAGCGGGATAGATTTGGAGGTGGAGGGTCCGTCATGGTCTGGGGCGGTGTGTCACAGCATCATCGGACTGAGCTTGTTGTCATTGCAGGCAATCTCAACGCTGTGCGTTACAGGGAAGACATCCTCCTCCCTCATGTGGTACCCTTCCTGCAGGTTCATCCTGACATGACCCTCCAGCATGACAATGCCACCAACCATACTGCTCGTTCTGTGCATGATTTCCTGCAAGACAGGAATGTCAGTGTTCTGCCATGGCCAGCGAAGAGCCCGCAATCCCATTGAGCATGTCTGGGACCTGTCGGATCGGAAGGTGAGGGCTAGGGCCAATCACACCAGAAATGTTTGGGAACTTACAGGTGCCTTGGTGGAAGTGTGGGGTAACATCTCACAGCAAGAACTGGCAAATATGGTGCAGTCAATGAGGAGGATATGCACTGCAGTACTTAATGCAGCTGTTACTTTTGATTTTTGACCCTCCCTTTGTTCAGGGACACATTATTCCATTTCACTTAGTCACATGTCTGTGGAACTTGTACAGTTTATTTCTCAGTTGTTGAATCTTATGTTCATACGAATATTTACACATGTTAAGTTTGCTCAAAATAAACGCAGTTGACAGAGAGGACGTTTCTTTTTTTGCTGAGATTATATGTTTTTGCTGTTTGTTCTTTGTTATAGAGCCAAACAGATTACATCTCCATTTTGGATAGATAATTCTTTGTGTTGTTGTTTGTTTAGTGTTTTCCATTTTTCCCAGAAGTGGTTAGAGTCTATGTATTCTTCAATGACATTGATCTGATTTCTGACATGCTGTTCCTTGTTTTTCTGTAGTGTATTTCTGTATTGTTTTATTGATTCGCCATAGTGAAGGCGTAGACTCAGGTTTTCCGGGTCTCTATGTTTTTGGTTGGACAGGTTTCTCAATTTCTTTCTTAGATTTTTGCATTCTTCATCAAACCATTTTGTCATTGTTGTTAATTTTCTTCGGTTTTCTTATATATATATATAATTTTTTTTTTGTCATGTAGCAGACACTCTTATCCAGAGCGACTTACAGTAGTGAATGCATACATTTCATACATTTCTTTTTTTTTGTCCTGGCCCCCCGTGGGAATCGAACCCACAACCCTGGTGGTGCACACACCATGCTGGCGTTGCAAACGCCATGCTCTACCAACTGAGCCACAGGGAAGACTATTTGAGATTTTTAGATTTGATAGGGAAGCTGAGAGGTCAAATATACTGTTAAGATTTTCTACTGCCAAGTTTACACCTTCACTATTACAGTAGAACGTTTTGTCCAGGAAGTTGTCTAAAAGGGATTGAATTTGTTGTTACCTAATTGTTTTTTGGTAGGTTTCCAAACTACATTTATTCCATCTATAGCATTTCTTAATATTTCTCAGTTCCTTTGGCTTTGATGCCTCATAAATGAGTATTGCTCTGTTGAAGTAGACTGTGATTTTGCTGTGGTCTGATAGGGGTATCAGTGGACTGACTGTGAACGCTCTAAGAGACTCTGGGTTGAGGTCAGTGATAAAGTAGTCTACAGTACTACTGCCAAGAGATGAGGTATAGGTGTACCTACCATAGGAGTCCCCTCGAAGCCTACCATTGACTATGTACAGACTCAGCATGCGACAGAGCTGCAGGACTTGTGACCCGTTTTTGTTGGTTATGATATCATAGTTGTGCCTAGGGGGGTATATGGGGGAGGGAATGCTGTCACCTCCAGGCAGGTGTTCGTCCCCCTGTGTGCTGAGGGTGTCAGGTTCTTGTCCGGTTCTGGCATTTCGGTCGCCACAGACTAATACATGTTCCTGGGCCTGGAAATGATTCATTTCCCCCTTCAGGATGGAGAAGCTTCTTCATTAAAGTATGGGGATTCTAGTGTGGGGATATAGGTAGCACACAGGAGGACATTTTTCTCTGTTAAGATCATTTCCTTTTGAATTTCTAGCCAAATGTAAAATGTTCCTGTTTTGATTAATTTAATGGAGAGAGTTAGGTCTGCTCTATACCAAATTGGCATACCCCCTGAGTCCCTTCCCTGTTTCACACCTGGTAGTTTGGTGGATGGGACTACCAGCTCTCTCTAACCTAGAGGGCAACCAGTGGGTCCGTCTCCTCTATACCATGTTTCTTGTAGGATGACAATGTCTGTATTTCCGATTTCTTTGATGAAGTCCAGGTTCCTGCTCTTTAGGCCAAAGGCAGATGACCTCAGGCCTTGGATATTCCAGGATGAGGTAGTGAAGGCTTTGTGTTCCATAAAGTGTCCAATGTTGTTAGCCGTGTGGTTTGGCCTCAGACAAGTAAGTGTGAGCAGAGCCTGCTGAGCATCTGGTACATTCCATTGGCTTGTGCTAGTGTAAGAGTGGGGGTTGGGCCTGTTTGCCTGCTCACAGCTTGGGCGTATGTGTGACTTCCATGTTGAGGCCCTCTTTGCCGGAGTGGGGGGAATGGGGTGGGCAGGAGGAGCATACGTCTGATCTGAGGGGGCCTAAATGGTGTGGGGGGGGGGGGGTGTTGATCGGTTGGGGTGGTGGTGTGTTTGTGGCTGGTGGTGTTGTGGTCTGGATGTAGGTCCTCTATGTGTAGGTCCGGGGGGGTCCCGCAGGTCTGGGAGAGTGTCCCACTGGTCTGGGAGCGGTGTCTATTGATCTGTTGCTGCTGTGTGAAGTGTTGGGCTGCATTTGAGAGCGATGTCCTTTAGGGTCCGGGCGAAGGTGAGCACTGCTGCCTTGTATAGGTGGACCTGGTCATAGAGGTTGATCAAATCCACTGTGGAGTGGTGGGCCAGGAAAACATTTGGTTTTGAGGCACAGTCACTGGAAATACTTGCGCTGTATGGTAGCAATGTGGAAGTCTTTTTCCTGGTAGCATGGTGGAGATAACCACTTGTGCGTTGGGGAAAGTAGAAGAAGCTTTTTCAACCACTCCCTTCAGTGCTGTGGCCACCCTTTCCTGCTGTGCTCTCAGGTCGTTTGTGCCTGTGTGCATTATTATGTGGCTGGGTGAACCTAGTTGGTCCTCAGACAGAAGGTCTAGGGCACGCTGGGTGTTTGAACAACGGAGTTTAGACACTCTGTGTTTGGGCAAAAGTTTTTTTTTCTTCTATGTATTTCCCATTTGAGCTGGCTTCTCTGTCTCCTTATGTCGGGAGCTGAGGTGGGCTGTTCTGCTGGCTTCTCTGCGGGGGTGGCCACCTCTCTAGTGGTTGTTCTGTCACGCTATCCTCCTCAACCTCTCCTCCAGCAGTCTGATCGTCTCCTAGTGCTCTGTTCTTCTCCTGCTCTTGCTTTTTATATCGTTGAAGTTGTCTCACCACAGTCCAGAGTGTAGATATGTCTCTCTCCACCTCCAGCTCTCCGGGTCTGGTTAAGGGGGTGTTGTTGTGCTGGACTGTTGTCTGGGTCTGTGCTGACTGGAGTGTAATCACCTGCTGTTCCAGCTCCACCTGTCTTACCTCCAGCTGGGTGAATTTATCCTTCATTTCAATGAGGGAGTAGTACTCTGTGCTGGGAGGTTGGCTTTCCACTTGGGGTTGCTCGTCTGTGGGGTTATATAATGAAGACGTCTGGTCTGACCCGCTCGGGGTGGGGCTATCTTTCTCAAGGGAGAGCTTCTCCTGCTGAGCTAATTCTTTGATTAGGTGAAAGTCCAGCTGAAACTGTTTGGGGTTGCCCTGTACCAATACTGTTCCAGACGTATAGAGATTTAGATTAGCTGACTGTGTCCTCGTTGTCTAGTATCCTGAGTTTCAACCCCTCGTTAACACCCCCTCTCTTAACCTCTATGGGCTAGGTGGGACGCTAGCGTCCCACCCGTGGTGCACTCCATCAACAGCAGGTGCATTTCAAGAGCGGCAAATTTGAATCCAAATAAATGTCAAAATTCAAATTTTTCAAACATACAACTATTTTACACCCTTTGAAAGATAAACATCTCCTTAACCTCTTGGGGCTAGGTGGGACGCTAGCGTGCCACCCGTGGTGCACTCCATCAACAGCAGGTGCATTTCAAGAGCGGCAAATTTGAATCCAAATAAATGTCAAAATTCAAATTTTTCAAAAATACAACTATGTTACACCATTTCAAAGATAAACATCTCCTTAATCTAACCACGTTTTACGATTTCAAAAAGGCTTTACGGCGAAAGCATAAATTTAGAGTATGTTAGGACAGTACATTTACAAGAGTTGTGTGTAATGTTTTGTCAATTCAAAGACAGGGTCATCAAAACCATAAAACCAGCTAAAATGATGCACTAACCTTTTACAATCTCCATCAGATGACACTCCTAGGACATTATGTTAGACAATGCATGCATTTTTAGTTCTATCAAGTTCATATTTATATCCAAAAACAGCGTTTTACTATGGCATTGATGTTGAGGAAATCGTTTCCCTCCAATAACCGGCAGTCAAGTCAACACCACAAATTAAATAATTAAAATTAGAAAACATTGGTAAAATATTATATTGTCATTTAAAGAATTATAGATTTACATCTCTTGAACGCAATCAACTTGCCAGATTTAAAAATAACCTTACTGGGAAATCACACTGCAATAATCTGAGCACTGCGCCCAGAAAAATACGCGTTGCGATACAGACTAGACGTCATGTTGGGGAGATCTAAAATCGAAAATACTATGTAAATAATCCATTACCTTTGATTCTCTTCATCAGATGTCACTTCCAGGTATCACAGGTCCATAACGAATGTAGTTTTGTTCAAAAAAGCTCATCATTTATGTCCAAAAATCTCCGTCTTGTTAGCACATGATCTAAGCCAGCCGGACTTCTCGTCATGAACGAGGGGAAAAAATATATTTACGTTCGTTCAAACATGTCAAACGTTGTATAGCATAAATCATTAGGGCCTTTTTTAACCAGAACATGAATAATATTCAAGGTGGACGAATGCATACTCTTTTATAACGTATTGGAACGAGGGTACCCAACATGAACTCGCGCGCCAGGTGTCTAATGGGCCATCATCGTTCCATGGCTCTTGTTCGGTCAGATCTCCCTCCAGAAGACTCAAAACACTTTGTAAAGGCTGGTGACATCTAGTGGAAGCAATAGGAAGTGCCAAAATATTCCTCAGCCCCTGTGTTTTTCAATGGGATAGGTTTAAAGGTAATACAACACATCAGGTATCCACTTCCTGTCAGAAAATGTCTCAGGGTTTTGCCTGCCAAATGAGTTCTGTTATACTCACAGACACCATTCGAACAGTTTTAGAAACTTTAGAGTGTTTTCTATCCATATATAATAAGTATATGCATATTCTAGTTACTGGGTAGGATTAGTAACCAGATTAAATCGGGTACATTTTTTTTATCCAGCCGTGCAAATACTGCCCCCTAGCCCTAACAGGTTAACAGAGGGGTAGTGTGCTAATATAGCACTGTGCCATAGCAGGGGATGGTCTGGTTAATATAGCACTGTGTCAGGGGATGGTCTGGTTAATATAGCACTGTGCCAGGGGATGGTTTGTGTGGAAGGTGAGGTTGCTGATGTTCCCATTTTTATAATAGTCAGCAAAAAGTGTCTCTTGATTTTCCATAAGGAGCTTCATTTTGTGATCTTTTCTTGCCTTGTCATTCTTTACATAAACAGGGTTCTGTATTTAATTACCTCTGAACAGCAGGAGGCAGCTTCTAAAGCCTCTCCATTTGGTTGGCGTAGACTGTGCGACTCTCCTGCCATTGTTGGGCTAAAGGGCTTTGACACCTCTCACTTGACACGTCAGTGCTAATTGAAGTTGTCTCAAGCTCGGCAGCCTTAATTTAGCATTCAGTCCTTATAAAGTAATGTAATGTATTTTTCTTCTTGGCTTGTGGAAATAAAATATAGCTTCAGACTGAACGTTACTCAGTTCCAGGTTGGATGGTTTTTTCAGATATCTGTTGTTTTCCAGAGCATTTTCTGTATAGTTTGGGAATAATAATCTTTGGTAGTTGTAAGTCTTCCAGGTAATTCCGTCCAAAATCAGGTTGTAGGTTTTGAGTTTTGATTTGGAGTGAAGGTTATGTTGTGGAGGGTAGTATCCTGTATATGTTCCTGACAAAAAAAATCCAAGTTTATTTAACTCTAAATCTATCTTTTTTTAAGAACATGCTGAAAATGCAGGAACTCATCTGATCATGATCTCTCGTTCTTTCTTTCGTTCTTTCTTTCTTTCTTTCTTTCTTTCTTTCTTTCTTTCTTTCTTTCTTTCTTTCTTTCTTTCTTTCTTTGTCTCAGCGTAGTGAAGCAGACATGGCTTATTAGGAGTTAGCATACATATGAAATGATTCCCCAGTCCCAGGGGTGATGTATTATCTGTAGATTACAGTACAGGGCCTACAGCTATACTTGTAATGATTGAACATGTACTGAAGTGTAGGACGCTTGGCAGACAGACTAATATTCACACAGTCGAATCGCTTTGCTCAAAAAACATGCTGACATGGGCAGCGTCCCAAATGCTAGCCTATTCTCTCCACCGGTCAAAGTGTTGCACTGTAGAGGGAGTTGCCAGTTGGGACCCAGACTAGAAGTCTATTTGGGTGGAAGTTTCTTTCTTATGGATTTCCCTGCCTTGTGTTGATTTAATTGATTGTAGTTTGTTGTGAGGAGTGTTTCTCTCTCCCTCTCTTTCTCCGTTCATTGTAAGAAGTGGGTAGGAGTGTTTCTCTCTCCCTCTCTCTCTCCGTTCGTTGTAAGAAGTGGGTAGGAGTGTTTCTCTCTCCCTCTCTTTCTCCGTTCGTTGTAAGAAGTGGGTAGGAGTGTTTCTCTCTCCCTCTCTCTCTCCGTTCATTGTAAGAAGTGGGTAGGAGTGTTTCTCTCTCCCTCTCTCTCTCCGTTCATTGTAAGAAGTGGGTAGGAGTGTTTCTCTCTCCCTCTCTCTCTCCGTTCATTGTAAGAAGTGAGTAGGAGTGTTTCTCTTCCTCTCTCTCCGTTCATTGTAAGAAGTGAGTAGGAGTGTTTCTCTCACTCTGTTTGTTGTAAGATGTGGGTAGGAGTTTCTCTTCCTCTCTCTCTCTCCATTCGTTGTAAGAAGTGAGTAGGAGTGTTCCTCTCTCTCTCCCCCTCTGTCTGCATTAAAAGGAAATGTTTCAAATGAATGTGTCCTGTGAATTGATGAAGCCTCACAACAGATTTTGTCTCTCCCTCTGTGTGTGTGTGTGTGTGTGTGTGTGTGTGTGTGTGTGTGTGTGTGTGTGTGTGTGTGTGTGTGTGTGTGTGTGTGTGTGTGTGTGTGTGTGTGTGTGTGTGTGTGTGTGTGTGTCCAGGTACCTGGGTCTGTCAGGTCTGCAGGCCCAAGGAAAATGGAAAGACATTTCTGCATATGAAAGCCGATCAGATCAAACGTCGATATGCAAAGCCAATCGGGAGGCCCAGAAATAAGCTCAAACAAAGAATGTAAGTTTATCATTATGGTCTGTTCTTACTTTGTTGTACCAATAAATGATTGTTCAGAGTGTCTGTAAACCACCTTATTGACTCCAGGAAATTAACCAGCTTTTTATCGCAATATTTTGTTATTGAGTTATGACTAAGTTGTTAGTACTTACATTCTCATAAAGTTTAGCTTTGTTTCTCTGTATAGCTTTTATTTATGACTCTTTGAAAACAATTTGGTATCCTAACCCGATGTTGTTTTGTTTTCTAGGTCTGTAAGCAGTGGTGATGGCTCCATGCTAGCCCGGGGAGGAAGGGGGTCACCTGGTAGGGGTCAAAAGCTTACCGTCTGTTCCACACCTTCATCTGGTCATGCAGCATCTGTGAAGAACGCCACAGACAGATTGGCTGTTGCTACAGCTGACCCCTGTTGGGCAGGTGACGCTGTCACCCCCACTCCCCAATTCACCACCTCCTCCTCCACCCTCTCCACCACTCCCCCCCTCACGCCCACCTCGTCCTCCTCCTCCACCCCAGCAGCTATACTCACCGTTAACAAGAAAACCAAAGGGCTTATCGATGGGCTTTCCAAATTCTTTACCCCCTCGCCTGTCGGTCGTAGGTCGTCGCGAGCCGGCGAGATCTTAGACCCCTCAGCCTCGAAAGGGTCACAGTCTTGTTCTCCTGCTAGGAAAAAGCCTGTCCCTCCGCCAAAACTATGGAAACTAAGTCAATCTCCGTCAGTTGTTGGCATGGCTGCAAAGCTAACCCCCACCAGCCTATCTCCCTGTACACTCCCCCTCTCTCCCCCACCCACGTTGTCTGGACAGGGCTCCACCACCTCCCAGGTATTCTCCACCTCTGCTAACTCCCCTCAGAGTTCTTCCAGCCAGTCTAGCGTCCCCTCCCTTACTATTTTGTCTGATCACAACCAGCTTAAGGGACTCTTTGACGGACTCTCCCATATCTATGCCACTCAGGGACAGTCTCGGAAAAAGGGACTGCCTTGTTACGCACCACCTAAGCGCAGGCACCATAAGGCATCCAAAACGTGTCCTCTCATTCCCCATCCTTCCCAGCAGCACCTTGGAAAGAAAGAGAGAATAAAGAATCGGTTGCTGTTGTTGTCCCATTCATCCCCTAACGCCTCTTCCCATCCTGGGCACGGCCGGCCAAGGGGGCGCCCCTTTAAGTTGGTCAGTCATTTCAGACGTAACCCCTTTTTTAAAAAGCACAGAACGCTAGGCAGGCTAAGATATAGAATGACCCCTCAGAAGGGAACCCAGGAAATGACCCCTCAGAAGGGAACCCAGGAAACACCAGGAAAGGGAGACATGACAGACGAAGGAAGAATTAAGACAGAGCACCACCATGGTAAGAAAAGGCTTGAACGCTCCGACCCAAACTACCTGCGTCTACTGCTATCTTTTTTTTTTTAAACCCCAAGGCTTGTCACAAATTGCCTGGCTATTTATAAAAATGTATACTACTGTATGAGCTAGCTAATGTTTTCTTTTAAAGAGTGAACAAGCACATTGTGGCTTTACCTCACTTTTATTAAATAACATTTTAACAAGTTTCTACTACTAATCTTTTCTTTTTACCACATACTTTTAATTAATTAATTTCAATTTGTTTAACCTGTTTATTTGCGTATTTTGACTTGAATTGATGTATTTTAGTCTAGCAACGCGGCTTCAGTTCCATCTCGCTGTCGCCGGCTCCTTTATTATAGTAGTGCATCATATTAGTGCATGACCTAAACCCTAAACCCTCATACTGCTTCCTCTGTCCTCCTGTCCATGACCTAAACCCTAAACCCTCATACTGCTTCCTCTGTCCTCCTGTCCATGACCTAAACCCTAAACCCTCATACTGCTTCCTCTGTCCTCCTGTCCATGACCTAAACCCTCATACTGCTTCCTCTGTCCTCCTGTCCTTGACCTAAACCCTCATACTGCTTCCTCTGTCCTCCTGTCCATGACCTAAACCCTAAACCCTCATACTGCTTCCTCTGTCCTCCTGTCCTTGACCTAAACCCTCATACTGCTTCCTCTGTCCTCCTGTCCATGACCTAAACCCTAAACCCTCATACTGCTTCCTCTGTCCTCCTGTCCTTGACCTAAACCCTCATACTGCTTCCTCTGTCCTCCTGTCCATGACCTAAACCCTAAACCCTCATACTGCTTCCTCTGTCCTCCTGTCCATGACCTAAACCCTCATACTGCTTCCTCTGTCCTCCTGTCCATGACCTAAAGCCTAAACCCTCATACTGCTTCCTCTGTCCTCCTGTCCATGACCTAAACCATCATACTGCTTCCTCTGTCCTCCTGTCCTTGACCTAAACCCTCATACTGCTTCCTCTGTCCTCCTGTCCTTGACCTAAACCCTAATACTGCTTCCTCTGTCCTCCTGTCCTTGACCTAAACCCTCATACTGCTTCCTCTGTCCTCCTGTCCATGACCTAAACCCTCATACTGCTTCCTCTGTCCTCCTGTCCATGACCTAAAGCCTCATACTGCTTCCTCTGTCCTCCTGTCCATGACCTAAAGCCTCATACTGCTTCCTCTGTCCTCCTGTCCATGACCTAAACCCTAAACCCTCATACTGCTTCCTCTGTCCTCCTGTCCATGACCTAAACCCTCATACTGCTTCCTCTGTCCTTGACCTAAACCCTCATACTGCTTCCTCTGTCCTCCTGTCCATGACCTAAAGCCTAAACAGTCATACTGCTTCCTCTGTCCTCCTGTCCATGACCTAAAGCCTCATACTGCTTCCTCTGTCCTCCTGTCCTTGACCTAAACCCTCATACTGCTTCCTCTGTCCTCCTGACCATGACCTAAAGCCTAAACCCTCATACTGCTTCCTCTGTCCTCCTGTCCTCCTGTCCTTGACCTAAACCCTCATACTGCTTCCTCTGTCCTCCTGTCCATGACCTAAAGCCTAAACCCTCATACTGCTTCCTCTGTCCTCCTGTCCATGACCTAAAGCCTAAATCCTCATACTGCTTCCTCTGTCCTCCTGTCCTTGACTTAAACCCTCATACTGCTTCCTCTGTCCTCCTGTCCTTGACCTAAACCCTCATACTGCTTCCTCTGTCCTCCTGTCCTTGACCTAAACCCTCATACTGCTTCCTCTGTCCTCCTGTCCATGACCTAAAGCCTAAACCCTCATACTGCTTCCTCTGTCCTCCTGTCCTTGACCTAAACCCTCATACTGCTTCCTCTGTCCTCCTGTCCATGACCTAAACCCTCATACTGCTTCCTCTGTCCTCCTGTCCATGACCTAAAGCCTCATACTGCTTCCTCTGTCCTCCTGTCCATGACCTAAAGCCTAAACCCTCATACTGCTTCCTCTGTCCTCCTGTCCTTGACCTAAACCCTCATACTGCTTCCTCTGTCCTCCTGTCCTTGACCTAAACCCTCATACTGCTTCCTCTGTCCTCCTGTCCATGACCTAAACCCTCATACTGCTTCCTCTGTCCTCCTGTCCTTGACCTAAACCCTCATACTGCTTCCTCTGTCCTCCTGTCCTTGACCTAAACCCTCATACTGCTTCCTCTGTCCTCCTGTCCATGACCTAAACCCTAAACCCTCATACTGCTTCCTCTGTCCTCCTGTCCATGACCTAAACCCTCATACTGCTTCCTCTGTCCTCCTGTCCATGACCTAAAGCCTAAACCCTCATACTGCTTCCTCTGTCCTCCTGTCCTTGACCTAAACCCTCTTACTGCTTCCTCTGTCCTCCTGTCCATGACCTAAAGCCTCATACTGCTTCCTCTGTCCTCCTGTCCATGACCTAAACCCTAAACCCTCATACTGCTTCCTCTGTCCTCCTGTCCTTGACCTAAACCCTCATACTGCTTCCTCTGTCCTCCTGTCCATGACCTAAACCCTAAACCCTCATACTGCTTCCTCTGTCCTCCTGTCCATGACCTAAACCCTCATACTGCTTCCTCTGTCCTCCTGTCCATGACCTAAACCCTCATACTGCTTCCTCTGTCCTCCTGTCCTTGACCTAAACCCTCATACTGCTTCCTCTGTCCTCCTGTCCATGACCTAAACCCTCATACTGCTTCCTCTGTCCTCCTGTCCATGACCTAAACCCTCATACTGCTTCCTCTGTCCTCCTGTCCATGACCTAAACCCTCATACTGCTTCCTCTGTCCTCCTGTCCATGACCTAAACCCTAAACCCTCATACTGCTTCCTCTGTCCTCCTGTCCATGACCTAAACCCTCATACTGCTTCCTCTGTCCTCCTGTCCTTGACCTAAACCCTCATACTGCTTCCTCTGTCCTCCTGTCCATGACCTAAACCCTCATACTGCTTCCTCTGTCCTCCTGCCCTTGACCTAAACCCTCATACTGCTTCCTCTTGTCCTTGACCGTCTGCCATTGTGCACTGCCTTCGCCCACGGGGATCGTTATCTACCTGTAGTGTATTGTGGTTGCATTATTAGCATCCCCCCCCCGTTCCACCCACCACTACCCCACTACCACCAGTGGCACTGTCACCATTCACCCTCACCTCCAACTGTCATTAGACTGACACATACACCCTAGTGATTAACATTCACCTACCATTGACGATTCACACTTGACACTCGACTATTGATCAGCTATTGATCTATCTCTCCATCATATGGTGTCATAGGTCTGGTTTCCCGGACACAGATTTAGCTTGGTCCTAGACTAAGAAGCACGTCCAATTTTAGATTCTCAATTGAGCTTTTTAGTCCAGGGCTTAATCTGTGTCTAGGAAACCGGACCTAAAGGGCTAAGATCCCGTTTTTTTGTTTTTAAGGATATGGATTGGATTTGAAGGGGTTGTTAACAGAGGTGTGACCAAGTCACTGTTATTCAAGTCACATGGTCTGAGTCTCAAGTCAAGTCCAAAGTAGAACGGATCGAGTCTGGAGTCAAGTCCAAGTCGTGCATTCTAAGAGCGAGTCGCGTCTCAAGTTACTTTTCCAAGTTGAGTCTCAAGTAAAGTAAAAAAAATAATTATAATCTATACATGCAATGACTGGTTTAACCTCTATGGGCTAGGCGGGACGAATTCGTCCCACCTACGTAACAGCCACTTGAAGCCTGTGGCGCGATTTTCAAAACCTTAAAAATCCTATTACTTCAATTTCTCAAACATATGACTATTTTACAGCTATTTAAAGACAAGACTCTCGTTAATCTAACCACACTGTCCGATTTCAAAAAGGCTTTACAACGAAAGCAAAACATTAGATTATGTCAGCAGAGTACCAAGCCAGAAATAATCAGACACCCATTTTTCAAGCTAGCATATAATGTCACCAAAACCCAGAAGACAGCTAAATGCAGCACTCACCTTTGATGATCTTCATCAGATGACAACCCTAGGACATTATGTTATACAATACATGCATGTTTTGTTCAATCAAGTTCATATTTATATCAAAAACCAGCTTTTTACATTAGCATGTGACGTTCAGAACTAGCAAACTTCCGGGGAATTCGCTAACATTTTACTAAATTACTCACGATAAACGTTCACAAAAAGCATAACAATTATTTTAAGAATTATAGATACAGACCTCCTCTATGCACTCGATATGTCCGATTTTAAAATAGCTTTTTGGTGAAAGCACATTTTGCAATATTCTAAGTACATAGCCCAGGCATCACGGGCTAGCTATTTAGACACCCGGCAAGTTTAGCACTCACCATAATCATATTTACTATTATAAAAGTTTGATTACCTTTTGTTGTCTTCGTCAGAATGCACTCCCAGGACTGCTACTTCAATAACAAATGTTGGTTTGGTCCAAAATAATCCATCGTTATATCCGAATAGCGGCGTTTTGTTCGTGCGTTCCAGACACTATCCGAAATGGTAAAGAAGAGTCGCGCGCATGGCGCAATTCGTGACAAAAAAATTCTAAATATTCCATTACCGTACTTCGAAGCATGTCAACCGCTGTTTAAAATCTATTTTTACGCCGTTTTTCTCGTAGAAAAGCGATAATATTCCGACAGGGAATCTCCTTTTCGGCAAACAGAGGAAAAAATCACAAAGGCGGGGGCGGTCGGGTCATGCGCCTAAGCCCAGAGTCCCTTGATCGGCCACTTGAGAAAGGCGATAATGTGTTTCAGCCTGGGGCTGGGATGACGACATTCTGTTTTTTCCCGGGCTCTGAGCGCCTATGGACGACGTAGGAAGTGTCACGTTAGAGCAGAGATCCTTAGTAAAAGATAGAGATGGAAAAGAAGTTCAAGAAATGGTCAGACAGGCCACTTCCTGTAAAGGAATCTCTCAGGTTTTGACCTGCCATTTGAGTTCTGTTACACTCACAGACACCATTCAAACAGTTTTAGAAACTTTAGGGTGTTTTCTATCCATATGTAATAAGTATATGCATATTCTACTTACTGGGTAGGAGTGGTAACCAGATTAAATCGGGTATGTTTTTTATCCAGCCGTGTCAATACTGCCCCCTAGCCCTAACAGGTTAACTACAAATCTTTGTCTATGTATTGAGGCTATCAGGTGGCCCTTTTCATTATTTTGTCTACAACACATTTTGATTATGTGTTTTTTAAATAGGGACCTTAAAACAGTCTTTTTATTACATTTTGGGGGTATTTTACCTCCTTTTTCTCCCTCATTTTGATCTTGTCTCATCGCTGTAACTCCGTAACGGCTCAGGAGGCAAAGGTTGAGTCTTGGTTCCTCCGAAACATGACACACCAAGCCACGCTTCTTAACACCCACCTTCTTAACCCGGAAGCCAGCCGCACCAATGTGTCGGAGCAAATCATCATTCAACTGTCGACCGAGGTCAGCCTGCAAGCCCCCGGCCCGCCCCTAGGAGACGCTAGAACACGATGAGCCAAGTAAAGCCCCCTTGGCCTAACCCTCCCCTAACGCGGATGACGCTGGGCCAATTGTGCGCCGGCCTATGGGACTCCCGATCACGGCCAGTTGTGACACAGCCTGGGAACGAACCTGGGTCTGTAGTGACACCTTAAACCGCTGCGCCACTCACGAGGCCCAACTTGTAACAGTCTTAAAGACATGCTTCTGAATTTTGGCAATGAGGCGCTTTATCTACTTTCCCAGAGTCAGATGAAGTAAGGGAATACTATATTTATGTCTCTGTCCTGTATGAAGGAAGTTAGTGGTAGTTTTGCGAGCCAATGCTAATTAGCGTTAGCACAATGACTGGAAGTCTATGGGTAGCTACTAGCATGCTCATTGCAAAAATCCCATAGTATCCCTTTAAGGGCCTGAAGTCAGCAGAAGGCAAGTCAGGTTGATGTGCTCAATGTAGATTTAGTTACAGGTCTTGTTGATCCAATGATGAAAGTGCAATATCATCAACATATGCAAAAGAACATATGCATCAGCAAAAATCACTGAAGCTGGACACTCATATCTCCCTCACTAACTTTAAGCACCAGCTGTCAGAGCAGCTCACATTTCACTGCACCTGTACATAGCCCATCTGTAAATAGCCCATCCAACTACCTCATCCCCATACTGTTATTTATTTTATTTATTTTGCTCCTTTGCACCCCAGTATCTCTACTTGCACATTCATCTTCTGCACATTTATCACACCAGTATTTAATTGCTATATTGTAATTATTTCGCCACTATGGCCTATTTATTGCCTTACCTCCCTTATCCTACCTCATTTGCACACACTGTATATAGACTTTTTCCTATTGTATTACTGACTGTATGTTTGTTTATTCCATGTGTAACTCTGTTGTTTGTGACGCACTGCTTTGCTTTATCTTGTCCAGGTCGCAGTTGTAAATGAGAACTTGTTCTCAACTAGCCTTCCTGGTTAAATAAAGGTGAAATAAAATAAAAATATACAAGTAGATTTACCAAATATACATGGGCAATAGCCCAAAATAAATAGCCTCTGTATCAGACTTAACCTGTCATAACTGAATGGCCCCAGTGGAGGGCCAAACTGTACTGCCAAGTTCCCCTTGAGGAACCAAAAGGAGTCCGATATAAGCACTTGGCCCTTCCCAGGACCATACAATTACCCAATTGGCAATTACACAACCAATAAACTGGTTCTACAATGTAAAAGGCAATTTCCACATCCATTGTTACATTCTTCTTAATCAGAATGAATGATTATTAATGATATTTCATCACCATTCATACATGGAACAAACATTTTATCTTATTCAACATACTGACTCCAAAGCGTGGCGCGCAGGGCACTTAGCGTAGTCTATGCCCACTGAGGCGTTGCCGCTTCTATTACACACGACCAGAATGACAGACGAATAGGACACAAACACACGGAGCTCCGACATAACCTGGGAAACATGAACAAGGGAAGCCATTCGTTGAATTAATTGAACAGAACTTCTACCTCAATAAACAATGAACATCGCGCCCACCCAGAGCGTAAGAAATGGTCAATGAAAATGTATTGTATCAAACATGAAACAAATAAAACCTACGGTGATGGAATGATGAAACACAATTATTGTAGTATTAGATAAACTATAGATTTCCCACACATGGCCCTTTAAACGTGCAAAAGCACCAGCAAACATTTCAACCACAGAACAAAGCACACGCTCCACTGACGGGAGTTTGGAGTGCGCAAGTGGAGAAACGCGCCTATGATGCCTCTTTACCACAAAATAAAAAATACAAACTTCATAAATAAATTATACATTTCAAGGATTTTTTACATGCCAAAAGACCAGTAGGCATAAGTGTTGTTTGATGCCCCATTGCTAGTGTTGTTAAGTGTTGTTTGATGCCCCATTGCTAGTGAGCATCCAAAGTAAAAGTTAATATTCTTGATCACCAATCATATTTATTTATTATGTCAATCCTCTGTCCCTAAAATGTGATGTTTGCACTGCACTATAGCTGCACTATAGCACTGCACTATAGCTGCACAGCAAATCAGCAATCTCTGCTCGCTCATCCGACCTGTGTTGAGTGACAGTTTGCTGGTCCAATCAGAGGGCAGACTGTGCGTTTTCAGTACGCCAATCTGTTTCGCTTTTTTTTTTTTTTGCAAGGGTGACACTGCCGTTACTGTCTCTGGCTGCATGGAGAGTAATCCACAAAATAAGTGAAAAAAAAAACATTACAAAACCTGGCCCGATAATTTCAAGTAATCCGTTTCAAATTGAGTGCCCGAGTCTTGAGGCTCCAAGTCTCAAGTAATTTTATTTTCTGTCGAGTCTCAAATCATAAAATGTGTGACTTGAGTCAGACTCGAGTCCAAGTCATGTGACTGGAGTCCACAACTCTGGTATAGAAGCAATAGTGTTTTCATTTGAAAGCCATCTACATAATTTAAAACTCATACTTAAGTCTCAAGCTAATCTCTGTAATTATTGATTTGTTTATGTATAATTTACACTTATTGTAACACATTCTGTTTTGTTGGTGTATAATACATCATTTCAAGTGTTTTTTTATTAAATTTATGCTAAAGCTGCTTGCTTAGGTTTTCAACAAAATTGTTGTTTCATCGTATTCTCCACACTCTGCTCCTGTCACTGCCTTGGCTTTTTAACTCATGGTCATTTGTCCCAAATATTCCCTATATAGTGCACTACTTTAGATCAGAGCCCTATGGGTTGTATTGGTCGTGGTCTAAAGTAGTGCGCTGTATAGGGAATAGAGGGCCATTTGGGACGTAGCCTTGGTGGGATAACATAAGCACATGAAAGCAGTTACGTAATTAGTGATTTAGTTTCACATCATTACATTAGGGATTTTCAAATGCACATCCAGAGATGAGATATACATTATCATTATGATATATAAATACATGATGCATACGTACATGATACATACATTATAATACATACATTATGATGTATACATACATGATGCATACATTATGATATATACATACATGATGCATACATTATGATACATACATGATATATACATACGTGATGCATACATACATGATATATACATGCATGATGCATACATTATGATATATACATACATGATGCATACATACATGATATATACATACATGATGCATACATTATGATATATATATACAGTTGAAGTCGGAAATTTACATACACTTAGATTGGAGTCATTAAAACTCGTTTTTCAACCACTCCACACATTTCTTGTTAACAAACTCGTTTTGGCAAGTCGGTTAGGACATCTACTTTGTGCAACACACAAGTAATTTTTCCAACAATTGTTTACAGACAGATTATTTCACTTATAATTGACTGTATCGCAATTCCAGTGGGTCAGATGTTTACATACACTAAGTTGACTGTGCCTTTAAACAGCTTGGAAAATTCCAGAAAAGTATGTCATGGCTTTAGAAGCTTCTGATAGGCCAATTGACATCATTTGAGTCAATTGGAGGTGTACCTGTGGATGTATTTCAAGGCCTACCTTCAAACTCAGTGCCTCTTTGCGTGACATCATGGGAAAATCAAAAGAAATCAGCCAAGACCTCAGTAAAAAAATTGTAGACCTCCACAAGTCTGGTTCATCCTTGGAAGCAATTTCCAAACGCCTGAAGGTACCACGTTCATCTGTACAAACAATAGTACGCAAGTATAAACACCATGGGACCACGCAGCCGTCATACCGCTCAGGAAGGAGACGCGTTCTGTCTCCTAGAGATGAACGTACTTTGGTGCGAAAAGTGCAAATCAATCCCAGAACAACAGCAAAGGACCTTCCCTGTAGCTCAGTTGGTAGAGCATGGTGTTTGCAACACCAGGGTTGTGGGTTCGATTCCCATGGGGGGGCAGCACAGAAAAAAAAATGTATGATATGTATGAAATTGTATGAAATGTATGCATTCACTACTGTAAGTCGCTCTGGATAAGAGCGTCTGCTAAATGACTCAAATGTAAATGTTGTGAAGATGCTGGAGGAAACGGGTACAAAAGTATCTATATCCACAGTAAAATGAGTCCTATATTGACAAAACCTGAAAGGCCGCTCAGCAAGGAAGAATCCACTGCTCCAAAACCGCCATAAAAAAGCCTACGGTTTGCAACTGCACATGGGGACAAAGACCGTACAAAGTCCTCTGGTCTGATGAAACAACAATATAAGTATTTGGCCATAATGAAAATTGTTATGTTTGGAGGAAAAAGGGGGAGGCTTGCAAGCCGAAGTACACCATCCCAACTGTGAAGCACAGGGGTGGCAGCATCATGTTGTGGGGGTGCTTTACTGCAGGAGGGACTGGTGCACTTCACACAATAGATGGCATCATGAGAGAGGAAAATTATGTGGATATATTTAAGCAACATCTCAAGACATCAGTCAGGAAGTTAAAGCTTGGTCGCAAATGGGTCTTCCAAATGGCCAATGACCCCAAGCATACTTCCAAAGTTGTGGCAAAATGGCTTAAGGACAACAAAGTCAAGGTATTGGAGTGGCCATCGCAAAGCCCTGACCTCAATCCTATAGAAAATGTGTGGGCAGAACTGAAAAAGTGTGTGTGAGCAAGGAGGCCTACAAACCTGACTCAGTTACACCAGCTCTGTCAGGAGGAATGGGCCAAAATTCACCCAACTTATTGTGGGAAGTATGTTGAAGGCTACCCAAAACATTTGATCCAAGTTAAACAATTTAAAGGCAATGCTACCAAATACTAATTGAGTGTATGTAAACTTCTGACCCACTGGGAATGTGATGAAAGAAATAAAAGCTGAAATAAATAATTCTCTCTATTATTATTCTGACATTTCACATTCTTAAAATAAAGTGGTGATCCTAACTGACCTAAGACAGGGAATATTTACTCGGATTAAATGTCAGGAATTGTGAAAAACTGAGTTTAAATGTTTTTGGCTAATGTATATGTAAACTTCCGACTTCAACTGTACATGATGATACATTCATTATGATACATACATTATGGTATATACATTATGATACATACATTATGCATATATACATTATGATACATTATGATACATACATTATGATATATACATAATGATACATACATTATGATATATACATTATGATACATACATTATGATATATACATTATGATATATACATTATGATACATACAGCATGATACATTCATTATGATACATACAGCATGATACATATATTATGATACATACAGCATGATATATACATTATGATACATACATTATGATATATATATTATGATACATATATTATGATATACATTATGATACATACATTATGATATATATATATATTATGATACATACATTATGATACATACATTATGATACATATATTATGATATATACATTAGGATATATACATTAGGATACATACATTAGGATACATACATTGTGATATATGCATTGTTATATATGCATTACAAGCACATTAAAACCAAATGCATTTACTAGCGAATTGACATGCGCTACAGAACACCGTTCCCCATCTGCTGTATAAAGAACTGATGATCCACCATGTTTGATTATACACCTCTGATGTGAATGTAACATGCTGTTTGGTTACTGTGACTGTAACAGTGTAACAGGCTGTTCCATGCTGTTTGGTTACTGTGACTGTAACAGTGTAACAGGCTATAACATGCTGTTGGTTACTGTGGCTGTAACAGACTGTAACATGCTGTTTGGTTACTGTGACTGTAACATGCTGTTTGCTTACTGTGACTAACATGCTGTTTGCTTACTGTGACTGTAACATGCTGTTTGGTTACTGTGACTGTAACATGCTGTTTGCTTACTGTGACTGTAACATGCTGTTTGGTTACTGTGACTGTAACATGCTGTTTGGTTACTGTGACTGTAACATGCTGTTTGGTTACTGTGACTGTAACATGCTGTTTGGTTACTGTGACTGTAACATGCTGTTTGCTTACTGTGACTGTAACATGCTGTTTGGTTACTGTGACTGTAACATGCTGTTTGGTTACTGTGACTGTAACATGCTGTTTGGTTACTGTGACTGTAACAGGCTGTTTGGTTACTGTGACTGTAACAGGCTGAAACATGCTGTTTGGTTACTGTGACTGTAACATGCTGTTTGGTTACTGTGACTGTGACTGTAACAGGCTGTTTGGTTACTGTGACTGTAACATGCTGTTTGGTTACTGTGACTGTAACAGGCTGTTTGGTTACTGTGACTGTAACATGCTGTTTGGTTACTGTGACTGTAACAGGCTGTTTGGTTACTGTGACTGTAACCAGGTTGTTTGGTTACTGTGACTAACGGATTGTAATGTTTGGTTGCTGTAACAGGCAGTGAAGTGGGGCTGAGGGTGAAGCAGGAACCTGGCTTTGTAGCGGTCTCCAGGGAACACGTCACAGAGGAAGATGTGGAGATATTCACACAGGTCCAAGAGCTCTCGTCGCAGGTGAGGAAACTGTTCAAAATAAACCTCTCTCAATCACACTTCTCACACCTATCACCTGATCAATACAAGTTAGATCTAGCCTGTAGTTTATTTAACATGACAAATTCTAAATGTGTCTTTTTTTTTTCTAACATGAAGAGTAGTTTAGTGTCAAGAAGGGTCCACATCCCATTGTTGAAGTTGCTGTCTGTGTCAGACTGTTTGAATGCTTGTGGTATGACATTTTCTTTTGTTTTGTCATGTTTAGAGAAATGGAACCATGACCATCACTGACTCTGGACGATTCCCTGCCTTCATAGAGTTTGGGAAGTATTGTATCCAAACCTGGTACTCTTCGCCTTACCCACCTGAATACTCAAGGTAAGCTTCATTTTTTACTCAGCCAAATTAGGACCAATCAATGTTATTAGACCCAGTTTAGAAAACATTGTCCTTGTCCTATAGAAATACTGTATTTTGAGAGCATTATACCAGTGTTCGGATTTACTGTGTTTTCTAGGCTTTTAATTTGCAAGCTGAAATACAAATTGTCTTGTTGTCTCTGTCGTTGGCAGATTGCAAAAGCTTTACCTGTGTGAGTTCTGTCTGAAGTACATGAAAAGCAAGAACATCCTACAGCGACACACCAAGAAGTGTGGCTGCTTTCACCCTCCGGCCAATGAGATTTACAGGAAGGACGACCTTTCAGTGTTCGAGGTCAGAGGTCACTCTTCACAGTAGTAAAGCAATGGTTGTGTCCCAAATGGCAGTATATTCCCTATATCTAGTGCACTACTTTTGACCATATATATATATATATATATATATATATATATATATATATGTGTGTATATGTATATATGTGTATATGTATGTATATGTATATGTGTATATGTATATGTATGTATATGTATGTTTCTGGCCATTTTGAGCCTGTAATCGAACCCACAAATGCTGATGCTCCAGATACTCAACTAGTCTAAAGAAGGCCAGTTTTATTGCTTCTTTAATCAGGACAACAGTTTTCAGCTGTGCTAACATAATTGCAAAAGGGTTTTCTAAGGATCAATTAGCCTTTTAAAATGATCAACTTGGATTAGCTAACAAAACGTACCATTGGAACACAGGAGTGATGGTTGCTGATAATGGGCCTCTGTACGCCTATGTAGATATTCCATAAAAAATCTGCCGTTTCCAGCTGCAATAGTCATTAACAATGTCTACACTATATTTCTGATCAATGTGATGTTATTTTAATGCACAGAAAAAGTGCTTTTCTTTCAAAAACAAGGACATTTCTAAGTGACCCCAAACTTTTGAACGGTAGGTGTGTGTGTGTGTGTGTGTGTGTGTGTGTGTGTGTGTGTGTGTGTGTGTGTGTGTGTGTGTGTGTGTGTGTGTGTGTGTGTGTGTGTGTGTGTGTGTGTGTGTGTGTGTGTGTGTGTGTGTGTGTGTGTGTGTATAAGACAATTAGATCCATTTGAATCCCACCTTGTAACACAACAAAATGTGGAAAAAGTCAAGGGGTCTAAATACTTTCTGAAGGCACTGAATTATAGTGCACTACTTTGAAGCAGATCCTTTATTGGCCTGGTCAAATTGCAGTGCACTTAAAAGGGAATTGAGTTCCATTTGAGACGCTGCCCCGTGATCATGGTGCTGCATCTGTATGACATGTGACTGAATGGTTTTGAGGGACAGGAAGAAAGAATCTACTGTTGGTTTTGAATTTTAACAATGTTCTTATGCTGGTCTTGTTCTGTGTTTAGGTTGATGGAAATGTCAGCAAGCTCTTCTGCCAAAACCTCTGCCTGTTAGCCAAGCTGTTCCTAGATCACAAGACCCTATATTATGACGTGGAGCCTTTCCTTTTTTACATACTAACAAAGAACGACAACAAAGGCTGTCATCTTGTGGGTTATTTCTCCAAGGTGAGGATTTTCAATAGCATGAAAAATGTTTTTCTTTCATCCAGTTGGACAAGTGTTTGATTAATGCAGTGACACTGTCTTTACTGTGTTAGTCATGATTAATGCAGTGACACTGTCTTTACTATATTAGTCATGATTAATGCAGTGACACTGTCTTTACTATATTAGTCATGATTAATGCAGTGACACTGTCTTTACTGTGTTAGTCATGATTAATGCAGTGACACTGTCTTTACTGTATTAGTCATGATTAATGCAGTGACACTGTCTTTACTATATTAGTCATGATTAATGCAGTGACACTGTCTTTACTATATTAGTCATGATTAATGCAGTGACACTGTCTTTACTGTGTTAGTCATGATTAATGCAGTGACACTGTCTTTACTGTGTTAGTCATGATTAATGCAGTGACACTGTCTTTACTATATTAGTCATGATTAATGCAGTGACACTGTCTTTACTGTGTTAGTCATGATTAATGCAGTGACACTGTCTTTACTGTGTTAGTCATGATTAATGCAGTGACACTGTCTTTACTATATTAGTCATGATTAATGCAGTGACACTGTCTTTACTGTGTTAGTCATGATTAATGCAGTGACACTGTCTTTACTGTATTAGTCATGATTAATGCAGTGGCACTGTCTTTACTGTGTTAGTCATGATTAATGCAGTGACACTGTCTTTACTGTGTTAGTCATGATTAATGCAGTGCCACTGTCTTTACTATATTAGTCATGATTAATGCAGTGACACTGTCTTTACTATATTAGTCATGATTAATGCAGTGACACTGTCTTTACTATATTAGTCATGATTAATGCAGTGACACTGTCTTTACTGTGTTAGTCATGATTAATGCAGTGACACTGTCTTTACTGTGTTAGTCATGATTAATGCAGTGACACTGTCTTTACTATATTAGTCATGATTAATGCAGTGACACTGTCTTTACTGTGTTAGTCATGATTAATGCAGTGACACTGTCTTTACTGTGTTAGTCATGATTAATGCAGTGACACTGTCTTTACTATATTAGTCATGATTAATGCAGTGACACTGTCTTTACTGTGTTAGTCATGATTAATGCAGTGACACTGTCTTTACTGTATTAGTCATGATTAATGCAGTGGCACTGTCTTTACTGTGTTAGTCATGATTAATGCAGTGACACTGTCTTTACTGTGTTAGTCATGATTAATGCAGTGACACTGTCTTTACTGTATTAGTCATGATTAATGCAGTGACACTGTCTTTACTGTGTTAGTCATGATTAATGCAGTGACACTGTCTTTACTGTGTTAGTCATGATTAATGCAGTGACACTGTCTTTACTATATTAGTCATGATTAATGCAGTGACACTGTCTTTACTGTGTTAGTCATGATTAATGCAGTGACACTGTCTTTACTATATTAGTCATGATTAATGCAGTGACACTGTCTTTACTGTGTTAGTCATGATTAATGCAGTGACACTGTCTTTACTGTGTTAGTCATGATTAATGCAGTGGCACTGTCTTTACTATATTAGTCATGATTAATGCAGTGACACTGTCTTTACTATATTAGTCATGATTAATGCAGTGACACTGTCTTTACTATATTAGTCATGATTAATGCAGTGACACTGTCTTTACTGTGTTAGTCATGATTAATGCAGTGACACTGTCTTTACTATATTAGTCATGATTAATGCAGTGACACTGTCTTTACTGTATTAGTCATGATTAATGCAGTGACACTGTCTTTACTGTGTTAGTCATGATTAATGCAGTGACACTGTCTTTACTGTGTTAGTCATGATTAATGCAGTGGCACTGTCTTTACTATATTAGTCATGATTAATGCAGTGGCACTGTCTTTACTATATTAGTCATGATTAATGCAGTGACACTGTCTTTACTGTATTAGTCATGATTAATGCAGTGACACTGTCTTTACTGTATTAGTCATGATTAATGCAGTGACACTGTCTTTACTGTATTAGTCATGATTAATGCAGTGACACTGTCTTTACTGTATTAGTCATGATTAATGCAGTGACACTGTCTTTACTGTATTAGTCATCTTAAAAGCTAAATGTATTCATAAGGGATTGTGCGCGTTCATGTACGTGTGTGTGTGCACATTTGTGTGTGTGCCTTGGACAAGGACAGCGACAGGTGCATTAAATTGCCTGCTTCAGCAGAGCTCTGACATACTTGATCTGTTTCCCCTTCCGTCAGGAAAAGCTTTGCCAGCAGAAGTACAATGTCTCCTGTATAATGATCATGCCTCAGTACCAAAGGCAAGGCTTTGGAAGGTTCCTCATTGATTTCAGTAAGTCCCTTAATGCGTTCTAAGAACATCAAACTCAATGCCAGCTTGATTCTAGAATGCTTGCCTGATTTTTCAAATGTTTCCTCAGGCTTAGATTTGTGTCAGTCAGGTGCTTGTGATTTCATTGATATGTGTAAATCAAGGCAATTTATACTGATCAAAAATATAAACGCAACATGCAACAATTTCAAAGATTTTATTGAATTAGAGTTCGTATGAGGAAATCAATCAACTGAAATAAATTCATTAGGTCCTAATCTATGGATTTCACATGACTGGGAATATGCATCTGTTGATCACAGAGACATTAAACGAAATGGGCGTCAGGATCTCATCATGGTATTTCTGCGCATTAGAATTGCCATTGATAAAATGCAATTGTGTTAGTTGTCTGTAACTTATGCCTGCCCTTACCATAACCCTAACGCCACCATGGGGCACTCTGTTCACAACATTGACATCAGCAAACTGCTCGCCGACATGACGCCATACATGTGGTCTTCGGTTGTGAGGCCGTTTGGACATACTGCCAAATTCCCTAAAACTAAGTTGGAGGTGGCTTATGGTAGAGAAATTAACATTCAGTTATCTGGCAACAGCTCTGGTGGACATTCCTGCAGTCAGCATGAAAATTGCATGCTCCCTCAAAACTTGAGACATCTGTGGCATTGTGTTGTGTGACAAAACAGCACATTTTAGAGTGGCCTTTTACTGTTCCCAGCACAAGGTGCACCTGTGTAATGATCATGCTGTTTAATCAGATTACTGATATGCCTCACCTGTCAGGTGGATGGATTATCTTGGCAAAAGAGAAACGCTCACTAACAAGGATGTAAACAAATGTATGCACAAAATTTGAGAGAAATTAGCTTTTTGTGCGTATGTAAAATTTCTGGGATCTTTTATTTCAACTCATGAAACATGGGAGCAACACTATGCATGTTGCGTTTATACTTTTGTTCAGTGTACATGCATAAGAGTGTGTTTTCAATAATATAATCGGGACGTTCTGGGGTACTTCTGAAAACAACTTCTGCCTAGAGATGGCATCGTGTTTATGTGCCAGATTTGGACAGTTTGTCATAGCTATTTTATTAGTACACTCTTTTCCTCTTTGGAGGAGTGGTGTGCGTGCGTGTGTGCGCACGCGTGCATGTGTACGTGGAAGAGATGTAATAGAGCGTTTGATTTCCTGCCCATTTTGTTCACTATTGAGACACATTGAGAGAGAGAGAGAGAGAGAGAGAGAGAGAGAGAAGAGAGCGAGAGAGAGAGAGAGGCTGGATGTGTGATATTGACAGTGTGTTGATAACAGAGAGAGAGGGATTAAGAAGAGATTGAACACAGCTGAGTTCTGAGCTCAAAGAGGGCTTTATTGGAAAATGTGTTGTGTCCTAAATGTCACCCTATATAGTGCACTACTTTTGACCAGGGTCCTACAGGGTTGTAGAGCACTAACTAGGGAAAAGGGTGCCATTTGGACTGTACACTGTGGCTTTGGAACTGGAAGTTGTTCCGATTAAAAATGTTCTGCTTTTATTGGATTGTATTAGAGAAACACTTTGTCTCAGGTAGCTTCGCTGCGAGAGGGAAAGCATTAGCTCCGTTTGCCAGCGTGAATAATGCATTTGTTTTCTCTCTAATCATTACCCCCAGAGGATTTTGAATAGGCTCTTTTTGTTAAGATTTACAGATGGTAAATCACAGCAAATACATTTAGTAAAACACACAGAATAAAATATGACTTGTTAGTGTTACGTTATTATTTTCTGTGTTTTACTTATTCATCTGTTCTAGCAGCATATTTATTTTTTGGTAAATTATTGACTATTCTCTCCTTTCTCCTGAGCTTTGGGTAATGAATATTGTCATAATGACTGGAATATTATGTATTCAGTGTTTGGTGATTAGATGTGCTTGTTTGGTTCCTGGTAGTGGGTGCACACATTAAAAGACATTAATTAATTTCAAGCTGCTTATAATGGATGACCCTTGACAGGACAGCTCTAAAACAAATTACATACAGACACCGCTACCTTTTTACGTTTCGTTTTTTTTTCTTCTCTCTCTTCATCTCTAATAAGTGCAGCCTTTTGTGAGAAATGACATCCAGCTGCTTCTCCTCCATTTGTTCTGTGGCTTTGTTTCCTCTCCCCCCCCCCCCCCCCCCCCCCCCCTCTTCTCCGCTCCCCCTTCCTCTCCATCTCATTTTGTTGCCCTTGGCAGCATGTATCATAGCTGACAGAGGTTGAAGGAGAGGGAAACTGATTGCCTCCCTTTCTACTGTTTGAAGGTGAAAATGGATCTGCTCCTCAACACAGGATGTCACGTCATATTATGAATGTCATTTTTGACAGGACGGAGATTGAAATGAAATCTAAGACATGCAGCTGTCTCTGGCTAGCATGTGTTTTTGTCTTTTTTTTTTTTTTTTTACATACTAGCCTACTTTCTCACAATTGTATTCTTTGAATGTGGTCGTGTCCCCAAATCTGGCTTGTCTACTACTTATTTAAACTGCATACTGTGTACTAATCGTACAACATACTATTTAGAACATACTGTTTAGTTAAAACGAATGCAGGAAGCATCAAATAACTGCACGCTAGGCTCCTCCTACTGAGAATGCATCATCTAATGTACAGATGTGTTGATTTCCGCCATTCATTCATTTTAGTACAACCTGTCCCCTCAGCTGATTATCAGCTGTTGTCAGACCACATGGGTCTCCGAATAGGATTCTCTTCCCCAATAGAGTGAATTCTACTAGAAGAAAGACTAGAACGAGTATGACATCCTGGCATCTAAAACATACAACATCATCTGAATTGGGTTGTCTATGTAAACGCAGTATTGTTTCATTTGAATGTCTTTTTTTAGGTTACCGTACTGTTGGAGACTATCTGACTTGAGCCCGTTTTTAATGTCATAATCAGACCATTTATGTATGGGATAATTATCGAGGGGCTATGCGTTCCATAGAAGGTGTGTTCCACGGCGCGCTATAACTGAGTGGAACTAACCTTCCACAGAGTGGCAATATTTTCCACAGAACATTTACATTTTACGTCATTTAGCAGACTCTCTTATCCAGAGCACCTTACAGTAGTGAATGCATACATTTCATACAATTTCATACATTTCATACATTTTTTATCTGTGCTGGCCCCCCGTGGGAAACGAACCCACAATCCTGGTGTTGCAAACACCATGCTCTACCAACTGAGCTACAGGGAAGGCTGAACACATAGAGCCCCAAGTTCCTTTTATACCATGGCTATAATTTAGTACTTTTTACCACTAGACAGTAGTTGCCTTGGTAACCAAACAGACTTGCTAGTTTAGCTAACCAAACCATCAGTCCTAGTTTGCTATTATGTAGGGCTGTCCCCAATTAGTTGACTGGTCAATTGTTTGGTCGTTAGGCTGTTGGTCGACTGAGATTGTTTTAGTCGAGCTGTAACAAATACAGTACCAGTCAAAAGTTTGAACACACCTACTCATTCAAGGGTTTTTCTTAATTTTTACTATTTTCTACATTGTAGAATAATACTGAATACATCAAAACTATGAAATAACACACATGGAATCATGTAGTAACCAAAAAAGTGTAAAACAAATCAAAATATATTTTATATTCTTAGCCACCCTTTGCCATGATGACAGCTTTGCACACTCTTGGCATTCCCTCTACCAGCTTCATGAGGTAGTCACCTGGAATGCATTTCAATTAACAAGTGTGCCTTGTTAACCTCTTACATCTAGACGTTCCGCTAGCGGAACACCTGCTCCAATATCCAATGATAGGCGTGGCGCGAATTACAAATTCCTCAAAAATACAAAAACTTCAATTTTTCAAACATATGACTATTTCACAGCATTTTAAAGATAAGACTCTCCTTTATCTAACCACACTGTCCGATTTCAAAAAGGCTTTACAGCGAAAGCAAAACATTAGATTATGTCAGCAGAGTACCCAGCCAGAAATAATCAGACACCCATTTTTCAAGCTAGCATATAATGTCACAAAAACCCAGAAGACAGCTAAATGCAGCACTAACCTTTGATGATCTTCATCAGATGACACACCTAGGACATTATGTTATACAATACATGCATGTTTTGTTCAATCAAGTTCATATTTATATCAAAAAACAGCTTTTTACATTAGCATGTGACGTTCAGAACTAGCATACCCCCTGCAGACTTCCGGAGGAATTTGCTAACAATTTACTAAATTACTCACGATAAACGTTCACAAAAAGCATAACAATTATTTTAAGAATTATAGATACAGAACTCCTCTATGCACTCGATATGTCCGATTTTAAAATAGCTTTTTGGTGAAAGCACATTTTGCAATATTCTAAGTACATAGCCCAGCCATCACGGGCTAGCTATTTAGACACCCGGCAAGTTTAGCACTCACCAATATCAGATTTACTATTATAAAAGTTTGATTACCTTTTGTTGTCTTCGTCAGAATGCACTCCCAGGACTGCTACTTCAATAACAAATGTTGGTTTGGTCCAAAATAATCCATCGTTATATCCGAATAGCGGCGTTTTGTTTGTGCGTCCCAGACACTATCCGAAATGGTAAATCAGGGTCGCGCGCATGGCGTAATTCGTGACAAAAAAAATCTAAATATTCCATTACCGTACTTCGAAGCATGTCAACCGCTGTTTAACCTCTTACATCTAGACGTTCCGCTAGCGGAACACCTGCTCCAATATCCAATGATGGGCGTGGCGCGAAATACAAACTCCTCTAAAATACAAAAACTTCCATTTTTCAAACATATGACTATTTCACAGCATTTTAAAGATAAGACTCTCCTTTATCTAACCACACTGTCCGATTTCAAAAAGGCTTTACAACTAAAGCAAAACATTAGATTATGTCAGCAGAGTACCAAGCCAGAAATAATCAGACACCCATTTTTCAAGCTAGCATATAATGTCACAAAAACCCAGAAGACAGCTAAATGCAGCACTAACCTTTTATGATCTTCATCAGATGACAACCCTAGGACATTATGTTATACAATACATGCATGTTTTGTTCAATCAAGTTCATATTTATATAAAAAAACAGCTTTTTTTTTACATTAGCATGTGACGTTCAGAACTAGCATACCCCCCGCAAACTTCCGGGGAATTCGCTAACATTTTACTAAATTACTCACGATAAACGTTCACAAAAAGCATAACAATTATTTTAAGAATTATAGATACAGACCTCCTCTATGCACTCGATATGTCCGATTTTAAAATAGCTTTTTGGTGAAAGCACATTTTGCAATATTCTAAGTACATAGCCCAGGCATCACGGGCTAGCTATTTAGACACCCGGCAAGTTTAGCACTCACCAATATCAGCTTTACTATTATAAAAGTTTCATTACCTTTTGTTGTCTTCGTCAGAATGCACTCCCAGGACTGCTACTTCAATAACAAATGTTGGTTTGGTCCAAAATAATCCATCGTTATATCCGAATAGCGGCGTTTTGTTCATGCGTTCCAGACACTATCCGAAATGATAAAGAAGGGTCGCGCGCATGGCGCAATTCGTGACAAAAAAATTCTAAATATTCCATTACCGTACTTCGAAGCATGTCAACCGCTGTTTAAAATCAATTTTTATGCCATTTTTCTCGTAGAAAAGCAATAATATTCCGACAGGGAATCTCCTTTTCGGCAAACAGAGGAAAAAATCACAAAGGCGGGGGCGGTCGGGTCACGCGCCTGAGCCCAGAGTCCCTTGATCGGCCACTTGAGAAAGGCGATAATGTGTTTCAGCCTGGGGCTGGGATGACGACATTCTGTTTTTTCCCGGGCTCTGAGCGCCTATGGACGACGTAGGAAGTGTCACGTTAGAGCAGAGATCCTTAGTAAAAGATAGAGATGGAAAAGAAGTTCAAGAAATGGTCAGACAGGCCACTTCCTGTAAAGGAATCTCTCAGGTTTTGACCTGCCATTTGAGTTCTGTTATACTCACAGACACCATTCAAACAGTTTTAGAAACTTTAGGGTGTTTTCTATCCATATGTAATAAGTATATGCATATTCTAGTTACTGGGTAGGAGTGGTAACCAGATTAAATCGGGTATGTTTTTTATCCAGCCGTGAAAATACTGCCCCCTAGCCATAACAGGTTAAAATCCATTTTTATGCCATTTTTCTCGTAAAAAAGCGATAATATTCCGACCGGGAATGTCCATTTAGCTAAACAGAGGAAAGAAAACAAAGCTTTCGGTCGACGCGGGCACGAGCCTGAGTCTCACAGTACTGTAACCAGCCACTACCCAAACGCGCTACTTTGTTTCAGCCAGAGCCTGCAAAGCCACGATTCAGTATTTTGCCGCCTTCTGAGAGCCTATGGCAGCCGTAGGAAGTGTCACGGGACAGCTAAGATCCTCACTCTTCAATAAACAGAGACAAGAAGAACGACACCTTGTCAGACAGGCCACTTCCTGCATGAAATCTTCTCAGGTTTTTGCCTGCCATATGAGTTCTGTTATACTCACAGACACCATTCAAACAGTTTTAGAAACTTTGGACTGTTTTCTATCCAAAGCCAATAATTATATGCATATTCTAGTTACTGGGCAGGAGTAGTAACCAGATTAAATCGGGTACGTTTTTTATCCAGCCGTGAAAATACTGCCCCCTATCCATAACAGGTTAAAAGTTAATTTGTGGAATTTCTTTCCTTAATGTGTTTGAGCCAATCAGTTGTGTTGTAACAAGATAGGGTGGTATAGAGAGGATAGCCCTATTTGGTAAAAGACCAAGTCCATATTATGGCAAGAACAGCTCAAATAAGCAAAGAGAAACGACAGTGCATCATTACTTCAAGACATCAAGATCAGTCAATGCGGACATTTTTTTGAATTTTGAAAGTTTCTTCAAGTGCAGTCGCAAAAACCATTAAGCATTGGGCCAGTAACAGAAAGGCTGCTAGATCGAATCCCCGAGCTGACAAGGTAAAAATTTGTCGTTCTGCCCCTGCGCTTAGTTGGACTATTATTTGTTTTTCAACAGGACAATGACCCAAAACACACCTCCAGGCTGTGTAAGGGCTGTTTGACCAAGGAGAGTGATCGAGTGCTGCATCAGATGACCTGGCCTCCACAATCACCCGACCTCAACCCAATTGAGATGGTTTGGGATGAGTTGGACCGCAGAGTGAAGGAAAAGCAGCCAACAAGTGCTCAGCATATGTGGGAACTCCTTCAAGACTGTTGGAAAAACATTACAGGTGAAGCTGGTTGAGATAATGCCAAGAGTGTGCAAAACTGTCATCAAGGCAAAGGGTGGCTACTTTGAAGAATATAAAATATATTTTGTTTTGTTTAAAGCTTTTTTGATATCTTCACTATTATTCTACAATGTAGAAAATAGTCAAAATAAAGAAAAACCCTTGAATAAGTAGGCGTGTCCAAACTTTTGACTGGTTCTGTAGCTCCGTACCGCATCGCCTTGCACCTCCCAGACGTCGGATTGTCCATGCACCCAGATACACAATGCACGTCTCTCACCAGAATGTGCTCTCTCGCTCTCTCCAATTAGTGCACATTCATTGTTTTATAACTTAATTGTTTGAGTTTGATTGTTAGTGTATATCAATTCCCCATTGTATATATATCACCAGTAGTACATTTACCATTAATTCTTATAATTTCAAATCTACAATATTTGTTACTTTGGTTACGGTAATTTATTTTAATGCATTCAATATTATTATTCCAGTCTTCCTGTTCTCATTGTCGGAGTGGACACATTGTTTGCAGTGCACAACCTATGCAACACTTGAGGGAAACAAGTTTTGGTTTATTTCATTCCGTTTACTAGTTTTGTCGATTTAGTCTTTTGTTTGAAGCGCTCCTGTCAATGTTGAGTAAGGACGCGCAGGCATAGAAGAAGGCCTATAGGCTACCTAGCCTGCGTGCAAATGTAGGCTTGTAAATGTGTTCATTTGGGGATTTGATAGTATTCCTGATTGGCCCTAACGCACCTCCACTAATGACCTATAGAGCTTCTCAAAGTAATGTTTTCTTCACCTCAAACAGCAAGCAAACAAAGTCTGTTTTTCCATCCATTGAGAATTACAATAGTTCCGCAATGTATTTGAAAAAATCTTTTGAGCGCTCTCCCTTTCGATAACCACACAGCGTGAAAGGGAAAAATGTCATGCTCTGATCTAGTGGAAATGTCATAAAATAGGCCAGTCGTATTTCAGTGCTTGACTTGTGCCGAAAAGCTCCCCCCTGCCAGAATCTCCCCCCCCTTCACGTGAACGTGCACGCACTCAATTCTTCATTGCTGCGACTTGCTTGCTAGTTGAGATTTCTGATCACGTTAGGCTGCGTTTCATTTTTATTATTTTATTTTATGACGGTTTGTTTGCGGGGGAGGCATTGCGGGGGAGGCATCTGCAGTTTTCGGTTTGGCTATTTGTTTCAAGTGTATTAGCCTATTAATTATTCATTTCGGTTGCCTATCGTGATGTGAAGTTTGTTCTATAGAAAGTATTTGACTCTAGCCGCAAAATTAAGGAAATTAGAGGGGGGGGGGGGGGCGGATTTCCCAGGTCGCAATTGTAAATGAGAACTTGTTCTCAACTTGCCTACCTGGTTAAATAAATGTGAAATAAAAATAAAATAAATAAATACATTTCGGCAAGGCTATTGTCTTGCCTGCCGAAATTCTCCCCCCTTCTATTTTGGGACTGCAAGGCCTGGCACACTTCTGAATCATTTTGGTAGCTCTTGTTGACCAGGTGTGTGTGTGCCACAGAAAGTATTGGACTATACAGTATCTCACAAAAGTGAGTACACCCCTCACATTTTTGTAAATATTTGAGTATATCTTTTCATGTGACAACACTGAAGAAATGACACTTTGCTATAATGTAAAGTAGTGCGTGTACAGCTTGTATAACAGTGTAAATTTGCTGTCCCCTCAAAATAACACAACACACAGCCATTAATGTCTAAACCACTGGCAACAAAAGTGAGTACACCCCAATCTGAAATTTAGGATGAAAAATGTTAATATATTTAAAACATGAAATACATTTTCTTGAATCACAATTATTTCATTATCAGACAAAGTGGATAATACTACCTCTAGAAATATTACTGCTTATACAAGTTCGTACTCGTAAAAATGTACCTTTTTAGAAGTGAACAAGCAATTACCCAGGTAGTGTCTTTCTCATTATTGTCCATCTCCCCACAGAAGTGGCACAGTTAGCTCAGGTCAAGTAGTCTATACATCTATACATGTATTTTTCTGAGCGAACAGAGAACAAGGGAATAGTGTTGGTTTCTTGTAACAAAATGATTTAAACACATGTGTTTTAGTGGCTATCTAGTCAGAAGTTGGATCAAAGATAACCTTGAAAGATCCCAATAAATGTTTTTTTTATTTTTTTTTTATCTACAATTATATTAAATTATAAATTGAACATACCAGTGTTTTGGAGGTGAGTGACTGTATTTCTTCTCTCATGATGTTATCATCTTTGTATTTGAAAAGACAATCGACTCCTCCTTCAGAACACATTTAGCAAACTGGGGGAAAAATGTGATGGGCATTTCAGTTTTCCCCAACAAAATTATGTTACACTTAAGATTATAATTTGCAAGTATACAACGACACAGCTATAATATAATTTGACAGTTATGTTTTTGCTTTTTAGTCAGTATACTTTCAGTAGGTTAATTGTACATGACTTATTCTCTCATACTTACTTTCAAGGCAAAGACCCCACAAGAAGTAACATTTTGTGAGGAAGGGTACCACACCCCCATCTGGAGATATTACACCCCTTCTCTCTCAGGAATGATCTGAACATATATGTTAATAAAAGTACAGCATTTTGAAACACTTTATTGATTACAATATAGAGATTAATAACAGTATAGCATGTTAAAGACTTTATTGATTCCATTGTAATTTTTTTAATTAAAAGCAGTTTTTACCTTGTCATCCCCTGGCATCTTTTTATCTTTCTGGCCCTTTCCCCCATTGGGTCGAGGAACAGAGCCCTCTTTTGGGATGGCAGCATAACCTTTCACGTTTAGACAGACAGACACATACATTACACACACATAAATACACACATATTACACACGCATAAATACACACATATTACACACGCATAAATACACACATATGGCACACACACATTTTACACACGTGTATATTCTGTATTATGTATGTATTTCTTAGTACTGCCTTAGCAGCTCTTACCGTCACAGTCCAGTGGTTGTGTTCATTGATGATGTCAATAATGTACTTGTACATCATTGGATCAATCTGAAATTTAAAAGAGCAAGGATACAGTTGCTTGAGTTCAAAAATCTGTCAAATATAATATATAATATTATGAGAATAATCCAACCAACCTTAAGTTTTGATTTCTTTCTCCCCCTAAATGCCAGTCATTTTAAAGTTGTCATTGTAGAAAGCTTGCTCGGTTGACAGCTTGTTAAAATTCTGCACCAGATGGAACATGCCGGCATTGATGGTCTGACGGGAAGAAAATAAAAAGAAAGACAATGAAGGTAAATCTGTTACATGGAAAAACAACCATTTAGGTTTTCCTTATAAATACACAGATTAATCACACACATACAGTGTTTACATAGACTGTATGTGCAACACAGTCTTACCTCACTTTCCAGCTCCATCTTTGGACCAGGAGATCCTGATAAAAGGAGATCCTGATAAAAGATTTTATATGGGCCGATTCTAGACAACAGCACATATTCATATTTTCCTCTCCAAGCCTCTGCAACACCTGGAAAAATGTACCTGTAAGTGTACTGAGATATATAAATGGATCAACCTGACAAGATTACATACATACATTTGTTTATATCAGTAGCTGCTGCTGCTGCTGGTGTGGTGGCTGAGGAGGTGGAGGCTGCTGGTGTGGCTGAGGAGGTGGAGGCTGCTGGTGTGGTGGCTGAGGAGGTGGAGGCTGCTGGTGTGGTGGCTGAGGAGGTAGAGGCTGCTGGTGTGGTGGCTGAGGAGGTGGAGGCTGCTGGTGTGGTGGCTGAGGAGGTGGAGGCTGCTGGTGTGGTGGCTGAGGAGGTGGAGGCTGCTGGTGTGGTGGAGGTGGAGGCTGCTGGTGTGGTGGAGGTGGAGGCTGCTGGTGTGGTGGAGGCTGCTGGTGTGGTGGAGGTGGAGGCCGCTGGTGTGGTGGAGGTGGAGGCCGCTGGTGTGGTGGAGGTGGAGGCCGCTGGTGTGGTGGAGGCCGCTGGTGTGGTGGTTGTGGAGGCTGTTGGTGTGGTGGTGTGGAGGCTGTTGGTGTGGTGGTTGTGGAGGTGGAGGCTGTTGGTGTGGAGGCTGTTGGTGTGGTGGTTGTGGAGGTGGAGGCTGTTGGTGTGGAGGCTGTTGGTGTGGTGGTTGTGGAGACTGTTGGTGTGGTGGAGGTGGAGGTGGAGGCTGTTGGTGTGGTGGTTGTGGAGGTGGAGGCTGTTGGTGTGGAGGCTGTTGGTGTGGTGGAGGTGGAGGCTGTTGGTGTGGAGGCTGTTGGTGTGGTGGTTGTGGAGGTGGAGGCCGTTGGTGTGGTGGTTGTGGAGGTGGAGGCTGTTGGTGTGGAGGCTGTTGGTGTGGTGGTTGTGGAGGCTGTTGGTGTGGTGGAGGTGGAGGCTGTTGGTGTGGAGGCTGTTGGTGTGGAGGCTGTTGGTGTGGAGGATGTTGGTGTGGAGGATGTTGGTGTGGAGGTGCAGAATGCTGGTGAGGTGGTTCTGGAGGCTGCTGATTTTATTTTATGAGGGATCCGAGGAGTCTCTTCTATATGAGGCCTCAGGTGATCCACACTTGTTTTAGGGAAGATAATCCCCTTGTCATCTTCCAAATCTGCGATTTTCCCTTCAAGACCTCAAATCCTATATGTCTTTCCTCTGCACTCATGTTGACATATATATTTGAACTTAATTTTTCGCCCAGAGTACAAAGTTTTATTTATTATTGTTATTATTATTTTATTACTACTACTGTACCTACATTCTTAAATGATAAAACAGAAAAAGGTTTTTTTTTTAAATGTAGGAAAAGCCATAAGAGGGAAAAGCCATGATGGGATAGGGGATTGAGGGATGGGTAGAGAGAACAGTAGAGGGCTCTGAAAATGATCATTGCTGAATTAATCACTTTCTTTTGTGACTAGAGCCTAATACTTCCTGTGGCACACATCAGGTGGCATGATATTTCCCCCCTTCTAATTTCCTTAATTTTGTGGCTAGAGTCAAATACTTTCTGTGGCACACACTACTGGTCAACATGAGCTACCAAATTAAAGAAACATTTAAGATCCAGGCAGCCTCTCGTTTTAACAATAAATTGTCGAGGTCACTCCCTTTCCTAGGGAGGGTGACGTGTTCGATGCTGATATAACGAAGGGCCGAAATAGTGGTTCACTTCCAAAAAGTGGGCCGCAACTGGGTAAGTCGTGTTTTTGCACCTAATTGTGCTACGATGCTCCAAGATTCTTACTATTAGTTTGCGCTTCATTTTACCCACATCATTTTTACCACAAGGACAAGTTATAAGATAAACAACTGCCTTAGTGAAGCATGTGATAACACCTTTGATTGGGATTTGTTTCCTTGTTTGAGGGTGTTTGAAGGATCAACATTTGTAATTGCCATTACATTAAGCACGGCCATTACACTTGTAGTTTCCGTCCGGTAGAGGCGCAAATAGACGTTGTGTGGGAGTGGTAAATCAGAGTTTACCAATTGATCTCTGAGATTTCTGCCCATTAACGATACTGTCATTGGATTTTAGAATGTGCCAATGTTTGAACGATTCCCTTAATTTGTTCAGATCACTTTGAATAGCGTGTAGTTAGAACACAAGAATGCTTCTTTTTGCGAGACTGTCCTTGAAAGAGATCATGTCTCGATTTGTTTGGGATTTTCTCAATGGCGTTATTAATATGACCATTTTTGTACCCCTCTTCTTGAATTTTCTTTGCATCTCAGTCTGATTTCTGTCAATCTTATTTGTTTTTTGATTCGACAGAGTTGGCTATAGGTTAAACTGTTTTTCAAGAGAAGCGTGTGACAACTATCAGACCTCAACAAACTGTTAAGATCAGTAGGTTTCCTGTAAAGATCAGTGTATAGAACGTTATCCTCACACAAAGTCAAAAGATCAAGGAAATTGATTTGACGTGTGTCAGACTGCATAGTAAATCTCAGGTGCTCAGAACAAGAGTTAAGAAAAGCATGGAAGTGCCTGGAGCCGTTTTGCATCACCCCTCCATAGAACAAAAATATCATTAATGTACCGTTTCCAAAATAATAATGTTAGGTAATAATTAAAAAAAAAAAATACTGTTGTATCTATGATGCATTTTATATGTTCTGTTTGTATCTGTTAATCAACCAATGACATCAAGCCACACCCAGCCATGATTACAGACACCTGTGTGTCCTTCAAAACTATGTAAATGAGTGTTTGTCGTTATACATCGGAGCTCCTAGAGTGAGGCTCTCTTATTGGTTAGCTAAACTAGCAAGTCTGTGTGTTTGGTTACCACGGCAACTACTGGAGCTATCTAGTAAACTTGCCAGCTAGCTACTTCAGGGAATGTTGAACACATTTCTACCAGCAAATGTGTTAAATTACCGGCAGGGAGCAGGTCTCGAACCCTCGACCTTCTAGCCCAAAGTCCAGCGCGCTATCGACTGTGCCGCAAAAGCACGCTCGAGCGGCAGAGTCGATATCTGGCGTTTATAAACCCAGGGTCGTTACACTATGACAGGGATAATAAACTCAGGGCTCTACGTGTTCTCTGTGGAAGGTCGCACCTTCCACGTAGGTCATTATTTTCCATAGAATGCATAGCTCCTCGTTGATTATCCCTTACATAATCAGCGTATTAGTAGTAATAACTTGTTGTTGGTTAGGATGTTGGAGCGTATGTGTATTATTGCAGTGACAAGGGGAATTACAGAAAGTGTCTATCTGTCCACTATCATTATTATATTTCTAAGGAAGTAGGTAAAGAGCAACAGTTGAGTCTCAGTTCCTGATAAGTTAGGCTAGACACTGAAACTAGGGCAAGGAGAGATGGGGAGCTCAGCATCGAGGTAAGGACAACAGTTGAAGAGAGAAGAAACCTCTGGGAGTGGGGGCCAGAGGGGCCCACACATCATTTGAATGTGTCTTTTTAGGTTACCTACCTTCTCAAACATGGTTTGTAAAAATACTATTTGGTCTTTTGACCAATCAGATCAGCTCCTTTGCCAATAATTGGGCAATAGATCAGAATTGGTCCGCATTTGTGTTTTTAATTTGAATGTGTATTTTTAGGTTACCTACCTTCTCACAAAATTGTTGTTTTTGTTATAATAAGTCATTTTAGGTAAGCTACTGTGTCTTTTCCAAGTTATGTCTTCATCTTCTCACACCATTTTGTTTTGTTTGAATGTGTCTGTTTCAGGTTACCTTCTCACGAGGCAGGAAGGACAAGCTGGCTCCCCAGAGAAGCCTCTGTCAGATCTGGGTCGCTTATCCTACCTGGCATATTGGAAAAGTGTCATGGTGGAGTACCTCTATAAGCAGCCAGATAAACACATCAGCATTAAAGGAATAAGCAAGGCCACTGGGATGTGTCCACATGACATTACTGCTACTCTCCACAACCTCCGCATGATTGACAGACAGGACGGCAGGTCAGTCTTAACTCACACACTTGCTCTCTGTCTGTCTGTCTGTCTGTCTGTCTGTCTGTCTGTCTGTCTGTCTGTCTGTCTCTGTCTCTGTCTCTGTCTGTACGTACGTGTTCCCTCCTTCCTGACATCAGGCTACTGGGTGTTTTGAACGTGTTCTCCATTAATGCAGCAGAATGTTGACAGAGTCAGGTTAAGTGACAGACAGACAGAAGAGCACCTGCTGCTATTCCATCATGGGAATCCTCTGTTTCAGCTTTATTAACTTATGCCATGCATGCAGTGCCATGCATCATGTGGATTTATCCTTATGCAGATGGTCTTTTTGTTGTAGGTTTACTGTTTAAGCACTTTGACAGTACTTACTGACAATTGCTAATGTAAAAAAATATATATATATTGTTTGATTAATTGGTGTATGATTTCTATCTAGGTTTGTAGTGATCAGAAGATATCGATTGATGTTCAGTTGTATAACAACAAAAAAATATTTTTGAAAGCTGGTGCTTTTTGACATAGTTTATGATCGCTCCTCTCTAGGTTTGTGATAATCAGAATAGATTGATTGATTGATCTTGTTGATTATTACTCTAGGTTTGTGGTAATCAGAATATGCTCAGTGTTTCCCCTGTATTAATTTAGCAGTAGTGGGCTACTCCAGAATATATGATTTAAAAATATATATTTTAAATACATAAAAAAAATTGGGATGGTAAAACATTTTCAGTGTAAACTTAAATGAATTAAACCATATATAAAGTATGTAGAAAAGATAATGGACCAATATATATTTAAATAACATCGTCTTTGAGAACTAACAATCAACAAAATGAAAACTACAGTCGGGGAGAATCAAACGTTTAAAAAATGTCATGGCGTGGGGGCCCACATTGATTTTGTTATAATTTGCAAAATAACATGAAATAAGCCATGGCAAAATGTGTAGAATTGCAGTAAATTATCTTTAAAACTAGTGCTGATTGATTAGTATTTTTTGAGGTCGTTTCGGTTCGACCAAACCGTTCGGACGCTATAGACGATTTTGTGAGAAGACCAATTTTTCGGGTTGTCTCATGGTCTGACAAACACCACTCTAACTCTGTCATCTTTCAAAAGTGCGAGGACATCGACCTTAGGGGGTTAATGGGAATTCCGAAATATTCCAAAACATGCATCCTGTTGGCCACAAGGCAATAAAGTAATACTGCAACAAATGTGACAAAGCAATTCACTTTTTGTCCTGAATACAAAGTGTTATGTTTGGGGCAAATCCAACACAACACATTACTGAGTACCACTCTCCATATTTTCAAGCATGGTGATGGCATGTTATGGGTATGCTTGTAATTGTTAAGGACTGGAAAGTTTTTCAGGATAAAAAAAAGAAACGGAATGGAACTAAGCACAGGCTAAATCCTAGAGGGAAACCTGGTTGTCTGCTTTCCACCAGACACTGGGAGATGAATCCACCTTTCAGCAGGACAATAACCTAAAACACAAGGCCAAATCCGCGCTAGAGTTGCTTACCAAGAAGACCGTGAATGTTCCTGAGTGGCCGAGTTACAGTTTTGAATTTAAATCTGAATGAAAATCTGTGGAAAGACCTGTAAATGGTTGTCTAGCAATGATTAACAATCAATTTGACAGAATTTGAAGAATTTTTAAAAGAACAATGGGCAAATGTTGCACAATCCAGGCATGGAAAGCTCTTAGAGATTTACCTAGAAAGACTCACAGCTTTAATCGCTGCCAAAGGTGATTCTAACATGTATTGACTCAGGGAGTTGAATACTTATCTCATCAAGATACTGTATATTACTGTTTTGATATTTTTTTTGCTGTTTTTTTCACAAATGTTTTTCTTCTACTTTGACAGAGTTTTGTGTGTAGATCGTTGACAAAAACGATCTACACACTTGGTAACACAACAAAAGGTGGAACAAGTCAAGGGGTTTGAATACTTTTTGAGGGCAGAGTATATGTGTATTAAAGTAGTCAAAAGTCTGGTATTTGGCCTCATATTCATAGCTCACAATGATTACATACAGCTTGTGACTCTACAAATTTGTTGGATGCATTTGGTTGTGTTCCAGATTATTTTGTGCCCAAAAGAAATGAAGGGTAAATAATGTATTGTGTCATTTTGGAATCACTTTTATTGTAAATTGGAATAGCATATATTTCTAAACACTTTTACTTAATGTGGATGCTGCCATGATTACGGATAATCCTGAATGAATCGTGAATAATTTTTAGAAAATTACAGATGCACAAATATCTTACCTCCAGAAAAATGCTAACGTCCCTTGTTATTGTAATGGTGAGAGGTTAGCATGTCTCAGGGGTATGATATAAAATGCTAACCTCCCCTGTTATTGGTAATGGTGAGAGGTTAGCATGTCTTGCGGGTATGATATAAAATGCTAACCTCCCCTGTTATTGGTAATGGGGAGAGGTTAGCATGTCTTGGGGGTATGATATAAAATGCTAACCTCCCCTGTTATTGGTAATGGGGAGAGGTTAGCATGTCTTGGGGGTATGATATAAAATGCTATCCTCCTTTGTTATTGTAATAGTGAGAGATTAGCATGTCTTGGGGGTATGATATTTGTGTGTATGTACAGTGCATTCGGAAAGTATTCAGACCCCTTGGCTTTTTCCACATTTTGTTACGTTACAGCCTAATTCTAAAGTAGATTAAATAGTTTTTTCCCCTCATCAATCTACCCCATAATGACAAAGCAGAAACAGGTGTTTAGTAATGTTTGCTAATTTATTTAAAAAAAATGTAAAACTTTATTGTCAGGTTTACATAACTTTTCAGACCCTTTACTCAGTACTTTGTTGATGCACCTTTGGCAGTGATCACAGCCTCGAGTCTTCTTGGCTATGACCCTACAAGCTTGGCACATCTGTATTTGTGGAGTTTCTCCCATTCTTCTCTGCAGATCCTCTCAAGCTCTGTCAGGTTGGATGGGAAGCGTCGCTGCACAGCTATTTTCAGGTCTCTCCTCTGATGTTCGATTGGGTTCAAGTCTGGGCTCTGGCTGGCCCCCGAAGGACATTCAGAAACTTGTCCCGAAGCCACTCCTGCGTTATCTTGGATGTGTGCTTAGGGTTTTTGTCCTGTTGGAAGGAGAACCTTTGCCCCAGTCTGAGGTCCTGAGCGCTCTGGAGCAGGTTTTCCTCAAGATCTGTTGCTCCATGTAGTGAATCTGTGATCCATGTAGACCAGGGCTATCCAACCCTCTTCCTGGAGATCTACTGTCCTGTAGGTTTTCAGTCCAACCCTCTTCCTGGAGATCTACTGTCCTGTAGGTTTTCAGTCCAAACCTCTTCCTGGAGATCTACTGTCCTGTAGGTTTTCAGTCCAAACCTCTTCCTGGAGATCTACTGTCCTGTAGGTTTTCAGTCCAACCCGAATTTAGCAGTTCTGATTCAGCTAGTTAAGGTCTTGTTGAACAGCTAATTAGTAGAATCAGGTGTGTTAAATTAGGTTTGGACTGAAAACCCACAGGATGGTAGATCTCCAGGAAGAGGGTTGAGCAGCACTGATGTAGGGAATCAGTATAGATTGATTGATTGATCTTGTTGATTTATTACTCTAGGTTTGTGGTGATCCGAAGAGAGCGATTGATCCAGAGACACATGGAGAAGCTGCGAGTCAGCCCCAGGCTGAACCAGGTCGACCCTGACGCCCTGCGCTGGACCCCCACTGTGGCCCTCAACTCTGTCCTGTCTGAGGAGGAGAGAGAGGCTGAGATGGATGTAAGTCTCATAAAGACACACACCACATATACACAGTGTTATTCCACTTTCCTCCTCAAGAGATATGCAGTGTTTTTGTTGTTTCAGCTCATCACTAAAACCCGAGTCTCAACTAATCATGGTCTTCAGTCTGGTCTAGATCATGATTAGGTAAATCAGGTGTGTTTGTGCTGGGCTGGTACAAAACCCTGCACACCCAGTACCTCTGCTTTAGTTCTATAGGCTTAGTCAGTGTCTTCAGCTGAGGCTGTGTGATCATTCTACCCCCCCCCCCCCTTTACAGTCTGTTAAATGTATTGTTTGGTTAGCTTTCAGAGTTCAAACCAAGGACATTAATGAACAAAGCCTGTTCACTGTCACTAGGAATTTAATGTGGTGCAAAATTGCCCCAAATCAGTTCACTACATAATTAATAGTACTAAATATTCCATGAAATGCAATCTCTCCATGGTTGCTTAACAGCAAATTCTTCCTCTGCTTTGACACACACGCACACACACACACACACACACACACACACACACACACACACACACACACACACACACAAACATCCAATCAACAAGCAGAGGCAGTCTAGTCTCGTTATCATCATGGTGATTGAAATGTCATGATGTTAATTCAGATTGTGTTTGTTTGCCCCACGTACCAGTATAGTGAAATGCTTAACGTGCAAGCCCTACCCAACAGTGCAGTGTTGAATATCAAAGTAAACCCAATAATACAATTCAAATAAAAAATATTAGAAATTAGAGGGGAAGCTACACACTGAGTGTACTAAACATTCGCAAACACCTTCCTAATAATGAGTTGCAACCCATTTTGTCCTCAGAACAGCCTCAATTCGTCGGGACATTTACTCCACAAGGTGTTGAAAGCGTTCCACAGGGATGCTGGCCCATGTTGACTCCAATGCTTCCCACAGTTGTGTCAAGTTGGCTGGATGTCCTTTGGGTGGTGGACCATTCTTGATACACACGGGAAACTGTTGAGCATAAAAAAACACAGCAGCGTTGCAGTTCTTGACACATTCAAACCGGTGCATCTGGCACCTACTACCGTACCCCGATCAAAGGCACAAATCACCCTCTGAATGGCACAAATACACAATCCATGTCTCAATTATCTCAAGGCTTAATAATCCTCCTTTAACCTGTCCCCACCCCTTCATATACACTGATTGTAGTGGATTTAACAGGTGACATCAATAAGGGATCATATCTTTCATCTGGATTCACCTGGTCAGTCTATGTCATAGAGAGAGCACGTATAGGGAGCGATAAGGAGAAAGTTACGTGTGTGTGTGTGTGTGTGTGTGTGTGTGTGTGTGTGTGTGTGTGTGTGTGTGTGTGTGTGTGTGTGTGTGTGTGTGTGTGTGTGTGTGTGTGTGTGTGTTTGTGTCAAATAATCAACTAATCATGTGCTGTGGAGACCTTATTCTATTGTCAGTGGTCATGTCTAAGGCAGGCAGACAGACTAAACCTTATTGTATTGTCAGTGGTCATGTCTAAGGCAGGCAGACAGACTAAACCTTATTGTATTGTCAGTGGTCATGTCTAAGGCAGGCAGACAGACTAAACCTTATTGTATTGTCAGTGGTCATGTCTAAGGCAGACAGACAGACTAAACCTTATTGTCAGTGGTCATGTCTAAGGCAGACAGACAGACTAAACCTTATTGTATTGTCAGTGGTCATGTCTAAGGCAGACAGACAGACTAAACCTTATTGTATTGTCAGCGGTCATGTCTAAGGCAGACAGACTGAACCTTATTCTATTGTCAGCGGTCATGTCTAAGGCAGACAGACTGAACCTTATTGTATTGTCAGCGGTCATGTCTAAGGCAGACAGACTGAACCTTATTGTATTGTCAGCGGTCATGTCTAAGGCAGACAGACTGAACCTTATTGTATTGTCAGCGGTCATGTCTAAGGCAGACAGACTGAACCTTATTCTATTGTCAGCGGTCATGTCTAAGGCAGACAGACAGACTAAACCTTGTTCTATTGTCAGCGGTCATGTCTAAGGCAGACAGACAGACTAAACCTTATTGTATTGTCAGTGGTCATGTCTAAGGCAGGCAGACAGACTAAACCTTATTGTATTGTCAGTGGTCATGTCTAAGGCAGGCAGACAGACTAAACCTTATTGTATTGTCAGTGGTCATGTCTAAGGCAGACAGACAGACTAAACCTTATTGTCAGTGGTCATGTCTAAGGCAGACAGACAGACTAAACCTTATTGTATTGTCAGTGGTCATGTCTAAGGCAGACAGACAGACTAAACCTTATTGTATTGTCAGCGGTCATGTCTAAGGCAGACAGACTGAACCTTATTCTATTGTCAGCGGTCATGTCTAAGGCAGACAGACTGAACCTTATTGTATTGTCAGCGGTCATGTCTAAGGCAGACAGACTGAACCTTATTGTATTGTCAGCGGTCATGTCTAAGGCAGACAGACTGAACCTTATTGTATTGTCAGCGGTCATGTCTAAGGCAGACAGACTGAACCTTATTCTATTGTCAGCGGTCATGTCTAAGGCAGACAGACAGACTAAACCTTGTTCTATTGTCAGCGGTCATGTCTAAGGCAGACAGACAGACTAAACCTTATTCTATTGTCAGCGGTCATGTCTAAGGCAGACAGACTGAACCTTATTCTATTGTCAGCGGTCATGTCTAAGGCAGACAGACTAAACCTTATTCTATTGTCAGCGGTCATGTCTAAGGCAGACAGACTGAACCTTATTCTATTGTCAGCGGTCATGTCTAAGGCAGACAGACTAAACCTTGTTCTATTGTCAGCGGTCATGTCTAAGGCAGACAGACTGAACCTTATTCTATTGTCAGCGGTCATGTCTAAGGCAGACAGACTAAACCTTATTCTATTGTCAGTGGTCATGTCTAAGGCAGACAGACTAAACCTTATTCTATTGTCAGCGGTCATGTCTAAGGCAGACAGACTGAACCTTATTCTATTGTCAGTGGTCATGTCTAAGGCAGACAGACTGAACCTTATTCTATTGTCAGCGGTCATGTCTAAGGCAGACAGACAGACTGAACCTTATTCTATTGTCAGTGGTCATGTCTAAGGCAGACAGACTAAACCTTATTCTATTGTCAGCGGTCATGTCTAAGGCAGACAGACAGACTGAACCTTATTCTATTGTCAGCGGTCATGTCTAAGGCAGACAGACTGAACCTTATTGTATTGTCAGCGGTCATGTCTAAGGCAGACAGACTGAACCTTATTCTATTGTCAGTGGTCATGTCTAAGGCAGACAGACTAAACCTTATTCTATTGTCAGCGGTCATGTCTAAGGCAGACAGACAGACTGAACCTTATTCTATTGTCAGCGGTCATGTCTAAGGCAGACAGACTGAACCTTATTGTATTGTCAGCGGTCATGTCTAAGGCAGACAGACTGAACCTTATTCTATTGTCAGCGGTCATGTCTAAGGCAGACAGACTAAACCTTATTCTATTGTCAGCGGTCATGTCTAAGGCAGACAGACTGAACCTTATTCTATTGTCAGCGGTCATGTCTAAGGCAGACAGACTAAACCTTATTCTATTGTCAGTGGTCATGTCTAAGGCAGACAGACTAAACCTTATTCTATTGTCAGCGGTCATGTCTAAGGCAGACAGACTGAACCTTATTCTATTGTCAGCGGTCATGTCTAAGGCAGACAGACAGACTGAACCTTATTCTATTGTCAGCGGTCATGTCTAAGGCAGACAGACTGAACCTTATTGTATTGTCAGCGGTCATGTCTAAGGCAGACAGACTTGCGTACGCGTGTCTGTTTATTTCCCCATTAGCCTATGGATGAGGATGTTGAGTCTCTGCCTGCCAGTGTGTTTCTCCGAGATGGTAATAATGTCTGTTGATCTGGGTGTTAATTTCAGGCTGAGCGACTTAAGGAGCAGGCTAGTTGTTGGGAGAAGGAGGAGAGAGAGGTGGTCTACTTGATGACTCACCCTCGTCCTCCCACTAAGGTCTACAGTAAGAAGCCCTACAGAACCTACCAGCGTCGCCCCACCGCCGGAGAACAAGCCCTGCACGTCTCTGAGGAGTGCAGTGAGGACGATGAGGATGGTTCTGATTGGTCGCTACCCGTCCTAGCGAAGGCCCACGCAGTACTTGGAGTCAAGAGAAAGGTGACCACTAGAAATGTGTTATTTGTCACATTGCCACAATTGAAGGGTCAGGTGACTGCTGTTGTCCCGTAGGATTGGCTGATTGTAGTCTTTACATAGGGATGGAAAAACAAAGGAAATAAATAGAATGTTATGCAATAGTTTCATAAATTAGATTGTTTTCAATCATTATATATTGTGACTTAGTTTGTAGACAACACATCTTAACATACTAAGAGAGGGGGATGTGGTGAATACTCAAACCTCTTTTTGGGCCTGACAGTACAGCAGATAAACAGTTGTGAATTCTCTGGTGCTGTGGAGACTGTTGTCTAGCATTCATACAGACTGAACCTTGTTCTATTGTCAGTGATGGAAAAAGTACCCAATTGTAAAACTTGAGTAAAAGTAAAGATACCTTAATAGAAAATGACTAAAGTTAAAGTCTCCCAGTAAAATACTACTTGAGAAAGTCTATATACATTTACATTTAAGTCATTTAGCAGACGCTCTTATCCAGAGCGACTTACAAATATATGTATTTGGCTTTAAATATACTTAAGTATCAAAAGTAAAAGTATACATAATTTTAAATTCCTTATATTAAGCAAACCAGATGGCACAATTGTCTTGTTTTGAATGTACTTACATGTACTGAGAGCCAGGGGTACACTCAGACATAATTTACAAACAAATAATTTGTGTTTAGTGAGTCTGCCAGATCAGATGCAGTAGGGATGAACAGGGATTTTCTCTTTAAGTGCCTGAATTTGAAAGAAATTCTGTTCTGCTATGCATTTCACATTTTTGGGTGTCATGGAAAACTTATAGAGTAAAAAGTACATTATTTTATTTATAAATATTGAAGTACAGATACCCCAAAAAACTACTGAAGTAGTACTTTAAAGTATTTTTACTTAAGTACTTTACACCACTGTTCTATTGTCAGTGGTCATGGCTAAGGCAGACAGACTAAACCTTGTTCTATTGTCAGTGGTCATGGCTAAGGCAGACAGACTAAACCTTGTTCTATTGTCAGTGGTCATGGCTAATTTAAACCCCTCCATGGTTGTTTTAACATCTGTGTTGTCTATAGGCAACTGCCCCCTTGTGGTGAAGATAATATTACACCAGATTGTGTTTTCCAACCCTGTTAGGGGGTTGAGGGGTACTTGAGGACCAGGGTTGGGCTGTTGAGGGGTACTGGAGGATCAGGGTTGGTCTGTCGGGGGGTACTGGAGGATCAGGGTTGTGCTGTTGAGGGGTACTGGAGGATCAGGGTTGGGCTGTTGAGGGGTACTGGAGGACCAGGGTTTGGCTGTTGAGGGGTACTGGAGGATCAGGGTTGGGCTGTCGGAGGGGTACTGGAGGACCAGGGTTGGGAAACACTGATCTAGAAGTTAGGAAACCTCTCTATTTCACACAGCAGTAATATGGACATCCAGATAAGACTGGCTGCTAATGATTGTTGCAGTTAACTAGTGAATTGGTTACAGGATTGGTTTCATACTCTTCCCTGGGTTTAATCACTACAACGAAAAAAAAACCATGCCATGCTTGTGATACTCAGTTAGTGGAAAACAAGATGATATGTAGAATGAGGCCTGTGATCTGAGTTAACTCTGCCGGTCTCATTTGTGGTTCTCTGAACCAGGCAGCCTTCATCTGTGGGAAAGAGTTGCTCAAGCGTTGAGGCTCACATCGTGTGGTTGGAGCATTTTGCATTCAGAACAAGAGTTTAGGATGAGGTCCGGTCCTCCCTTCAGACTTTTAACCAGAGTCTTTAGAATCGCCCTCTCTGTAGCTAGTAAACTGCAGAAAGAGTTTAGAGGAAGTTATGTTGAACATTTTATCTGTTTTCCTGTCTTGGAGTGCAGTTCTGCTCAGAAAGTACTATTTTTAGTCCATTCCTAGGATTAATCTTTGTCCAGGAAAGGTTGTGTTTGACATTTGATCTGTGTGTTCCAGAGAGAGAGAGATGAGAGAGCTCTGGTCCTCAAGAAGAGAGGTCAGGAGAGGAGAGGGATAAGTAGCAGTGTGACAACCGAGACCATCTCGGAGACGACGGAGGTTCTGAACGAACCGTTTGACAACTCGTCAGACGAGAGGCCCATGCCCCTGTTGGAGAGGACCTGCAGGGTGGGAGAGACGGAGGAGGAGCTGCTTAGGAAACCAGTAAAGAGACGCAGAGGTCGTCCACGGCTAGAGAAAAACATGTACAGAGACAATCACTGGAACGAAGGTAACTAAATCTTTCAGATGTTTTTAAAGCTTTATCACTATGTATACTGACCGTATACATTTTAAAATGTGAACAAATTCACAAAACACCAATTTTCTCATCACTAATGATGTTTTCTCTTTCTACATTCTAGGGGCCGGTGTGCTTGTGAAGAAACCGGGCAGACCTCGAGCAGTAAAGCGCAAGAAGGGCTGGCCCAAAGGAGTGAAACGGGGGCCTCCAAAATGGCGTCTGAAGAAGGAGAGGAAGATGGGATTCAAGCTGAACCTGTACACACCCCCGGAGACGCCGCTGGAGGCCGAGGAGCCCCACATCCAGGCCGAAGACCCCAAGGAGGAGCTGGACCAGGCCTCTCCCATCACGGAGGCAGGGTCAGAGCCCGGCAGAGGCCTGGCCAGTCGGGAGATGGACCAGGCCTCTCCCATCACGGAGGCAGGGTCAGAGCCCGGCAGAGGCCTGGCCAGTCGGGAGATGGACCAGGCCTCTCCCATCACGGAGGCAGGGTCAGAGCCCCGCAGAGGCCTGGCCAGTCGGGAGCTGGACCAGGCCTCTACCATCACGGAGGCAGGGTCAGAGCCCGGCAGAGGCCTGGCCAGTCAGGAGATGGACCAGGCCTCTCCCATCACGGAGGCAGGGTCAGAGCCCCGCAGAGGCCTGGCCAGTCGGGGGCTGGACCAGGCCTCTACCATCACGGAGGCAGGGTCAGAGCCCGGCAGAGGCCTGGCCAGTGAGGAGATGGACAAGAAGCTAGCCTTGGAGCCTTCAGAGCCTCGCAGAGGCCTGGCCAGTCGGGAGATGGACAAGAAGCAAGCCTTGGAGCCTTCAGAGCCCTACAGTCCCATGGAGGAAGAGCGCTCCCCTGGGGTGTCTCCTGTGACTTCTCCCATGGCCTGCTCTCTGGTAGCCTCCCCTATAGCCTCTAGAGCTAGCTCCCCCGTCTGCTCCCCCATCAGCTCCCCCAGTCGTGACAACAGTCAGGAGATGTCAGTGCCACCAGAGGATGACCCACAGGACAAGGAGCACGGGGCCTCTCCATCCCCCTCTCTGTCTCCACCCAAAGAGCTGAAACACAGCACTGAACGATCAGCTGAGGAGGAAGAGGCCACGCACCTGGATGTGGACGATCAAGATGGGAGTCACATTGAGTCGACAGCAGAGCCAGAGAAACACGGAGACGTGCAGCAGCTGGAACCAGGGCCTTGTAAAGAGCCTCCTAAAGCCCAGTCCTACATCACACCGGCTTTTTTCCATCTGAACCGTGAGGATTCTGAACAACGTCCAGAGGAGGAGTCTGTAGTTGTGGCTTATAGGTGCGAGGAGGAGCAGACTGTCAACACCGGAGAAGAGAGAAGCAAACATATCCATGAACAGGCACTGACAACATCAGCAGCAGCAGACTCTGACCACCCCGTTGACTCAGAGAGCAGCAGTCAGGAGGCTCCTCACCAGCCACAGAACGCTAGAGAGAGGCTTGGAGCGCTGAGTCCTGCTGTCGTACTAAGAGACAGAGAGGAGGACAGAGAGGAGATGGATCCCCCGGTGTACCCTGAGCCTGACGTGGACCAGGAGACGGCCCAGGCCGTACAGAGCCTCACCCAGGAGACGGAGCTCGACCCAGAGACAGATAGCGTCAGCTCGGTGTTCCACCAGGACTGTGTCGAGAGAGAGACCCAGGAGGCGTGCCGGAGCCTGCAGACTTACACCCACCATGTGGCCCCCCAGAGTCCCCCTCATACCCTAACTTCGCTGGACGAAGGCTGTCCCCAGTCTGACCACAGCAGCCCCCTGTCCTCGGCCCAATCCCACCCCAGCCAGTCGGTGCGCTCCGTCAGCAGTCCGGCTGTGTCCATCCTGGAGAGTAGTGGAGGCAGCGGTCCGGCTGTGTCCATCCTGGAGAGTAGTGGAGGCAGCGGTCCGGCTGTGTCCATCCTGGAGAGTAGTGGAGGCAGCGGTCCGGCTGTGTCCATCCTGGAGAGTAGTGGAGGCAGCGGTCCGGCTGTGTCCATCCTGGAGAGTAGTGGAGGCTACACCCAGATCAGCCCAGACCACGCCTCCATCTCTGTCCCCTCCTCCCTCCACAACATGGCAACCAGCCCCATGATGGATGTGCCGTCAGTGTCAGACCACTCGTCCCAGCAGGTGGTGGACAGTGGCTTCAGTGACCTGGGCTCCATCGAGAGCACCACAGAGAACTACGAGAACCCCAGCTCCTACGACTCCACACTGGGGGGCAGCATCTGCGGTGGGGCCGGGGGTCCCTCTCAGAACAGCTGCTCCTACGGCCCCCTCCCCCCTAGCGGCCTGGCGCAGAGCAGCTGTGCCGTCAGCCAGCAAATGGCGGGCGTCAATCCTGGCAGCTGTGGTATGATTCAGCAGAATAGCCTGAGCTCTCCGCAGCACTGCAACGTCAAGTCACCACAGGGCTGTGTGGGAGTGGTGGAGAGACCACCAAGTCACAGTCAACACAGTCACAGTCAACACAGTCACAGTCAACACAGCCATACAATCACACACAATCCCCATGGCCATACTAGGCACACAATCACTCCACACAGTCTGCCTCACGGTGCGCCACACAATCAACACAGCCAGCTAACGCAACACAACCCATACACACACCCGCATACACACCCTGCACACAGCCAGCTACATAGTGTACGACACAATCAGCTCAGCCAGCACGGTCAACACACCCTTCACACTCAACACGTCACCAGCCAGCACAGCCACTGTCAGCAGCAGACCATGGCACAGTGTGTCATTCCCACCAACTTCACCGTGCCCATGCAGCTAGCTGACAGCCCAGATTCAGGCAGCTCCAACCTGAGCAGCTTCTACGAGAGGATAAACCAGGAGGGCTATAGCAGCGGTCATTACTCCCAGCCCTCGGCCACCTTCAGCCTGGCCAAACTACAACAGTTGACCAACACCCTGATTGACCACCCACATTCTCTGCCTTTCAACCACCCTCACTCAACCTCCCACCCCCACTCAGTCTCCCACCCCCACTCAGCCTCCCACCCCCACTCAGCCTCCCACCCCCACTCAGCCTCCCACCCTCACTCAGCCTCCCACCCTCACTCAGCCTCCTACCCCCACTCAACCTCCCACCCCCACTCAGCCTCCCACCCCCACTCAGCCTCCCACCCCCACTCAGCCTCCCACCCCCACTCAGCCTCCCACCCACACTCAGCCTCCCACCCTCACTCAGCCTCCTACCCCCACTCAGCCTCCTACCCCCACTCAGCCTCCCACCCCCACGCCATCACATCCTATACAAACAGTGCCTCCCTGTCATCGCACTCTCAGCACTCTGGCCTGGTGTCTCTGTCCCAATCCCCACATCCCCATGGCCCCCACGGGGTCACTCCTCACCCTGGGGCCTCCCAGGTCCAAGTACAGGCCACCATGACTCCCCCTCCGCCCTCCTCCCACCCCCTTAGCTCCCCTCAGATGATGTTGCAACGCAACGCCATGGGTATCCCCAACATCACCCCCTCCCAGAGGACTCTACAGGCTCAGATGGCCTCCGGGGGACACAAGGGCCCCACACACATCTCCATGCGCTCCAAGTCAGCGGCCCCTGGTCACTCCGCCCACCAGCAGCAGCAGCACCAGCAGCAGATGTACAGCCATGCCCACGGGGCCCCCCAGACAGTCACCATGCAGGCCCCCTCGTCCCGGACGCTTGCAGCCATGCCCAGGGGCATGAACTTGGGCACGGTCAACATCATGCCGGCTTCCTACAACCACGCTGTGAACATGCCCACTGCCGCCGCCATCAACCACGCCATGAATGGCTACCGCGTCAACGGTGGTTACCCCGGCAGCCAGATATCGAGTCAACAGATGGCTGCGGCCTACATGAACCAGTCGCCCGGGTCCCAGTACGCCACTATGCAGATGGGCATGATGGGAACGCAACCATACCCCCAGCAGCCCATGCAGGCTCCGCCCCACGGCAACATGAGGTTCTCTTCAGCTGGTCACCATGGATACATGACCAACACCGGACCTATGTCCAAGCAGACACTCAAAGGGCCTTTCATCAGACGGTAACCCACGGTTACTAACCTAACCGTTAACTAACAGTAACTACCGACAGACTGAATCAATCTGACTGGATGTTTAAATCACACAAATGTGCATTATTAATTATTACTATTAGTTCCTGATGCACACATTTGGCCTTTTTGGTTGTTGATAATGTTTGTTTGTTGTAATTTTGTTAATAGTTACTTAAAAACCAGCACTTGGAAAGAATGCATCAAGTTTGATCAACAAGCAAACTTTCTACAAAAAGCTACTATCTATCTATGTCAAAGTATTTTTGTTCCTAACAGATGGGAAGCCTTACGTCATAAAGATGAACATTTATTTAATTAGCATTAGTTTCCCTGATCAGTCCGTAGGATAGGCGGGGTAGGGGCCAGGGGGGAGACGGGCGAGAGATTTCATCACCGGGAGGGAGAGCGTGAGTGTAGTTATGTAGCAGCCTCAAAACGAAGCCATCTAATGTGCCTGCTACAAACAGATTTAAACTATTGGATATTCCTAGAACCTGTTCAGTGTACCTGTCTAACAGTGCTGACAATTAGTTTGTACTATACTCATGCCTTTGTATATGTAAATTATTGTACTTATTTTGTAAAGTGACAATTAGCATGCTTCGGTCTTCGGTCTCCATTAGTAACAGTGCATTGAGTAGTACTGTACAAGTGTTGTGCTTAATAGCAAGACATTTTAAAGACATTTTTGGCCTTTTGTTAGGTTCCCTCGCTTACAAAGCGGGGGAGAAAGATGAAACTATATTTTGTTAATTCTAATAATAATGTAAAAAAAAATGGTCAACTTCTTTAATCCTGTTCTTCTGTACGGTTGAGAGGTTTTATTACCATGTATGTATAATTCTGAAGTCTTTTGTAACAGATATCTTTGAGGCAGCTTTCTGTTTTATAATGCAGAAGACTTCTGTCAAGATAAATAAGCATATTGCACCCCTCACTCTGATTTTGTTTTTAAATTTCAGAGGTGTACCAATGTCGAAAGTGTTGACAAAAAAATAACAATAAAGAAATATAAATTTAGTCCAAAGTTGATATTTTACAATTTCTTTAAAAAGTTACATTTTCATTCCATCTGTAGATTTGTTTTCTATCTTGATAAAATGTTGGATTTATATTTTACAAAGTGTAGGAGAAGAGAGGATGTAAATAGACCAAACTAAGCTAACAGATTGCATGTAAAAAGCCACTTGTACTTGTGTTTTTGTTAATATTGCTCTTTTGTAGCCTTTACCTGTACAGAATGGCTGGTAGGGACAGTCACAGGGGGAGACCTGGCTATGTGCACAAACAATTGGACAGAATGACAGTCTTGTATTTATGACTTTTCTCCTTTGGCAGTCACTTATAAATGCTGTACATTTTAGCATAAAATAAATGATGATTGACCATGCACACGATTCTGCTCCTTTGACTTCCAACTGACTGAACTTCAAATTAATTGGGAGTTTTGAAGTTCAAAATGTACAAAGACAGAAATGTAAGCTAAGGCAATATCCTCTTTATTCCCAATAAAACTTTAGCATTTAGTTTAAATCTTACATTTAGAGTACAATTGGAGTACTTGATTCTATTACGGTACTCTACTCCAATGGTTTCCAAACTGTGGGGGGGCGCCCCATGGGTCGGCAGGGGGGTGGGGGGTTATGAACAGTGCTTGTGCCCATAGAAATAGACGAGGCGTGTGCATGCGGGATGTTCCTCAATGCGGGAATGGTATGGAACCCCTGCTCTACTCAACAAAAGTACTCTACTAAAGAAATATACAAAAGTACTCTTTAATAGTACTCTACTAAAAAATATATATATAAGTACTCTACAACAGTACTCTACAATAGAGCCACTACATATATATATAGTACTCTACAATAGTACTCTACTAGAATATATATATATATAAGTACTCTACAACGGTACTCTACAATAGTACTCTACTAAAAAAATATAAGTACTCTACTACAGTACTCTACTCTACTACAGTACTCTACTGAAACCTATATATAAGTACTTTACTCTACAACAGTACTCTACTAAAACATATATATAAGTACTCTACAACAGTACTCTACTCTACTACAGTACTCTACTGAAACATATATATATATATAAGTACTTTACTCTACAACAGTACTCTACTCTAGAACAGTACTCTACAACAGTACTCTACAGACTGTCTGGCAGTATTTTTGAAGTACTAGGAAACCTACTTGTAAGACTTTTTATATTTTCATTTCATATGGAACTAAATGATCCAAATGAAATGTTTCCTTTTCTCAGGATGCATCGATCACATTTATCATTATTTTCAACCTCCTATTTCTCCTAGTCTTTTCTTCTTTCTCCTTTTCACCTGTTCCTCTGTTCCTCTGTTCTAAGAGGTAGGTGTCCAGCTGTCTAAGCTGTTTCGGGAAGCCCCTGTCGGGGATGCTGTGTTGCTTCCGTGGTCCATGGCATCCACCACGGTCATTTTCTTACAGATCATCAGGTAGGCCAGGAACAGGGTGGCTGACCTGCTTCTCCCCATCACACAGTGGACTCGTAGCTTATCTGGAGATGCAGAATAATAGTAATACTCTTCGAATACACGGAAAAGAAAAACAAGACATTAAGGTATTTGTTATTAGGAGACATGGTAAGCTACCACTGTATAATCACTTTAATGAATAAGCAGTCATAACCTAAAAGTATTCCTAAATAAGTTTAATTTGTAAACCTGTATAAACATTTGGAAGCATTTTTAAACATTACAATTCATAAGTATTGATAACAATGATTTATAAAGCCTTTTTAAACAATTACAATGTCTAATCAAATGTCTAAAACGAACTCAAAGGTAAACTGAAGGTTTGGTTGATGAACTGTGCTGCAGAAAAGTACTGGCTGAGGTCAAAAGGTGAAGAATCCTCTGCCACGACCCTATAGTAGACCACCCCTGTGTCCACATTGTTCTATGTCCCCTTTTCTGCGTTCAGGATGCCCAACTTCTTCGGATTTGATTTTGTCTTTGGCTCTGTCAAAATTAGGATTTACTAACCTGAGAGCCAATCTGTTTGTACTATCATGCCAACTCATTGTCACTTATTGTCATGCCAAATGTTTTGGAATTGGCAAGAGCACAAACCCAGACGTTAACAAACCCAGATGTTAATGCGAGTGTAGCGAAATGCTTGTGCTTCTAGTTCCAGCAGTGCAGTAATATCTAACAATTTCACAACAACTACCTTATACACACACACACGTGTAAAGGAATGAATAAGAATATGTACATATAAATATATGGATGCGCTATGGCCGTGCGGCATAGACAAGATGCAGTAGATGGTATAAAGTACAGTATATTCATATGAGATGACTAATGTAGGATATGTAAACATTATTAAAGTTGCATTATTTAAAGTGACTAGTGATATAAGTCTGTATGTTGGCAGCAGCCTCTCTGTGTTAGTGATGGCTGTTTAACAGTCTGATGGCCTTGAGATAGAAGCAGTTCTTCAGTGTCTCGGTCCCAGCTTTGATGCACCTGTACTGACCTCGCCTATTGGATGATAGCGGGGTGAACAGGCAGTGGCTCGGGTGGTTGTTGTCCTTGATGATCTTGTTGGCCTTCCTGTGACATTGGGTGCTGTAGGTGTCCTGGAGGGCAGGTAGTTTGCCCCCGGTGATGCGTTGTGCAGACCGCACCATCCTCTGGAGCGCCTTGCGGTTGAGGGTGGTGCAGTTGCCGTTCGGTGCAGTTGATACAAACCGACAGGATGCTCTCGATTGTGTATCGGTAAAAGTTTGTGGGTTTTAGGTGACAAGCCAAATTTCTTAAGCCTCCTGAGGTTATAGAGGCGCTATTGCACCTTCTTCACCACGCTGTCTGTGTGGGTGGACCGTTTCAGTTTGTCCGTGATGTGTACGCCGAGGAACTTAAAACTTTCCACCTTCTCCACAGCTGTCCCTTCGATGTGGATGGGGGGGTGCTCCCTCTGCTGTTTTCTGAAGTCCACGATCATCTCCTTTGTTTTGTTGACGTTGAGTGAGAGGTTATTTTCCTGACACCACACTCCGAGGGCCCTCACCTCCTCCCTGTAGGCTGTCTCGTCGTTGTTGGTAATCAAGCCTACCACTGTAGTGTCATCTGCAAACTTGATGGTTGAGTTGGAGGCGTGCATGGCCATGCAGTCATGGGTGAACAGGGAGTACAGGAGAGGGCTGAGAATGCACCCTTGTGGTGCCCCAGTGTTGAGGATTAGTGGGGTGGAGATGTTGTTTCTTGCCTTCACCACCTGGGGGCGGCCCGTCAGAACGTCCAGGACCCAGTTGCACAGGGCGGGGTCGAGACCCCCAGGGTCTCAAGCTTAATGATGAGTTTGGAAGGTACTGGGGTGTTGAATGCTGAGCTGTAGTCAATGAACAGCATTCTTACATAGGTATTCTTCTTGTCCAGATGGGATTGTGCAGTGTGATGGTGATTGCATCATCTGTGGACCTATTGGGTCAGTAAGCAAATTGGAGTGGGTCTATGGTATCAGGTAGTGTGGAGGTGATATGATCCTTGACTAGTCTCTCAAAGCACTTCATGATGACAGAAGTGAGTGCTTTGGGGCGATAGTCATTTAGTTCAGTTACCTTAGCTTTCTTGGGAACAGGAACAATGGTGGCCATTTTGAAGCATGTGGGGACAGCAGACTGGGATAGAGATTGACTGAATATGTCCGTAAACACACCAGCTAGCTGGTCTGCGCATGCTCTGAGGATGCGGCTAAGGATGCCGTCTGGGCCGGCAGCCTTGCGAGGGTTAACACATTTAAATGTTTTACTCATGTTGGCCATGGAGAAGGAGAGCCCACAGTTTTTGGTAGCAACCCGTGTCGGTGGCACTGTATTGTCCTCAAAGCGAACAAAGAAGTTGTTTAATTTGTCTGGGAGCAAGACGTCGATGTCCGCGATGGGGCTGATTTTCTTTTTGTAATCCATGATTGTACCCTGCCACATTCGTCTTGTGTTTGAACCGTTGAATTGTGACTCTACTTTGTCTCTGTATTTACGCTTTGCTTGTTTGATTGCCTTGCAGAGGGAATAGCTACACTGTTTGATTTCGGTCATGTTTCCAGTCGCCTTGCCATAATTTAATGCGGTGGTTCACGCTTTCAGTTTTGCGCGAATACTGCCATAAAGCCACGGTTTCTGGTTAGGGAAGGTTTTAATAGGCACAGTGAGTACAACATCTCCAATGCACTTCCTAATAAACTCACTCACTGAGTCAGCGTATACGTCACTATTATTGTCTGAGGCTTCTTGGAACATATCCCAGGCTAAAGATGTATAGTGATATGTACTTCAGGTAGGAGACTAACACATCAGAAACTAGGTAACTGTTATGTATTACAGTAATACCCAGATATAATAATGTACACATGTTTACCAGGAACAGAAAGTAAATAATAAACTGGGTACCAGTCTGTCCTCTCTTGCCAACTCCTTACGCAATTGCCAAGCCAAAACATTTGGCATTACAATGAGTGACAAGGAGTTGGCATGACAACACAAACAGTCTGGCACTCAAGCTAGGTAAATAATGCGACTTTATAAATGAATCCTACAGACGATGAACCATATAATGATAATTTTGGGGGATGGAATTAATAAATCAAAGTATGGAAAAGAAGACTGAAATCAAAAAGGAACATAATTAAAATAGAGAAGTGTAATGACATATTTCCATAATGATGTCCTTGATGTGGTAGACACATTCCAAAACACAAATATTTGACAATACAGAATTTTCTAAACATATGTGATTCTTCATTGCAAGGGTTCAAAATCTTGAATTTGATCTGTTACAGAACACGTACTTGTCTCGGTTTTAAGGGTAACTCCACCCAAAAACTATATTTTGGTATTGGTTTCATTAGTCCATGGTTGACACATAAAATGCATCATATGGGATGATTTTTGTATTTAGAAAGTGACTTACTTAAGCAAAACATTTTGGGACTATGTCAACAATGGACTTTTTTTAATTTCACCTTTGGGACTAATGAAACCAATACCAAACGATAGTTTTGATGTGGAGTTTTCCTTTAAGGCTTTTCTCCAGCTCATAGCCTCCAGATGTGACACATTCCACCACAGGTTCAGGTGGCTTTGTCTTAGGAACAAACTACTTCTTCTCAGTTACTCACCTCTTGGAGCTGTGAGACGCCATGTTTCTCACAATAGCTTCCTGCTTTCACACAGGATCCATTCCCTTGAGGGGGGAAAAAAACTTTTTTGATCTGTAGCTATTTCCTTCCAACCTGCTGAACAGGCAATGTAATAAGTTTGGTAACTAGGGCACATTTTAGTTAACATGCATTTTAGGCATTACTTAAATCCCTAACATGCATTGGCAAATGTTAGAATTAGAATTCTGGTCAAATATATATATTTTTTACATTTATTTTATTTGACCTTTTATTTAACTAGGCAAGTCAGTTAAGAACAAATTCTTATTTACAATGAAGGCCTACCAAAAGGCACAAGGCCTTGGGGGCTAGGATTTTAAAAAATGTAAGTAATATACAAGAGATTCCACTGAAGTGTACTATTACATTGTAGTACACTTCGTCACCTACATTGCCTTTGGAAAGTATTCAGACCCCTTGACTTTTTCCACATTTTGTTATGTTACATCCTAAAATGGATTTCATTTTTTTTTTTAAATCCTCAGCAATCTACACACAATACCCCATAATGACAAAGCAAAAACTGGTTTTCAGACAGTTTTTACAAATGTATTAAAAATTAAAAACAGAAGTACCTGCATCCTGTTTCCAATTGATCATCCTTGAGATGTTTCTACAACTTGATTGGAGTCCAACAGTGGTAAATTCCATTGATTGAACATGATTTGGAAAGGCACACATTTGTCTATATAAGGTCTTACCGTTGACAGTGCATGTTAGAGCAAAAACCAAGCAATGTCGAAGAAATTATCCGTAGAGCTCCAAGACAGGATTGTGTCGAGGCACAGATCTGGGGAAGGATACCAAAACATTTCTGCAGCATTGAAGATCCCCAAGAACACAGTGGCCTCCATCATTCTTAAATTGGAATTAAAGGAGAGGAGATCCAGGGTCTCCCTCTACAAATTGAAAAGGGACCGTTTCCCGCCAAAACTCTAACACGTTCTAATGCAAATACTGGAACAATATTTCTAAGATAGAAGGTGGGGAATGGTCAGAGACGATCTAAAGAATAATAATGTCATATGGGTTGTTATTTTGTGATGCCATTAAAAGTGTTATAAAGGAAATACTGTAACTTAAAGTATATACACCACATGCACGAAGTCTCCATCCTTAACGTTGTATATGAAATACGAAAAATTATGAATGTATTTTTGTTAACTTCTTTCGGCTCATCGACAACATCCGGTGAAATCTCAGAGCGCAAAATTCAAAAAACAAAAGTAGTAATATTAAACATTCATAAAAATACAAGTGTTATACACCATTCTTTAGCTTAGAATCGTGGTAATCGAACCGCTGAGTCCGATTTACAATAGGATTTACGGCGAAAGCATAGCATTTGATCGTCTGAGGACAGCGCCTCACCCACTTCCTGCATTAACATGAATTCATAACCTGCACAGGTGTCACAAAACTAAAAAATAGAGATAAAATAAATCACTTACCTTTGAAGATCTTTCTTTTTGCAATGCAAAGGGTCCCAGTTACACAATGAATGGTCGTTTTGTTCGATAAAGTCCTTCTTTATATCCCAAAAATGTCCGTTTACTTGGCGCATTTGATTCAGAAATCCACCTGTTCCAACTCGCCCAACATGCCTACATTTACATTTAAGTCATTTAGCAGACGCTCTTATCCAGAGCGACTTACAAATTGGTGCATTCACCTTATAATATCCAGTGGAACAACCACTTACAATAGTGCATCTAAATCTTTTAAGGGGGGGGGGGGGGGGGGGGGGGGTTAGAAGGATAACTTTATCCTATCCCAGGTATTCCTTGAAGAGGTGGGGTTTCAGGTGTCTCCGGAAGGTGGTGATTGACTCCGCTGTCCTGGCGTCGTGAGGGAGCTTGTTCCACCATTGGGGTGCCAGAGCAGCGAAAAGTTTTGACTGGGCTGAGCGGGAACTGTGCTTCCTCAGAGGTAGGGAGGCGAGCAGGCCAGAGGTGGATGAACGCAATGCCCTTGTTTGGGTGTAGGGCCTGATCAGAGCCTGAAGGTACGGAGGTGCCGTTCCCCTCACAGCTCCGTAGGCAAGCACCATGATCTTGTAGCGGATGCGAGCTTCAACTGGAAGCCAGTGGAGAGAGCGGAGGAGCGGGGTGACGTGAGAGAACTTGGGAAGGTTGAACACCAGACGGGCTGCGGCGTTCTGGATGAGTTGTAGGGGTTTAATGGCACAGGCAGGGAGCCCAGCCAACAGCGAGTTGCAGTAATCCAGGCGGGAGATGACAAGTGCCTGGATTAGGACCTGCGCCGCTTCCTGTGTGAGGCAGGGTCGTACTCTGCGAATGTTGTAGAGCATGAACCTACAGGATCGGGTCACCGCCTTGATGTCAGTGGAGAACGACAGGGTGTTGTCCAGGGTCACTCCAAGGTTCTTAGCACTCTGGGAGGATGACACAAGGGAGTTGTCAACCGTGATGGCGAGATCATGGAACGGGCAGTCCTTCCCCGGGAGGAAGAGCAGCTCCGTCTTGCCGAGGTTCAGCTTGAGGTGGTGATCCATCATCCACACTGATATGTCTGCCAGACATGCAGAGATGCGATTCGCCACCTGGTTGTCAGAAGGGGGAAAGGAGAAGATTAATTGTGTGTCGTCTGCATAGCAATGATAGGAGAGACCATGTGAGGATATGACAGAGCCAAGAGACTTGGTGTATAGCGAGAATAGGAGAGGGCCTAGAACAGAGCCCTGGGGGACACCAGTGGTGAGAGCACGTGGTGCGGAGACAGATTCTCGCCACGCCACCTGGTAGGAGCGACCTGTCAGGTACGACGCAATCCAAGCGTGGGCCGCGCCGGAGATGCCCAGCTCGGAGAGGGTGGAGAGGAGGATCTGATGGTTCACAGTATCAAAGGCAGCAGATAGGTCTAGAAGGATGAGAGCAGAGGAGAGAGAGTTAGCTTTAGCAGTGCGGAGAGCCTCCGTGACACAGAGAAGAGCAGTCTCAGTTGAATGCCCAGTCTTGAAACCTGACTGATTAGGATCAAGAAGGTCATTCTGAGAGAGATAGCAAGAGAGCTGGCCAAGGACGGCACGTTCAAGAGTTTTGGAGAGAAAAGAAAGAAGGGATACTGGTCTGTAGTTGTTGACATCGGAGGGATCGAGTGTAGGTTTTTTCAGAAGGGGTGCAACTCTCGCTCTCTTGAAGACGGAAGGGACGTAGCCAGCGGTCAAGGATGAGTTGATGAGCGAGGTGAGGTAGGGGAGAAGGTCTCCGGAAATGGTCTGGAGAAGAGAGGAGGGGATAGGGTCAAGTGGGCAGGTTGTTGGGCGGCCGGCCGTCACAAGACGCGAGATTTCATCTGGAGAGAGAGGGGAGAAAGAGGTCAAAGCACAGGGTAGGGCAGTGTGAGCAGGACCAGCGGTGTCGTTTGACTTAGCAAACGAGGATCAGATGTCGTTAACCTTCTTTTCAAAATGGTTGACGAAGTCATCCGCAGAGAGGGAGGAGGGGGGGGGGGGAGGATTCAGGAGGGAGGAGAAGGTAGCAAAGAGCTTCCTAGGGTTAGAGGCAGATGCTTGGAATTTAGAGTGGTAGAAGGTGGCTTTAGCAGCAGAGACAGAAGAGGAAAATGTAGAGAGGAGGGAGTGAAAGGATGCCAGGTCCGCAGGGAGGCGAGTTTTCCTCCATTTCCGCTCGGCTGCCCGGAGCCCTGTTCTGTGAGCTCGCAGTGAGTCGTCGAGCCACGGAGCAGGAGGGGAGGACCGAGCCGGCCTGGAGGATAGAGGACAGAGAAAATCAAGGGATGCAGAGAGGGAGGAGAGGAGGGTTGAGGAGGCAGAATCAGGAGATAGGTTGGAGAAGGTTTGAGCAGAGGGAAGAGATGATAGGATGGAAGAGGAGAGAGTAGCGGGAGAGAGAGAGCGAAGGTTGGGACGGCGCAATACCATCCGAGTAGGGGCAGAGTGAGAAGTGTTGGATGAGAGGGAAAAGGATACAAGGTAGGTGTCAGAGACTTGGAGGGGAGTTGCAATGAGATTAGTGGAAGAACAGCATCTAGTAAAGATGAGGTCAAGCGTATTGCCAGCCTTGTGAGTAGGGGGGGAAGGTGAGAGGGTGAGGTCAAAAGAGGAGAGGAGTGGAAAGAAGGAGGCAGAGAGGAATGAGTCAAAGGTAGACGTGGGGAGGTTAAAGTCACCCAGAACTGTGAGAGGTGAGCCATCCTCAGGAAAGGAACTTATCAAGGCGTCAAGCTCATTGATGAACTCTCCAAGGGAACCTGGAGGGCGATAAATGATAAGGATGTTAAGCTTGAAAGGGCTGGTAACTGTGACAGCATGGAATTCAAATGAGGAGATAGACAGATGGGTCAGGGGAGAAAGAGAGAATGTCCACTTGGGAGAGATGAGGATTCCAGTGCCACCACCCCGCTGGCTCGATGCTCTAGGGGTATGCGAGAACACGTGGGCAGACGAGGAGAGAGCAGTAGGAGTAGCAGTGTTATCTGTGGTAATCCATGTTTCCGTCAGCGCCAGGAAGTCTAGGGACTGGAGGGTAGCATAGGCTGAGATGAACTCAGCCTTGTTGGCCGCAGACCGGCAGTTCCAGAGGCTGCCGGAGACCTGGAACTCCACGTGGGTCGTGCGCGCTGGGACCACCAGGTTAGAGTGGCAGCAGCCACGCGGTGTGGAGCGTTTGTATGGCCTGTGCAGAGGGGAGAGAACAGGGATAGACAGACACATAGTTGACAAGCTACAGAAGAAGCTACGCTAATGCAAAGGAGATTGGAATGACAAGTGGACTACACGTCTCGAATGTTAAGCTTACGTTGCAAAAATCGTATTGACTAAAATGACGAAAATGATACAGTACTGCTGGCTGGTGGAGTAGGCTAGCTAGCAGTGGCTGCGTTGTTGACTTTGAACGTGTAGCTGGCTAGGTAACCTCGATAGTTTCAGTACTACACCTTGTCATGATACAAAAGCAACTTTGTAGCTAGCTAACATAACACTAATCAAGACGTTCCTTTGTAATGTATTTAGTTTCTACAATGCTGCTCGTCGGTAATAGTTGGCTGGGTTTGGAAAAATGGCGTCGCGGGGGACGGAAATAGCTGGCCAGCTAACCTCGATAATTACTAAACTACACAATTATCAAGCTATGACAAAGACAACTATGTAGCTAGCTAGCTAACACTGCACTAGTCAAATCGTTCCGTTGTAAAGTATTAGTATCTACAGCGCTGCTAGTCGGTAACGGTTGGCTAGCTAGCAGTGGGTTAATGATGACTAGGTGTGTTGACTAAGTCTGGCGTCGCGTTGCGGCTGGCTAGCTAGCCTCGATAATTACTCTAACTACACAATTATCTTAGATGCAAAGACAGTAAAGATAACTATGTAGCTGGCTAACTAACACTAACACTACACTAATCAAGTCGTTCCGTTGTAATGTAATAGTTTCTACAGTGCTGCTAGTCGGTAGAAGTTAGCTGGTTGGCTAGCTAGCAGTGTTGACTAGCTAGCTAGCAGTGATGACTACGTTAGGAGGACGAAGATAGCTAACCTCCTGCCTACAAAGGAATCTAAAAAGTTACCTGTAAAGTTAGTCCAAACAATTCAAACAACGTTTCTAATCCAACCTCAGGTACTCTAATAGATAAATAATCGATAAAATTTAAGACGGAATACACTCATTCACGCGCGCCAAAAGACTAGAGTCCTTCTGAGGGATACTTCGAAAGAATATGAATACTTATTAATTTTTCAAAAAACAAGCATGAAACAATTTCTAAAGACTGTTGACATCTAGTGGAAGCCATCGGAACTGCAATCTGGGTCCTAATTATTAGACTTTCCCATAGAAAAGCATTGAAAAGTCCAATGACCTCAACAACAAAAAAATCCTTGATGGATTGTCCTCGGGGTTTTGCCTGCCAAATCAGTTTTGTTATACTCTCAGACATTATTTTAACAGTTTTAAAAACTGTTTTCTATCCAATACTACTGTATATGCATATCCAAGCTTCTGGGCCTGAGTAACAGGCAGTTTACTTTGGGCACCTCAGTCATCCAAACTTCCGAATACTGCCCCCTAGCCTTAAAGTTAAGATAGGAATGTGATTTTAGGAGCCATAAGAGATCATTTGTCTCCTATAAACTTTGCACAGTAAGTAGCCACGCCCCGAGTGAGGTCAGAGAGCATGTCAGCCTGATGGAACCGCCCCTTTCGACCAGAGTGCATAAAGTATTGGTTAAGAAATGAACATTCAGACCAAAGAGGCATGTAGATGCAGCTCACGTCCAAAGTGGTTCGGACTCTGAAATCTCAACACGAGTTAGAGACGATAGTCACCTCCCGGACAATCACTGGTACGGCTGATTAGCTGTCCTAAGTAAAGTATATAGAAAGCTCATTTAAGTGGGACCACTCTACTACAGTCGTGGCCAAAAGTTTTGAGAATGACACACATATTAATTTTCACAAAGTTTGCTGCTTCAGTGTCTTTAGATATTTTTGTCAGATGTTACTATGGAATACTGAAGTATAATTACAAGCATTTCATAGGTGTCAAAGGCTTTTATTGACAATTACATGAAGTTGATGCAAAGAGTCAATATTTGCAGTGTTGACCCTTCTTTTTTAAGACCTCTGCAATCTGCCCTGGCATGCTGTCAATTAACTTCTGGGCCACATCCTGACTGATGGCAGCCCATTCTTGCATAATCAATGCTTGGAGTTTGTCAGAATTTGTGGGTTTTTGTTTGTCCACCCGCCTCTTGAGGATTGACCACAAGTTCTCAATGGGATTAAGGTCTGGGGAGTTTCCTGGCCATGGACCCAAAATATCAATGTTTTGTTCCCCGAGCCACTTAGTTATCACTTTTGCCTTATGGCAAGGTGCTCCATCATGCTGGAAAAGGCATTGTTCGTCACCAAACTGTTCCTGGATGGTTGGGAGAAGTTGCTGTCGGAGGATGTGTTGGTACCATTCTTTATTCATGGCTGTGTTCTTAGGCAAAATTGTGAGTGAGCCCACTCCCTTGGCTGAGAAGCAACCCCACACATGAATGGTCTCAGGATGCTTTACTTTTGGCATGACACAGGACTGATGGCAGCGCTCACCTTGCCTTCTGCGGACAAGCTTTTTTCCGGATGCCCCAAACAATCGGAAAGGGGATTCATCAGAGAAAATGACTTTACCCCAGTCCTCAGCATTCCAATCCCTGTACCTTTTGCAGAATACCAGAAGTCTTCGCCTCACTGTGCGTGCAGATGCACTCACAACTGCCTGCTGCCATTCCTGAGCAAGCTCTGTACTGGTGGTGCCCCGATCCCGCAGCTGAATCAAATTTAGGAGACGGTCCTGGCGCTTGCTGGACTTTCTTGGGCGCCCTGAAGCGTTCTCCACAACAATTGAACCACTCTCCTTGAAGTTCTTGATGATCCGATAAATGGTTGATTTAGGTGCAATCTTACTGGCAGCAATATCCTTGCGTGTGAAGCCCTTTTTGTGCAAAGCAATAATGACGGCACATGTTTCCTTGCAGGTAACCATGATTGACAGAGGAAGAATAATGATTCCAAGCACCTTTTGAAGCTTCCAGTCTGTTATTCAAACTCAATCAGCATAACAGAGTGATCTCCAGCCTTGTCCTCGTCAACACTCACACCTGTGTTAACGAGAGAGTCACTGACATGATGTCAGCTGGTCCTTTTGTGGCATGGCTGAAATGCAGTGGACATGTTTTTGGGGGATTCAGTTCATTTGCATGGCAAAGAGGGACTTTGCAATTAATTGCAATTCATCTGATCACTCTTCATAACATTCTGGAGTATATGCAAATTGCCATCATACAAACTGAGGCAGCAGACTTTGTGAAAATTAATATTTGTGTCATTCTCAAAACTTTTGGCCACAACTGTACTCTTCTCAAATCACCGTAGTACGCTACTCTCATCACCCAATGGGAACTATCGACCCTGCTGGCTAGCCTATCTTCAAAGGAGCATCTTCCAGAGTGAACAACAGTAGAAGAGACGGGTCCGGACCCTTTTGGACAATCAGAGCCTTACAAGGGTCCCGCTGAAAGGCCCAACACCCTTCCTAAGAAGGCCTGGTTCTGACAGATACATGGCATACGAAGACATTCACACGTAATTACATTCTTGATTTCTTACTCCAAACGGGCGGCGGTTCGTGTGCAAAGTATATGATTACTGTGAGAGTGGTTTCTAAAATGTATCAACGATAAGTGTCTCTCTTTCTCTCTCTCGCTCTCTCCAGATTGTATAACTGGCCAGTGACAGGACAGGCATCAAATGGAAGGGATATATTTAGGACTAGTATGTGGCAGGCAGAGAAGGCCCCTGAACTTAGTGGCTGTAGTGGAAAAACCTCCTCAGTTATAACATTTGTCCCAAATGAGACACTATTCCTGGTCTAAAACGAATGCATTATACGGGGAATACGATGCCATCCTGGACTCCCGAGTGGCGCAGGGGTTTAATTAAGGCACTGCATCTCAGTGCTAGAGGCATCACTACAGACCCTGGTTCGATTCCAGGCTGTATCACAACCGGCCGTGATTGGGAGTCCCATAGGGCTGCACACAATTGGCCCAGCGTTGTCCCGGTTAGGATTTTGCTGGGGTAGGCCGTCATTGTAAGTAAGAATTTGTTCTTAACTGACTTGCCTATTTAAATAAAGGTTACATAAAGTCCTGAACAGAGCTGGTAACTTTACTCTCTGCAGCTGTGCTGTGCTTAGCCACCCTATGCCAAAAGACATATTGCACTCCAGTGATCAGGGTATGCCAAGCGTCTGTTGGAATTCTGTCAGTTTACATATCACAGTCTTAAAGCAAGGGCCGTGGGATTCTAAAAGAGCAGTATATCTCACAGGTTATATAGTCAAAGAAATATGTAACTTTGATGTGTGTTTCTAGGATGAAAGATCATTGAAATGTGTTAAGATAGGGAAAGGAAGATGTTCTGTATAAAATGGTACAGGGCTTGAGTTCACTGATCTTCTAAAGGCTCCTCAATGATCGCCAAAGAACAGATTAAGGATAATGATTGCGATGTGGAAAGGAGTTTAATGAAGCATTGTAACATGTCAGATTTCTGTTTTTAGACCAATTCCCTCTTCTGTCTTCAGATCTTCATGCTCTGACATCATTCATTCTGACAGTGAAATCATCTCACCTGTGATATACAATTTTTATCATCACAACGAGCGTTTCTCTCTACAGTACGATGCTCCGAAGAGCAAACATCTCGTAAAATGGCTCCATCGCTTTTCACAGTTTGACCTGGATCATCTGTATACATGCTTTGAACCACAGTTGAACCATATTTCTGTCATAGTATATCACCCCTCTTACTGTGAGACATTACAGTTTTAACAGCTTCCATGTAGATTTCAACAGGTTGTTTTTTAGGTGCATTATTCTGAGAGATTAAGTGACTGAATAAGTATAATGCTATTTCTGGATAAAGGTATGCATGCAGACACATGGATGTAACCCACATGTTGTTCTCTCTGTTATTCTCCATCTGTCTGTATATATATATTTCTATCAAGCAAAGATAGAATCAGAATAATTTATGTTAGTGCTCTTGTATTAGAGAGTGATAACATACAGCAATAGTCTTTCACATTTATACCATGAGTCATTATTCATTTCCCCCCATCCTTTCCAGAGATAAGGATGTGCTCAGATGGTACAGTCGGTCGGACTGGCCATCTGGCATTTCGGGCAAATGCCAGATAGGCTGGTCCATTTTTAGCCCGGTGGTCCTGTTTAACTTGGGTTGTTTGCGCAAAATGATAATTATTTGGCTAATTACGGGAGCCTCAATGTGTCGCGGCCTCAAGGGGGAAAAAAGGGGGCCGTGTGTTAGAAATGCCAGGGCCGATTTCTGATCCCAGTCTGCCCCTGGGTACAGTTGGCGTAGACATCCAGTGTTGGGGAGAAGCTGAGAATCCCTTGGCCCTGGCAGGGTGGGTGGTTCTGGGCTGTGTTTCTCTCTGATGACAGAAGAGTGTTGGAGGCCAGGGACCTGCTGTTGTAGCACATTAACAGCAGGTGGTAGAGAGACCAGAACAACACCAATGTACCCCTCCAGATGTGATTCTGCTAATTGAAGCTAATTAGAGGACCTGTTTTTCAGAATGTCGTCATTAGCGTTTGGTGCTCGTCGCAATCTGTCATTTGTAATGTTGGTTGTTGTAGAAAGAAGGGCGTTGGTGGTAATTAATGAATGTTCAGTACTTATGTTTCCATGGTTTTGTACGTTGTGTCTGTATGCGGACATGTTTCTTCTCATTGTGAAACAACGGTTATCTCACATAAGTCTTTGAATGATAAAAGCTGAATGTGTTAATTTATTTCTGACAAATGACTTTATAGTGAAGAATAAAACAGCACAACCTTCTACAGTATGAGTATACAGTACAGTTGTCTCCTACCAGACTACCAGTCTACAGTATGAGTATACAGTTGTCTCCTACCAGACTACCAGTCTACAGTATGAGTATACAGTTGTCTCCTACCAGACTACCAGACTACATTATGAGTATACAGTTGTCTCCTACCAGACTACCAGTCTACAGTATGAGTATACAGTACAGTTGTCTCCTACCAGACTACAGTATGAGTATAGAGTACAGTTGTCTCCTACCAGACTACCAGTCTACAGTATGAGTATACAGTACAGTTGTCTCCTACCAGACTACCAGACTACAGTATGAGTATACAGTTTTCTCCTACTAGACTACCAGTCTACAGTATGACTATACAGTACAGTGGTCTCCTACCAGACTACAGTATGAGTATATAGTACAGTTGTCTCCTACCAGACTACAGTATGAGTATACAGTTGTCTCCTACCAGACTACCACTCTACAGTATGAGTATACAGTACAGTTGTCTCCTACCAGACTACCAGACTACAGTATGAGTATACAGTACAGTGGTCTCCTACCAGTCTACAGTATGAGTATACAGTACAGTTGTCTCCTACCAGACTACCAGACTACAGTATGAGTATACAGTTGTCTCCTACCAGACTACCAGTCTACAGTATGAGTATACAGTACAGTGGTCTCCTACCAGTCTACAGTATGAGTATACAGTACAGTTGTCACCTACCAGACTACCAGACTACAGTATGAGTATACAGTTGTCTCCTACCAGACTACCAGTCTACAGTATGAGTATACAGTACAGTGGTCTCCTACCAGTCTACAGTATGAGTATACAGTACAGTTGTCTCCTACCAGACTACCAGACTATAGTATGAGTATACAGTTGTCTCCTACCAGACTACCAGACTACAGTATGAGTATACAGTACAGTTGTCTCCTACCAGACTACCAGACTACAGTATGAGTATACAGGTGTCTCCTACCAGACTACCAGTCTACAGTATGAGTATACAGTACAGTGGTCTCCTACCAGTCTACAGTATGAGTATACAGTACAGTGGTCTCCTACCAGACTACCAGACTACAGTATGAGTATACAGTACAGTGGTCTCCTACCAGTCTACAGTATGAGTATACAGTACAGTGGTCTCCTACCAGACTACCAGACTACAGTATGAGTATACAGTACAGTGGTCTCCTACCAGTCTACAGTATGAGTATACAGTACAGTGGTCTCCTACCAGACTACCAGCCTACAGTATGAGTATACAGTACAGTGGTCTCCTACCAGACTACCAGACTACAGTATGAGTATACAGTACAGTGGTCTCCTACCAGACTACAGTATGAGTATACAGTACAGTTGTCTCCTACCAGACTACCAGACTACAGTATGAGTATACAGTTGTCTCCTACCAGTCTACAGTATGAGTATACAGTACAGTGGTCTCCTACCAGACTACCCGTCTACAGTATGAGTATACAGTGGTCTCCTACCAGTCTACAGTATGAGTATACAGTACAGTTTTCTCCTACCAGACTACCAGTCTACAGTATGAGTATACAGTACAGTTGTCTCCTACCAGACTACCAGTCTACAGTATGAGTATACAGTGGTCTCCTACCAGTCTACAGTATGAGTATACAGTACAGTGGTCTCCTACCAGACTACAGTATGAGTATACAGTACAGTGGTCTCCTACCAGACTACCAGACTACAGTATGAGTATACAGTACAGTTGTCTCCTACCAGACTACAGTATGAGTATACAGTACAGTTGTCTCCTACTAGACTACCAGACTACAGTATGAGTATACAGTACAGTTGTCTCCTACTAGACTACCAGACTACAGTATGAGTATACAGTACAGTTGTCTCCTACCAGACTACCAGTCTACAGTATGAGTATACAGTACAGTGGTCTCCTACCAGACTACAGTATGAGTATACAGTACAGTTGTCTCCTACCAGACTACCAGTCTACAGTATGAGTATACAGTTGTGTCCTACTAGACTACCAGTCTACAGTATGAGTATACAGTACAGTTGTCTCCTACCAGACTACCAGTCTACAGTATGAGTATACAGTTGTCTCCTACCAGACTACCAGTCTACAGTATGAGTATACAGTACAGTTGTCTCCTACTAGACTACCAGACTACAGTATGAGTATACAGTACAGTTGTCTCCTACGAGACTACCAGTCTACAGTATGAGTATACAGTTCAGTTGTCTCCTACCAGACTACCAGTCTACAGTATGAGTATACAGTTGTCTCCTACCAGACTACAGTATGAGTATACAGTTGTCTCCTACCAGTCTACAGTATGAGTATACAGTACAGTTGTGTCCTACCAGACTACCAGTCTACAGTATGAGTATACAGCAGTTGTCTCCTACCAGACTACAGTATGAGTATACAGTACAGTTGTCTCCTACTAGACTACAGTATGAGTATACAGTACAGTGGTCTCCTACCAGACTACCAGTCTACAGTATGAGTATACAGTACAGTTGTCTCCTACTAGACTACAGTATGAGTATACAGTACAGTGGTCTCCTACCAGACTACCAGACTACAGTATGAGTAAACAGTACAGTGGTCTCCTACCAGACTACAGTATGAGTATACAGTACAGTTGTCTCCTACTAGTCTACAGTGTGAGTATACAGTACAGTTGTCTCCTACCAGACTACCAGTCTACAGTATGAGTATACAGTACAGTTGTCTCCTACTAGACTACCAGGCTACAGTATGAGTATACAGTACAGTTGTCTCCTACCAGACTACCAGTCTACAGTATGAGTATACAGTTGTCTCCTACCAGACTACCAGTCTACAGTATGAGTATACAGTACAGTTGTCTCCTACTAGACTACCAGACTACAGTATGAGTATACAGTACAGTTGTCTCCTACGAGACTACCAGTCTACAGTATGAGTATACAGTTCAGTTGTCTCCTACCAGACTACCAGTCTACAGTATGAGTATACAGTTGTCTCCTACCAGACTACAGTATGAGTATACAGTTGTCTCCTACCAGTCTACAGTATGAGTATACAGTACAGTTGTCTCCTACCAGACTACCAGTCTACAGTATGAGTATACAGCAGTTGTCTCCTACCAGACTACAGTATGAGTATACAGTACAGTTGTCTCCTACTAGACTACAGTATGAGTATACAGTACAGTGGTCTCCTACCAGACTACCAGTCTACAGTATGAGTATACAGTACAGTTGTCTCCTACTAGACTACAGTATGAGTATACAGTACAGTGGTCTCCTACCAGACTACCAGACTACAGTATGAGTAAACAGTACAGTGGTCTCCTACCAGACTACAGTATGAGTATACAGTACAGTTGTCTCCTACTAGTCTACAGTGTGAGTATACAGTACAGTTGTCTCCTACCAGACTACCAGTCTACAGTATGAGTATACAGTACAGTTGTCTCCTACCAGACTACCAGACTACAGTATGAGTATACAGGTGTCTCCTACCAGACTACCAGTCTACAGTATGAGTATACAGTACAGTGGTCTCCTACCAGTCTACAGTATGAGTATACAGTACAGTGGTCTCCTACCAGACTACCAGACTACAGTATGAGTATACAGTACAGTGGTCTCCTACCAGTCTACAGTATGAGTATACAGTACAGTGGTCTCCTACCAGACTACCAGACTACAGTATGAGTATACAGTACAGTGGTCTCCTACCAGTCTACAGTATGAGTATACAGTACAGTGGTCTCCTACCAGACTACCAGCCTACAGTATGAGTATACAGTACAGTGGTCTCCTACCAGACTACCAGACTACAGTATGAGTATACAGTACAGTGGTCTCCTACCAGACTACAGTATGAGTATACAGTACAGTTGTCTCCTACCAGACTACCAGACTACAGTATGAGTATACAGTTGTCTCCTACCAGTCTACAGTATGAGTATACAGTACAGTGGTCTCCTACCAGACTACCCGTCTACAGTATGAGTATACAGTGGTCTCCTACCAGTCTACAGTATGAGTATACAGTACAGTTGTCTCCTACCAGACTACCAGTCTACAGTATGAGTATACAGTACAGTTGTCTCCTACCAGACTACCAGTCTACAGTATGAGTATACAGTGGTCTCCTACCAGTCTACAGTATGAGTATACAGTACAGTGGTCTCCTACCAGACTACAGTATGAGTATACAGTACAGTGGTCTCCTACCAGACTACCAGACTACAGTATGAGTATACAGTACAGTTGTCTCCTACCAGACTACAGTATGAGTATACAGTACAGTTGTCTCCTACTAGACTACCAGACTACAGTATGAGTATACAGTACAGTTGTCTCCTACTAGACTACCAGACTACAGTATGAGTATACAGTACAGTTGTCTCCTACCAGACTACCAGTCTACAGTATGAGTATACAGTACAGTGGTCTCCTACCAGACTACAGTATGAGTATACAGTACAGTTGTCTCCTACCAGACTACCAGTCTACAGTATGAGTATACAGTTGTGTCCTACTAGACTACCAGTCTACAGTATGAGTATACAGTACAGTTGTCTCCTACCAGACTACCAGTCTACAGTATGAGTATACAGTTGTCTCCTACCAGACTACCAGTCTACAGTATGAGTATACAGTACAGTTGTCTCCTACTAGACTACCAGACTACAGTATGAGTATACAGTACAGTTGTCTCCTACGAGACTACCAGTCTACAGTATGAGTATACAGTTCAGTTGTCTCCTACCAGACTACCAGTCTACAGTATGAGTATACAGTTGTCTCCTACCAGACTACAGTATGAGTATACAGTTGTCTCCTACCAGTCTACAGTATGAGTATACAGTACAGTTGTGTCCTACCAGACTACCAGTCTACAGTATGAGTATACAGCAGTTGTCTCCTACCAGACTACAGTATGAGTATACAGTACAGTTGTCTCCTACTAGACTACAGTATGAGTATACAGTACAGTGGTCTCCTACCAGACTACCAGTCTACAGTATGAGTATACAGTACAGTTGTCTCCTACTAGACTACAGTATGAGTATACAGTACAGTGGTCTCCTACCAGACTACCAGACTACAGTATGAGTAAACAGTACAGTGGTCTCCTACCAGACTACAGTATGAGTATACAGTACAGTTGTCTCCTACTAGTCTACAGTGTGAGTATACAGTACAGTTGTCTCCTACCAGACTACCAGTCTACAGTATGAGTATACAGTTGTCTCCTACCAGACTACCAGTCTACAGTATGAGTATACAGTACAGTTGTCTCCTACTAGACTACCAGACTACAGTATGAGTATACAGTACAGTTGTCTCCTACGAGACTACCAGTCTACAGTATGAGTATACAGTTCAGTTGTCTCCTACCAGACTACCAGTCTACAGTATGAGTATACAGTTGTCTCCTACCAGACTACAGTATGAGTATACAGTTGTCTCCTACCAGTCTACAGTATGAGTATACAGTACAGTTGTCTCCTACCAGACTACCAGTCTACAGTATGAGTATACAGCAGTTGTCTCCTACCAGACTACAGTATGAGTATACAGTACAGTTGTCTCCTACTAGACTACAGTATGAGTATACAGTACAGTGGTCTCCTACCAGACTACCAGTCTACAGTATGAGTATACAGTACAGTTGTCTCCTACTAGACTACAGTATGAGTATACAGTACAGTGGTCTCCTACCAGACTACCAGACTACAGTATGAGTAAACAGTACAGTGGTCTCCTACCAGACTACAGTATGAGTATACAGTACAGTTGTCTCCTACTAGTCTACAGTGTGAGTATACAGTACAGTTGTCTCCTACCAGACTACCAGTCTACAGTATGAGTATACAGTACAGTTGTCTCCTACTAGACTACCAGGCTACAGTATGAGTATACAGTACAGTTGTCTCCTACCAGACTACCAGTCTACAGTATGAGTATACAGTTGTCTCCTACCAGACTACCAGTCTACAGTATGAGTATACAGTACAGTTGTCTCCTACTAGACTACCAGACTACAGTATGAGTATACAGTACAGTTGTCTCCTACGAGACTACCAGTCTACAGTATGAGTATACAGTTCAGTTGTCTCCTACCAGACTACCAGTCTACAGTATGAGTATACAGTTGTCTCCTACCAGACTACAGTATGAGTATACAGTTGTCTCCTACCAGTCTACAGTATGAGTATACAGTACAGTTGTCTCCTACCAGACTACCAGTCTACAGTATGAGTATACAGCAGTTGTCTCCTACCAGACTACAGTATGAGTATACAGTACAGTTGTCTCCTACTAGACTACAGTATGAGTATACAGTACAGTGGTCTCCTACCAGACTACCAGTCTACAGTATGAGTATACAGTACAGTTGTCTCCTACTAGACTACAGTATGAGTATACAGTACAGTGGTCTCCTACCAGACTACCAGACTACAGTATGAGTAAACAGTACAGTGGTCTCCTACCAGACTACAGTATGAGTATACAGTACAGTTGTCTCCTACTAGTCTACAGTGTGAGTATACAGTACAGTTGTCTCCTACCAGACTACCAGTCTACAGTATGAGTATACAGTACAGTTGTCTCCTACTAGTCTACAGTGTGAGTATACAGTACAGTTGTCTCCTACCAGACTACCAGTCTACAGTATGAGTATACAGTACAGTTGTCTCCTACTAGACTACCAGGCTACAGTATGAGTATACAGTACAGTTGTCTCCTACTAGACTACCAGACTACAGTATGTCCAAAAGTCTCATCAAAAGTGCCTATAGATGTCCTCATTGTCATCTAGCCTGGTAGTGGAGATGGCTGTCCAGGCCTCGGCGCTGCTCCAGGAATCCAGCATTGGAAGAGATGTTTCTGTTTGCAGCCTTGTTGGTATCCACCAGGGGTCAGTTCCTCGTTGATCATCAGGTAGGCCAGGACCAGACTGGAGGGGCGACTCAGACCCATCGCACAGTGGACCAACATCTTACCTGTCAGGCCTGGGGGAGCGAAGAAAGGTAGGCACACTTAGTCAGCTCTCATTTAGTTACATTTAGAAGACGACACGGGTACAAAGGTAATTCCATTACATGTGTAATACTTAAATACATAGGTAATAAAATTACATTGTTACTTAAAAACATACTTTTTTTTTTTTTTTTCCTTAACTGCATTGTTGGTTAAGGGCTTGAAAGTACCAATTTCACTGTAAGGTCTGTTGTTTTCAGCGCATGTGACAAATAACATTTGATTTGATAAAAAAAAATACAAAAATACAAAAATATGTAACGTAATTTCATTCACTACCTAAGTGATGTCTCAACTCACCCAAATTCCTGGCAACAGGGGTTTCATTTAAAGTATCCCATTTACGTAGTAGAAGAACATCGCATGGATTACTTGTTGTTCATTTCATATTGTGTCAAACTGAATTACAGACCTGTAGGCTTAATATAAAAATTGAGTACTTTTTTAAATTGCTTTCCTCCCAAAAGTTTTCTTTCAACAATGTTGCAACAAATGTTTCTACACGGTAATCCGTGGTTTCTCTTATCCTACTTAGGAGCTTAGGGCCCATAGGAGCGGGTAATTGAACTGTCTTCCAGCCTGTGTTTCTGCTAGGGATTACTATAGGCCCCGATACACACTGAAGCACTAGTCAGATCAGCCAGCCAGCATGTGGAGGAGGGGAGGGGAGGGGAGGCATCATATGCGTCCCAAATATTAACCTATTCCCTACATAGTACACAACTATTTACTAGGGTCCCATGGGGAATGGGAATAGGCAACAGGGTGCCATTTGGGACACAGGCATCATCTAATTACTGCCATGTCATATATTGGATCACTCTGCATAACAGGGACAGGAAGTAGCAACTCTGTTACAGCACAAGGCCACAAACATAATTGTGTAATTTCCATGTCCAATGAAAGTGTTGCTTACAAATTACCAGGGCAATCCATTTAAAACCAATTTTCTTGTCCAAGGTTCCTGGCTTATGAGGAGTTCACTGTGGGGTACGATATTAACTTGATATTGCCCTGTCCAAGGTCCCCGGCTTATGAGGTTACTGTGGGGTACGATATTAGCTTAATGTTATGTTTTAGCAGCTTTGTGATTTGCATTTTAACTGCTAATGGAATGGAAGGGAGGATTGCTGCATGTTGTTGGAACTGACAGACGAATTATATTTGAATATACAATTCATTCACAAACAATGTAATTTTAATGGTACATTTATAGGTAATTATACAGAGTGAATAGACTAAAAGAGAAAGCCTTCTGCGTGGTAAAACGAAAAGCCTTCTGCATAGTAAAAGAGAAAACATTTTGCATGGTAAAACGAAAAGCCTTCTGCATAGTAAAAGAGAAAACATTTTGCATGGTAAAAAGCTTCTGTAAAACACTTTGCGACAACCGGTGATGTAAAAAGGGCTTTATAAAATACCTTTGATTGATTGCTTACCGTTGGGCGAGCTCAGGGCGGTCTTGATGAATTTGGCTGCAGAGCAGAAGAAGGGGCAGAGGTCAAAGGAGGCCATGTGGAATGGCTCTAGTCCATGGGGTTTGTAGTGTCCCTGTAGTAGCCCGTGTTTGCCTTAAACTTCCAATCCGCTGCGTTCAGGACGTGGGTTACGTGATGAGCCTAGAGTGTCTTCTTGTCTTTGGCTGCATACCTAACGACACAGAATCACAAGAGGTCAGGGTTCATTTTAATTCAAGTTTAGTCAATTCAGGTCAGGAAGTAAAGGAAAAGAATCGACGGACATTGGAATTTTAGTTTGCTTCCTGAATTGAATTAATTGAATTGGAATGTCAGTATATTTCCTGAATTGACTGAATTGAAATGTAATTGGAATTTCAGTATACTTCCTGAATTGAAATTGACCCCAACCCTGTATTTTCTTCTCTGGTTCAAACCATCAACTCATGCCCCCTCAACTCACATCACTCCTTACACAGCAAATGTATCTAGTGTTGATTTTTCAGTGTAACATTTCTAGGTTAAGTGTTAAATTAACATTAATTGGTGTAAAAGAACCCCAGTGTTGTTGTTAATAACCAGTGTTAAAGCAAAACCACGCCCAACATTATCATATTTCCCAGGATGCTCTATTGCAGGTTGATTTTTTTAGAATTGGTTGTTTCAATATGTATGTTTTTGCATGTACATTGATTTATTAATTAATCTTGTCACATTGTGTTACAGCCTGACTTTAAAATGGATAAAATAAAAAAAAATCTCACCCATCTACACACAATGCACCATAATGAAAAAGTGAAAACATGTTTTTAGAAATATTTACATGTGTATTGAAAAATAAATACAGCAATATCGAATTGATATAAGTATTCTCACCCTTGAGTCAATACTTTGTAGAAGCACCTTAGACAGCAATTACTGCTGAGAGTTTTTCCGGGTAAGTGTCTAAGCGCTTTCCACACCTTGATTGAGCAGTATTTGCACATTATTATTTTTGAATGTCTTAAAGCTCTGTCAAATTGGTTGTTGATCATTGCTAGACAACCATTTTCAGGTCTTGCCATAGATTTTCAAGTAGATTTAAATCAAAACTGTAACTCGGAACATTCACTGTTTTCTTGGTAAGCAACTCCAGTGTAGATTTGGCCTTGTGTTTTAGCAATTTATCCTGCTGAAAGGTGAATTCATCTCCCAGTGTTTGGTGGAATGCAGATTTTACCAGGTTTTCCTTTTGGATTTTGCCTGTGCTTAGCTCCCTTCCATTATTTTTTTTTCCTGAAAAACTCCCCGGTCCTTAACAATTACAAGCATAACCATAACATGATGCAGCCACCACTATGCTTGAAAATATGAGTGCTACTCAGTAATGTTGGAAAACCTCCCTGGTCTTCTTTTTACATGTCTATTTTCAAAGGATTAAACTAAGAACATGAATAATTTCATAGTTAAGAACACTATAACAATATGGAAGAAAAATAAACGTATTCTATAAGAAATAATATCATTCCCTATAAACACAACCTTATGGAACATTCCTTGGATAACTTTTCAGAATTCACCTATAAATTGATCCACATGGAAAACTAATGGCAATTACCTGGTAATAGGAAATACATTTATTTCTATGACAGCTTTAAAAAGCTATTTTGGATTGACCAATGTAGATATTTTCAAAAAATACATGCAACTTAAAAGTTTTATATCACAAAATTTCGATTTGAAATCTTTTGGGCATCAACACAATCTTATTTGAGTTAGAAAATGATGTTCATATGATAGGGAAGATATACTAAACCCGGCAGAGAGCCTATCCAACTGACAATCTCGTAGGAAAAAAAATATTAACTATTGGAACCAAGACTTAAAAAATAACTAATATTGGCACAAGATGGAAGGAATGTTGGAACATAACTAACGATATTACAGTTAGGGAAAATGTACGTTTAATCCAGTATAAATGAATGTATAGAATGTATTATACAAGAGACAAAATTCACAAGTTCTACAACACAACGTGTCTGAAGTGTAAAACAATAAGGGTGATGTTGTGGATGTTTGTATGATGTTGTTTGTATGTGTACGTTTTGTATTGTTTATAAAATATATAAAATTAAATCGTACAAAAAAAAACTCCTTGGTCTTTGTGGTTAAATATCTGTTTGAAATTCACTTCTCGGGGGACCTTACAGATAATTGTATGTGTGGGTTACAGAGATGAGGTAACACTATTATTGCACACAGAGTAAGTCCACGCAACTTATGTGACTTGTTAAGCAAATCTTTACTCCTGAACTTATTTAGGCTTGCCATAACAAAGGGGTTGAATATTTATTGACTCAAGACATTTCAGCTTTTCATTTTTAATGAATTACTTTTTTTTTTTTTATTGAAAAACATAATTCCACTTTGACATAATGGGGTATTGTATGTGTCTCAATTTAATCAATTTATATTCAGGCTGTAACAGAACAAAATGTGGAAAAAAGTCAAGGGATGTGAATACTTTCTGAAGGCACTGTAAATAACATAAATTTGTTTTAGTTTTAGAGTCCTCACACGGGGGCACCAAATATGTCGTGTCTTTGGGGTACCATTAAACTGAAGACATGTTTATCAATTAACTCCCTGTAATTATTATCACGCGATTAAACTGATTAATCGTTTAATTGTAATCAACTAGGAGATCAGGGCACCAAGGAGAATATTCAGATTACAAAGCTATAATTTTCCTAATATAACTTTCCTATATTATAATATTATATTCTATTATAGTATAGGCCGATTATCTTCTGGTTTAAATGGTGTATTTTACCTCGCGTCCAGTCTCATTCCAAACGTCGTATATTGTTGTATCTGCACGAACCCAGTCTTTACTAAAATCATCCATACATCAATTGTCTTAAAATAATTGATTTACTACACTAAGTAACTAACAGAAAACATACAAACAGTAATTATCGTCACAAAGGATTGGTAGAGGAATGTGCCCTTGTGGGCTAAACAGGCAGGTCGGCCTGTTGAGCAATGGATCATAAACGGTCAGCTGAGAAGGTACACAGAGTTCATTAATATTAACAATTGACAATTGAAGGCTCGCTCATTCGGGAACAATTGCAATCAATATATATTTACGCTCATGTGTCGTCGGGATCCTTGCTCGAGCGTCGTTCTGATGGAGAGTTCTCTCTCTCGGTTAGAATGGATCTTTCAAAGCGACATTCATTAATGTCGTTATAGAATGGTGGTTTCGTTGGTCTTCGCATTCGATGATATAATTTACTTAGCTGCAGACTAATAATTAATATCACAGACTTGTTCTTATTCTGTCGGTCTCAATAGTCTAAAAGTTAACCACGTGGTATAGTTCACTTTCAGTAGAGGAATTGGATGGTAAAACCTATTGGCCATGGAGTGGAGGCCTGGTCTGGAGAAATGTAGCTCAGGGTATAGTTTTATAGTGACCATAGAACAGGCTTGTCAAATGACGCCTGGTCCTGTATGTGTCCCTGGGGGCGTGCCTATGACTGAGTTAGACTTGGTACAGAAATACAATTCTATCACATTAACATCAGTACATCGCATCTCAATGTATTACAAAAGCTTTATCCTTATTAATACATTCTATACAACCATGTGTATGCCAGTCTCAAGGCTGAGTCTATTATATAAACCGTTTTATGGTAATATGGCTATATTGTCTCTTCTGAGTATCACAAAATTGTACCAAGCGGACCAGTTCGTAGCTGGATTCTTCACCAATCTTCCATACCTTCTCCAGAACACACCTGTCGCTCGGTTCTCCAATTCTATGAGTTGGAAGAATTTCCTTTGTCTCTCTATGAAACATGTGGTAGGAGACGCTCCTCTTAGAGTTTTTACAACCCTTTCACACAGGGCCTGGGTTGGGGGGAAGGTAGGTTGGGGGATGGTACAAAGGGGAGGGGGTCAACTGTCCTCCCTGTACCAAAAGAGGCCAACGTCATGACAAAACTAATCCAATCTGTTACTTGGATTTATGGCACCCGTTACTGAAATGCTTGTTCAAGTTTAGATGGTTTAGGTTGTTCCATATCTTTGTCTTCCCGACCCTGCAGTCATTCTGAATACAGGTTCTGGATGAATCGAAATAAAAAATGTTGGATATCCCCACCCTGACTGGATGCCAATAGGAATTACACATCACTTTGCAAGCCATCATAATGTGATTTGCAAACCCTTGAGTTTCAGGCCACTATACTAGGGTAAAACTATGCCCTGAGAATAAGGCCTAATTAAATAGTTGTATTGGATGTAATTTTAATGTTATTATATTCACTTAGGATCTCACTTGCTGGGAGCCACAGAACACAAAAAAAAAGATACCGCAACAACCAAGTCTCTGTTACTAACAAATACAGTCATGGGTGGTAACTCTACAATTCACCAGAAATGAAAGGCATTCTGGGAAATAGGGAAATAAGGATTTACACTAAGCAGTGTGTGTATTTAACACTGAAAAGTGTGGACCCGTATAGACACTGGGCCAGTGTTCAATTTAACACTCTGTGTTGATTTAACAATGGAGAATTTGCTGTGCAGCAGACATTTTTAATACTGTGAGTACAGTACAGTACAGTACAGTACAGTGAGTGCATAAAGCACATTTTAGTATTTGCATGTGATCCCTGCGGGACTTGATCCCACATTCTTGTGGCAGTAGATGTCACTAGCAGGCTTGTCAAACATTTGAACTTAATAATGGATGAGCCTCAGTCAACCTGATGAAAGGGTGGTCCTCCTGGGTTATGCCAAGGTCATGGGTTCAAAAGACCGCACATACAGCACATACCAACACATACAGCACATAACAACACATACAGCACATACCAACACATACAAACACATACCAGCACATACCAACACATACAGCACACATACAGCACATACAATCACATACAGCACATACAAACACATACCAGCACATACAAACACATACCAACACATATAAAACACATACCGACACATATAAAACACATACAACACATACAGCACATACCAACACATATAAAACACATACCGACACATATAAAACACATACAACACATACCAACACATACAGCACATACCAACACATACAGCACATACCAACACATACAGCACATACCAACACATACAGCACATAACAACACATACAGCACATACCAACACATACAAACACATACCAGCACATACCAACACATACAGCACACATACAGCACATACAATCACATACAGCACATACAAACACATACAGCACACATACAAATACATACAAACACATACCAACACATACAGCACATACCAACACATACAAACACATACAGCACATACCAACACATACAGCACATACAAACACATACCAGCACATACAAACACATACCAACACATATAAAACACATACCGACACATATAAAACACATACAGCACATACAACACATACAGCACATACCACACATATAAAACACATACCGACACATATAAAACACATACAACACATACCAACACATACAGCACATACCAACACATACAGCACATACCAACACATACAGCACATACCAACACATACAGCACATACAAACACATACAGCACATACAGCACATACCAACACATACAAACACATACCAACACATACAGCACATACCAACACATACAGCACATACCAACACATACAGCACATACCAACACATACAGCACATACCAACACATACAAACACATATAAAACACATACAAACACATACCAACACATACAGCACATACCAACACATACAAACACATACCAACACATACAGCACATACCAACACATACAGCACATACCGACACATACAGCACATACCAACACATACAGCACATACCAACACATATAAAACACATACCAACACATATAGCACATACCAACACATACAGCACATACCAACACATACCAACACATACAAAACACACATACCAACACATACAAACACATACCAGCACATACCAACACATACAGCACATACCAACACATACCAACACATACAGCACATACCAACACATACAGCACATACCAACACATACAGCACATACCAACACATACAGCACATACCAACACATATAAAACACATACAACACATACAAATACATACAAACACATACCAACACATACCAACACATACAAACACATACAAACACATACAGCACACATACAAACACATACCAACACATATAGCTCATACCAACACATACAGCACATACCAACACATACAAACACATATAAAACACATACAACACATACAACACATACAAACACATACCAACACATACAAACACATACCAACACATACAGCACATACCAACACATACAGCACATACCAACACATACAACACATACCAACACATACAGCACATACCAACACATATAAAACACATACAACACATACCAACACATACCAACACATACAAACACATACAAACACATACAGCACATACAGCACATACAGCACATACAGCACATACCAACACATACAAACACATACAGCACACATACCAACACATATAGCACATACCAACACATACAGCACATACCAACACATACCAACACATACAAACACATATAAAACACATACAAACACATACCAACACATACAGCACATACCAACACATACAGCACATACCAACACATACAGCACATACCAACACATACAGCACATACCAACACATACAGCACATACCAACACATATAAAACACATACAACACATACCAACACATACCAACACATACAGCACATACCAACACATACAAACACATACCAACACATATAGCACATACCAACACATACCAACACATATAAAACACATACAAACACATACCAACACATACAGCACATACCAACACATACAGCACATACCAACACATACAGCACATACCAACACATATAAAACACATACAACACATACCAACACATACCAACACATACAGCACATACCAACACATACAAACACATACCAACACATATAGCACATACCAACACATACCAACACATATAAAACACATACAACACATACAAACACATATAGCACATACCAACACATACCAACACATATAAAACACATACAACACATACAAACACATACCAACACATACAGCACATACCAACACATACAGCACATACTACCAATGTAGAAACATCTAAGTAGTCCTATGTACAGTGGCTTGTGAAAGTATTCACCCCCCTTGGCATTTTCCCTATTTTGGTGCCTTACAACCTGGAATTAAAATGTATTTTACTTTTCACCCCCCCCCCCCCCCCCCAAAGTCAATACTTTGTAGAGCCATCTTTTGCAGCAATTACAGCTGCAAGTCTCTTGGAGTATGTCTCTATAAGCTTGGCACATCTAGCCACTGGGATTTTTGCCCATTCTTCAAGGCAAAACTGCATCAAGTTGGATGGGTCCACTTGTGTACAGCAATCTTTAAGTCATACCACAGATTCTCAATTGGATTGAGGTCTGGGCCATTCCAAGACACTTAAATGATTCCCCTTAAACCACTCGAGCATTACTTCAGCAGTATGCTTAGGGTCATTGTCCTGCTGGAAGGTGAACCTCCGTCCCAGTCTCAAATCTCTGGAAGACTGAAACAGGTTTCCCTCAACAATTTCCCTGTATTTAGCGCCATCCATCATTCCTTCAATTCTGACCAGTTTCCCAGTCCCTGCCGATGAAAAACATCCCCACAGAATGATGCTGCCACCACCATGCTTCACTGTGGGGATGGTGTTCTCGGGGTGATGTGAGGTGTTGGGTTTGCGCCAGACATAGCGTTTTCCTTGATGGCCAAAAAGCTCAATTTTAGTCTTATCTGAATAGAGTACCTTCTTCCATAAATTTGGGGAGTCTCCCACATGCCTTTTGATGAACACCAAACATCTTTTCTTGAAGCAATGGCTTTTTTTCTGGCCACTCTTCCGTAAAGCCCAGTTCTGTGGAGTGTACGGCTTACAGTGGTCCTATGGAAAGATACTCCGATCTCCGCTGTGGAGCTTTGCAGCTCCTTCAGGATTATATTTGGTCTCTTCGTTGCCTCTCTGATTAATGCCCTCCTTGCCTGGTCCGTGAGTTTTGGTGGGCGGTCCTTTGTTGGCAGGTTTGTTGTGGTGCCAGTTTCTTTCCATTTTTTAATAATGGATTTAATGGTGCTCAGTAGGATGTTCAAAGTTTCAGATATTTTTTTGTAACCCAACCCTGATCTGTACTTCTCCACAACTTTGTCCCTGACCTGTTTGGAGATCTTCTTGGTCTTCATGGTGCCGCTTGCTTAGTGGTGTTGCAGATTCTGTGGCATTTCAGAACAGGTGTGTATATATACTGCGATCATGTGACAGATCATGTGACACTTAGATTGCACACAGGTGGACTTTATTTAACTAATTATGTGACTTCTAAAGGTAATTGGTTGCACCAGATCTTATTTAGGGGCTTCATAGCAAAGGGGGTGAATACATATGCACGCACCACTTTTCCATTTGAATTTTTTTTTTTTTTTTTTAGTAGGAGGCGATCGAATAAACCCCCACTCCCCTCAATTCTGCTCGCATACATGCAATCTTTGGACAATAAAACGGACGAGTTACTGGGAAGATTAAACTACCAACGGGACATTAAAAACTGTAACATCTTATGCTTCACGGAGTCGTGGCTGAATGATGACAATGTCAACATACAGCTGGCTGGTTATACGATGAACCGGCAGGATAGAACAGCTGCGTCTGGTAAGACAAGGGGCGGCGGTCTATGTATTTTTGTAAACAACAGCTGGTGCACAATATCTAAGGAAGTCTCGAGCTATTGCTCGCCTGAGATATAGTTTCTCATGATAAGCTGCAGACCACATTACCTAACGAGAGAGTTTTCATCTATATTCTTAGTAGCTGTTTACATACCACCACAGTCACTAAGACAGCATTGAATGAGCTGTATTCCGCCATAAGCAAACAAGAAAATGCTCACCCAGAGGCGGCGCTCCTAGTAGCCGGGGACTTTAATGCAGGAAATCTTAAATCAGTTTTACATCATTTCTATCAGCATGTTAAATGTGCAACCAGAGGGAAAAGAACTCTGGACCACCTATACTCTACACACGGTGATGCATACAAAGCTCTCCCGTGCCCTCCATTTGGGAAATGTGATCATAATTCCACCCTCCTGATTCCTGCTTACAAGTAAAAATTCAAGCAGGAAGCACCAGTGACTAGCTCAATAAAAAGGTGGTCAGATGAAGCAGATGCTAAGCTACAGGACTGTTTTGCTAGCACAGACTGGAATATGTTCCGGGATTCCTCCAATGGCATTGAGGAGTACATCACATCTGTCATTGGCTTCATCAACAAGTGCAACGATGACGTCGTCCCCACTGTGACTGTACGTACATACCCCAACCAGAAGCCATGGATTACAGGCAGCATCCGCACTGAGCTAAAGGCTAGAGCTGCCGCTTTCAAGGAGCGGGACTCTAACCCGGAAGCTTATAAGAAGTCCCACTATGCCCTTGGATGAACCATCAAACAGGCAAAGCGTCAATACACGACTAAGATCGAGCCGTACTACACCGGCTCTGACGCTCGTCGATGCGGCAGGGCCTGCAAACCGTTACAGACTACAAAGGGAAGCACAGCCGAGAGCTGCCCAGTGACACAAGCCTACCGGACGAGCTAAACTACTTCTATGCTTGCTTCGAGGCAAATAACACTGAAACATGCATGACAGCACCAGCTGTACCTGAAGATTGTGTGATCACCCTCTCCGCCTCCGATGTAAGACCTTTAGACAGGTCAACATTCACAAGGCCGCAGGGCCAGACGGATTACCAGGACGTGTACTGCGAGCATGTGCCTACCAACTAGCAAGTGTTTTCACTGACATTTTCAACCTCTCCCTGTCTGAGACTGTAATACCAACATGTTTCAAGCAGACCACCATAGTCCCTGTGCCCAAGAACACTAAAGTAACCTGCCTAAATGACTAGGTAGCCATGAAGTGCTTTGAAAAGCATGGCTCACATCAACACCATCATTCCAGAAACCCTAGACCCATTCCAATTTGGATAATGCCCTAACAGATCCACAGATTATGCAGTCTCTATTGCACTCCACACTGCCCTTTCACACCTGGACAAAAGGAACACCTGTGGGAGAATGCTATTCATTGACTACAGCTCAGCGTTCAACGCCATAGTGCCCTCAAAGCTCATCAATAAGCTAAGGACCCTGGGACTAAACACCTCCCTCTGCAACTGGATCCTGGACTTCCTGACGGGCCGCCCCCAGGTGGTAAGGGTAGGTAACAACACATCCGCCATGCTGATCCTCAACACAGAGGCCCCTCAGGGGTGCATGCTCAGCCCCCTACTGTACTCCCTGTTCACTCATGACTGCACGGCCAGGCACGACTCCAACACCATCATTCATTTTCCCGATGACACAACAGTGGTAGGCCTGGTCACCGACAACAACGAGACAGCCTATAGGGAGGAGGTCAGAGACCTGGCCGTGTGGTGCCAGGACAACAACCTCTCCCTCAACGTGATCATGACAAAGGAGATGATTGTGGACTACAGGAAAAAGAGGACCGAGCACACCCCCATTCTCATCGATGGGGCTGCAGTGGAGCAGGTTGAGAGCTTCAAGTTCCTTGGCGTCCACATCACCAACAAACTAACTTGGTCCAAGCACACCATGACAGTTGTGAAGAGGGCACGAAAAAAAAACTATTCCCCCTCAGGAGACTGAAAAGATTTGGCATGGGTCCTCAGATCCTCAAAAGGTACCACAGCTACACCATCGAGGGCATCCTGACTGGTTGCATCACTGCCTGGTATGGCAACTGCTCGGCCTCTGACCACAAGGCACTACAGAGGGTAGTGCGAACGGCCCAGTACATCACTGGGGCCAAGCTTCCTGCCATCCAGGACCTCTATACCAGGCGGTGTCAGAGGAAGGCCCTAAAAATTGTCAAAGACTCCAGCCACCCTAGTCATAGACTGTTCTCTCTGCTACCGCACGGCAAGCGGTACTGGAGCACCAAGTCTTGGTCCAAGAGGCTTCTAAACATCTTCTATCCCCAAGCCATAAGACTCCTGAACATTTAGTCAAATGTCTACCCAGACTATTCACATTGCCCCCTCCCCCTCTCCACACCACTGCCACTCTCAGTTGTCATCTATGCATAGTCACTTTAATTAACTTTACCTACATTTACATACTACCTCAACTAACCGGTGCCCCCACACATTGACTCTGTACCGGCACCCTGTATATATTGTTATTTTTTTACTGCTGCTCTTTAATTACTTTCATCTCTTATTCTTATCCGTATTTTTTGAAACTGCACTGTTGGTTAGGGGCTCGTAAGTAAGCATTTCACTGTAAGGTCTACACCTGTTGTATTCGGCGCATGTGACTAATGTATTTTGATTTGATTTGAGTATGTCTCCTGTGTAGATCCTGGGCTGGACCTCGTCCATATGGCCACGGGTCCCTGGTTTGGTCCACGTCTGCCTCTCAGAGCCCTCCAAACAGCTGTTTGTGCTGCTGCCCCGAGGCTTGTCTGGCTGTCTGGGTGGTGCTGGTGCTGGTTTTGGGGCATGAAACTCCTGTTGGTGGTAAACCTCCTACTTAGTCTGCTATTGGAGTCAGACATTGGCATTTTTATTAGAGATTCCAATATGATATGATAGAATACGGCACAATACTATTCAATAAAACACAACTATATTTGTCCACCTGTTACATCAGAAATGCACCATCTGCTCTGCCCTCAACCCCATTCATAAACAACACAAAAACACTTATTTTGAGATAAGCACTCTAAGTCCTTTGATCTGAGGTATTTATTGTATGTATGACTAATCAGGTAGTCCAGATAAAATTGCCATACAGTTTACAATAACTTGTCTTTAATACAGTAACACTCAAATAAAACAAATTGCTTTCCTCAGAATCAGTATTCTATATATACACAGTATAACTAATACTGTATAATATATAAAATATATCCCTTTTTTCCTTCAAACGAGAGCAACATTTACACACTGGGAATGCGAAAAGCCTTATATATTATTCATACTGTATATATTTGCTTTTGTTTAGCTAGGACTGATTCTGCTCTAGGCATTGGCTAGAGATCATACTTATTTATCCTATTCATTGTCATTGTAAATAATCCATTAGCAATGCAGCTGCAGCTTATTTTTTTATTCTAGTTGGGGTGTAGAGATTTAATGTGATGCTCAGTGGTGGGCTTTGGAGAATTATTGTCATGCCCGTGGGGACGAGTCATTGAGACCAAATCTGTTTCTTTGACCTTTCGTAAAAGCGGCCTGGTGTAGCATATGGAAGTGCACTGCAACATTTTGATAGCTTTATCCATCTCTCTGTCACACACGTACACACAAATGTACACACACACACGTGATATTAGCACGTGTGTGTGAGAGAGGTACACTGTAGAATGTTGTTTTGACAGTATTATACAATAAAACATTCAAGTAAAGGACTGTATTAATTATTTACAGTAAATTGTAGTAAATGGCAATGCACTCTTGGTGATTTTAGGCATAAACCGTAAATTATACTGTAAATTCCAAATAAACTTGGTTTAACAGTACTTTACTGTAACCGCACAGCATTTAGACCTCCCTAGTGGCACTGCATCTCAGTGCAAGAGGTGTCAAAAATCTTTGACCAGAATTCTAATTCTATCATTTGCCAATGCATGTTAGGGATTTAAGTAATGCCTAAAATGCACATTGTGGCAAACGGTGACTTATACAGTTGTTGTGTCTTTGGCATCATTAAACTGAAGACATATTTATCAAATAACTCTGTAATTATTATTACGCGATTAAACTGATTAATCGTGTAACTGCAATTAACTAGGAGGTCGGGGCACCAAGGAAAATATTCAGATTAAAGTTACAATTTTCCTAATATAACTTTCATATATTATAATATCTGATCTCTGAGTCCTCTGATTAATGATGTGTTATTTACCTCGTCAGTCTCATTCCAAACGTCGTAAATTGTTGGTTATCTGCACGAACCCAGTCTTCACTATGAGTCATCCATACATCAATTGTCTTAAAATCATTTATTTACTAATCTTAGTAATTCACAGAAATGCATAACAAACAGCTATGGTTACAATGAAATGATAGGAGAAGGCCTGTGGGCTAAACCGGCATGGCGGCTTGGTACACAAAGAAAGGGGGTTGGGCTTGAATGAAAGAGCGGGAAGACTGAGGAACACAGAAAGCAGCTATGCTATCGTAAATACAGTATCGTATGCATTCTAAATTACCGCCCATTTGGAAAAGGAAAATGCAATTAATATTTACTCTGAGCTGCGCTTCGGTAGGTTGGTCGCAGATGCTGGCCAACAGAGATCTTCCAGTCCTCGGAAGAATGTCACTGGTGGTAAAATGGATACGTTGTGTGTTAGACTGGATACGTCGTCCGTCCTTTACTAGCCCATGTCTACAGCGGCCGCTGCTAACTCAACGGCTAGGAAGTATCACTTCTGTAGTGAATAAGGGTTCAAAGTTCATACCATTTGCAACCAAAGCTCACGTTGAGGTTGGCTTAGTTCTGTACTTGACATGTGAGTCCTTTTAACGCAGAGGCTGCAGACCTCACGTACCCGGAACAGGCTGGTTACATTTTCATCACTGACTTATATAGTGGCGAGGGGAGAAGGGTGTGTTTCATCATTTATAACCCCTGTCTCTTCACAGGGGCGGGCCACTGATTGGTCAGGGCTCTTTCCTTATGAAAACCCAATTCTGTCATTTGGAAGCTAAAATTACATTTAATCTCCTAACAAACAGTTTCAATATCAAACATTTAAATTGCACAACAATTCCATGTGAATCTGACTAGAATGTGTAGACTTTCCCAGGTACAGTTTGTCATAATGTCTCAGATGACAACCAAACTGACATCCATACTCATTAACCTGTTGGGGCTACAGGTTAGCAATGAACCCCGAGTCGGGATTGCTAACAAGGCTGGAAATTCAAAACATCAAAAATCTAATAATTTCAATTTCTCAAACAATCAACTATTTTACACAATTTAAAAGATAAACATCTCCTTAATCTAACCACATTGTTCGATTTTCAAAGAGGCTTTACGGCAAAAGCATACAGTTAGATTATGTTAGGACAGTACATAGCCACAAAAGTACAAACATCCATTTTCAATTCAAGGTCAGGCGTCACCAAAAGCAGAAACCAGCTAGAATTATGCACTAACCTTTGTCAATCTCCATCAGATGACACTCCTAGGACATTATGTTATACAATACATGCATTTTTTGTTCCATCAAGTTCATATTTATATCCAAAAACAGCATTTTACAGTAGCGTGAAATTCAGATTTTTTTCTTCTCTGAAATGCTTCCGGTGAACATAACAAAATTAATATTCGAAAACATTGGTAAATTATAATATTGTCATTCAAAGAATAATATATTATCATCTCGTAATTGCTACCGAATGGCCAGATCTCAAAATAACTTTACTGGGAAATCACATTTTGCAATAAACGGGGTGCTATGCTAAGAACAACAAGCTATGCTATACAGTTAGCATCATCTAATATCGATAATAACATTGTAAATATCCCCTTACCTTTGATTATCTCCATCAGGAGGCACTGCCAGGATTTCCCAGGTCCGGAACAAATGTGGTTTCTTTTGACAAAGTTCATAATTTATGTCCAAATAACACCAAGCAGTTAGCGTTCATTATGCTCCCACAAAACGTGGTGGGGGGGGTTGTAAAATCACGCCGAAAAGCTAAAAAAACCTAGTAAATAATCTATTTACGTTCGTTCAAACATGTCAAACCTTGTTTAGCATCAATCTTTTGGTCCATTTTTAACGTTAAACATCAGTCATATTTTCACACAACCTATCCTATGTCTTGATAAACAATTAATGACAAACTCACGCTTCTCAGATTTATGCGCAGGCGCAAAAAAATGAAGTGATGACATGTCAACTTCCCTGCATTGTAATTTGCTCTCTGTTTATCATAGACGCTTCAAACAACTTTATAAAGATCGTTGACATCTAGTGGAAGCCGTAGGTGTTGCGAAATGAATCCTTTCTCACTATGGTATCTATAAAACAATGACAATAAATAGTACAGTCACAAAATTCACATTTTTTTTAAATCTATTTTTCACAGGTTTTTGCCTGCAATATGAGTTTTGTTATACTTACAGACACCATTCAAACTGTTTTAGAAAATTCAGAGTGTTTTCTATCCGAATGTGTTAATAATATGCATATCCTAGCTTCTGAGTTGGTGTAGGAGGCAGTTAAAAATGGGCACATATTTTTTTCAAAATTTCTCAATACTGGCCCCGAGCCCCTTATGAAAACCCAATTCTGTCATTTGGAAGCTAAAATTACATTTAATCTCCTAACAAACAGTTTCAATATCAAACATTTAAATTGCACAACAATTCCATGTGAATCTGACTAGAATGTGTAGACTTTCCCAGGTACAGTTTGTCATAATGTCTCAGATGACAACCAAACTGACATCCATACTCATTAAGTACCTGGTATATTTCCAACTGGTTCTATTACCGAAATATGGTTCCTTTCCCCCCACTTGTTTGATGTTCCCAGACTCTCTATATTTAATAAAAGCTATTCAAGAGTCCTTCAGTAGAGTCAGAGAGAGAGGGGAAGGGAGAAAGGTATTTATGGGGGGGTCATAAACCTTACCCACAGGCCGAGGTCATGACACAGTAAATTACTGCAAAGTATGGTTGTTACGCACGCCTCTAGTAAGAGGGAACGCAACACCCTGCTACAACTCAACTCTCCGTGGTGTGAAAGAGGTATGGACTGTAGGTGTGAGTAAGGATGACAAAATTCAGAGAATACCGTTTACAGGGAATTTATTCCTTCGCACGGTAAGTTTGGGGAAAAGGGGCTGGACGGAACCAAAGCAAAGAAAGTAAATATCAAAGCCCCCTCTCCTACCTTACCTGCCTACCCACTACTTACCCAACTACCACCACCTGGTGCACTAACCAAAATACAGGGGGTGGTCCGCCCAGGTCTTACCTAGTGTGCATTGACAGTAAACTACTACGGGTTATGTATGCCCGCGGGCCTCTTGCCTAAGCACTCCCTAGGTGCCTTCCCCTTCCCCCCTGGGAACAAATGAAACAGAATAAGTTAAATAATCTAAACACTGCATCCTATTGACACAAAACCAATCAGCTCCCTCAGCAACATGCTATAACCATCAGCCTCCTCTCTCAGCAAATATCGCTCTGCAATCATCTCTCCTTCTGAGCAACAGAACACTGGCTTATATAGCTTTAGGTGGGGTTGGTAATTGGAGACAGCTGGGTCCTGACGAGGGGGCGGGGTCAGCTCTCCAATCAGCAATGGGGCCGACCAATCAGCTGCTTGGGGAACTTCAGGAAGCCATTACCTGAAACACACTCACAAATACACAAACTACAACACAGAAACTGGGGAACGTAACAATGGTGCATTGTGGGAAAATGTTGTGGGCAGGAAAATAATTGCTGTATTTAGAATGGTGCTATAATCCCCCCACACACACAGAATAAAGTACTGTACCGTATTTTTGGAGCGCCAAAAACCTTTTGACCACTAGAGGTTGCATGGTATTGTGTTTCTGGCTCATTAACATGTTTTGAGTTGTGCCTTATAAGAGCCTAAATTAGTGCCACCTGTGAGTGAGAGTCCTGTGCCAATTTAACTGATTTGTCATAATAGTGTTCCTACACTTAAATGTGTATAGGGGACAGATTGGAGAGGTGGCAAGTCTCACTATTTGCCATGTCCTTTGGCCTGTTTTACCCTGTATTCACTGCCAGTGTGGGAGCCTTTGTTAAGGCCTCTTGAAGTGAAAGTGATATTAAACACATACATTTGGTCTTTTATACCCCCTAACATTATTGTAAAATACTGTAAAAACAAACCTCTTCTCCCCTTAGTTGTTTGTAAATTACAGTAAAAACAACAGGAAAGGTTTTACGGTGTAGCTAAAGTGTGTCTCTGCACAAGTACAAATCATTGTGCTTTATACTAAGTATCTTCTTTATCTATAAGTACATATCCTCCTCTCTTCTCCTCAAGTCAGGGGCAAAAAGCTGATTTCCATGGTGTTCATGTTAAGCTGCAGCTCTGCTCTATACTGAACAAAAATATAAACGCAACATGTAAAGTGTTGGTCCCATGTTTCATGAGCTGAAAAGAAAAGAACCCTGACATTTTCTATATGCACAAATAGCTTATTTCTCTCCAATTTTGTGAACACATTTGTTTACATCCCTGTTAGTGAGCAATTTCCTTTGCCAAGATAATCTACCTGACAGGTGTGGCATATCAAGAAGCTGTTTAAATAGCATGATCATTACACAGGTGTACCTTGTGCTGAGGACAATCTCTTTGTGAGACGCGATGTGGGTGAACGGATGATCTCCGCATGTGTATTTCCCACCGTAAAGCATGGAGGAGTTGTGACACTGATTTATTTAGAATTCAAGGCACACTTAACCAGCATGGCTACCACAGCATTCGGCAGCGATACGCCATCCCATCTGGTTTGGGCTTAGTGGGACTATCATTTGTTTTTCAACAGGACAATGACCCAACACACCTCCAGGCTGTGCAAGGGCTATTTTACCAAGAAGGAGAGTGATGGTACTGCCTCAGATGACCTGTCTTCCACAATACCCCGACCTCAACCAGATTGAGATGGTTTGGGATGAGTCGAACCGCAGAGTGAAGGAAAAGCAGCCAACAAGTGCTCAGCATATGTGGGAACTCCTTCAAGCCTGTTGGAAAAGCATTCCAGGTGAAGCTGGTTGAGAGAATGCCAAGAGTGTGCAATGCTGTCATCAAGGCAAAGGGTAGCTATTTGAAGAATCTCAAATACCAAATATATTTTGATTTGTTTAACACTCTTAGTTACTACATGATTCCATGTGTGTTATTTCATAGTTTTGATGTCTTCACTATTATCCTACAATGTAGAAAATAGTAAAAATAAAGAAAAACCCTTGAATGAGTAGGTGTTCTAAAACTTTTGACTGGTAGTGTAAATACTGTATTCGATTCTACTGTATTTTAGTCAATGCCACTCCGACATTGAGCAATGTCATATTTATAAATTCCATTATTTTACTTTTAGATGTATTGTTAGATACTAATGCACTGTTTGAGCTAGGAACACAAGCGTTTCGCTACACCCACACTAAAATCTGCTAAATATGTGTATGTGACCAATAAAATGTGATTTGGTAGTAAGTGCCAGGTGCACCGGTGTGATTGTGTCAAGAACTGCAACGCTGCTGGGTTTCACGCTCAACAGTTTCCCGTGTGTATCAATAAAAGGTCCACCACCCAAAGAACTTCCAGCCAACTTGACAACTGTGGGAAGCATTGGAGTCAACATGGGCCAGCATCCCTGTAGAACGCTTTAGACACCTTGTAGTCCATGACCCGACGAACTGAGGCGGTTCTGAGGGCAAAATGAGGTGCGACTCAATATTAGGATGGTATTTCTAATGTTTCGTACACTCAGTGTATATCCAAATTGATATTGTGCAGAGATGATTCTTCCAACAGACTACTTACTCATAAAACATATTAGAATCTGATTAAACCGGATCTCTTGTACATGTATTCTAGCAGGACAACTGGCTGTAGGTAGTAGACATCTGCCTTTACTCTTCCTTTCTATTTAAACACCTGAATGACCTCGGCTCAAAATTATTCTGGCATCTCTTCTGCATACCACCAGTAGGTATGGAGAGTAGGAGTGGACACACCATTTGGTTTTGTCGGCAGCGACAAAATAGCTTTAGAGATACTGCTCATGCCTTCTGTGTTGATATTTAATTGAAAGGATGTTCCTTCACTGTGTGGACACAGCCCTTGTCTGAGCTCTGTTTACCAATGACCACGTTTGATGGCACTGCTGAAAATAGAGGAAGTCTTTTTTTTTTTTAAACATCCATACAACATCCATAATGCCAATAACAGTCTGCTCTTTCAAATGTATTTTAAATCCCCAAAAATGTTGCAACATATTTTATTCTACATACCGTATGTAGGTGTAACGTCCGTTGTTAAAGGTAGACCAAGGCACAGCGTGGGTTCATCATATTTTATTTAACGGTGAACCAGCCAAAAACAATGCACAAAAAGTTTTGCAGGCTACTAACAGCAATACAAAAACAAGATCCCACAAACACAGGTGGAAAAAGGCTGCCTAAGTATGGCTTCCAATCATAGACAACGATAGACAGCTGCCTCTGGTTAGGAACCATACTCGGCCCAACACAAAGAAATACAAAACATAGAATGCCCACCCCACACCCTGACCTAACCACATAGAGAAACAAACCCTCTCCCTCAGGTCAGGGTGTGACAGTAGGTGAGGTATACTTGTTTGTTTTAGGTAGTTTGTGCACTAGAAAGGGATTTGACATAGATTCATTCCCACTTGATTTGAAAATCAACTTCCTCTTTTTAAGCTTCTTCGTTGTGCACTGATACAAATATTAACTTGTGGCATTTGGTCTGTTTTGCTGTGTTCTGATCTCTACAGAATCAGACAGGTTTTCCATGTTTTCTGTTTTCTCTTCAGCTGAAGATCTAGGTCCAGCAGCAGAGCCAGGAAGTTCCTGTTAGGGTAAATGGCTCTTTTCTGGATTACTTTCTGAAGAGCACAATGGAGGGGGATGTGACAATACAACATGAGGTATGCCAACACCAAGGTAGACGATCTGCTCATACCCATAATGCAATGGACGAGAATCTTTCCTGGAGAGGAGAGAAGAGAGGATAATTGTTTGTTTATTTATTTATCCTTAATTTATCCAGGCGAGTCAATTAAGAACTAATAGTTATTTAGAATGACGGCCTGAGTAGTGGTGAGAGAAGATGAAAGGAGAGAAGAAAGTGATGGAGAGGGATTAGTGAGAGGCCACCATGTTATTAATATCATACATGACTGCCCGCCTCAAACTGTGGCCTTTCTGTTCCCCTCAGAGATCTAAAAATAGTTTCCATAATTCATTGCCTTTGATCATTTAAGTTGCCTTTGCAGAGAGAGAGGCCTAGGCTGTCCTCTGGTGGTGAAGCTCTCTGAGATGATCCATGGTTAGACTTCAGAAAGTACTGCAAGGGAAGATGTATTTTTCTTGTTTGTGTGGATTGGAAGTAGTTACTGTATAACTAACTATTCAATGTGTGTTACAGGGACAGGCTTGGGTACTGTGGGAATGGGTTGAGGTCAGTGCTATACAGGGACAGACTGGGGTACTGTGGGAATGGGTTGAGGTCAGTGCTATACAGGGACAGACTGGGGTACTGTGGGAATGGGTTGAGGTCAGTGCTATACAGGGACAGAGTGGGGTACTGTGGGAATGGGTTGAGGTCAGTGCTATACAGGGACAGAGTGGGGTACTGTGGGAATGAGTTGAGGTCGGTGCTTTTGTAAAGACAAAATGTAAGCCTAACAGATGAAATGTGTCAACTTGAAATTATCTTTTTTGGTGTTCATAACTCTGCTTAAAGATATCCTAGAGAAAATTAAAGGGAAAATCCGCAGTTGCTGCATCCATTTTTGGACTTATTCTTGAAGGATATAACTTAGAAATGCTTAGATGAACTGTCGTAGCCTATCAGAACCCAAAATATAAGCTTGTTTTACACCAATGTTCATAAACATTGGAAATGTAAACGAACACTGTACAGCCTCAAAACATGGTTCAAACTATAATGTAGATATCATGGATGGTCAGTCTTTGCATCCATAGCTGGGGCGGCAGGTAGCCTAGTGGTTAGAGCATTGGACTCGTAACCGAAAGGTTGCAAGATCAAATCCCCGAGCTGACAAGGTAAAAATCTGTCGTTCTGCCCCTGAACAAGGCAGTTAACCCCACTGTTTCTAGGCTGTCATTGAAAATAAGAATTTGTTCTTAACTGACTTGCCTAGTTAAATAAAGGTCAAATAAATAGCTCTGTCTATGAATTTGAGAGTGATTCCATTTTTTTTCAGCTTTTTACCGATACAGAGCCAGGCAAAAAAAAAAACTTTGTTATAGTTTCAACTGCTGATTGGCCCTACTTGACTTAGAATAGGAGTCTTACCATCTGGTTGTTTCAATGCTTTATGAATGAAATCAGCTGCGGGCTTGAAGTAAACATCCAGATCAAAGTGAGTCGAGTCCTCTGCTGGAATACCATAATAAACAAAGCTGTTGCCATAAAATCTGTGGTCCCCTATGCTGCCTCGCTTGGAATGAGCAGCGTTTAACACATGGGTGACGCCTAACTTCTGCAAGGTACTCCTGTTTTGGGCTATTGCCCTGGTAAGACAAAGAGAGAGAAGGTGGTGAGACTGAACTATTGTGAATGTACTAGCTACATTAGTTTGTCAAATAGTTTTCAACTCGTCAGAAACTGTACAAACGATAAAATAATACTTCTGTTTAATTACATTAGATGTTTGCAGTAGCCTATGATATGACCTTGGGTTATAGTTGATCTGTTTACTATGACTTCGACATAGAATTGATCATAACTGCTTGAGTATTTTTTATTTACAAATGCTTGAACTATAAACTAAGTGTAATGCAGTTAAGATTAATAATTATTCAAATTAATACTTACACATTTCCTATGAATATGTTCGGCCAAACCTCATTTATCTGGCTCAACCGCAGCGTGCAAGAATCCAAAATCTTTTCCAAGTCTTTCACAGATAGGTACTCTTTCCTGGGTTCTTTTTTGGTCTTCAGGACTGCCATTATTCCAATTCCAAATCCCCCTCAAATTACAAATCAATGACTAGGCTACTACTCAATGTTTTCAATGTGTTAAAGCAGCAGTACACTCTATACTCCTACTTCAGCTGATATGTGTGAGCTGGTGTTTGTTTACCCTGACTGGGACAGTTACCCAATGTAGCGCTCAGGCTAGCGTGTAAGTCAGGCAGAGGGCAGGATGTGACTGTGTCCTTTCACACCACCCGGGGTCTGTGTCCCGAATGGCACCCTATTGCTTATGACTACTTTTGATCAGAACCCTATGGGCCCTTGGTCAAAAGTAAAGCAGTATACAGGGAATAGGGTTCCGTTTGGGGACGCAAACAAAGACCCTTAATTCAATAAACCACAAACAGAGAGGAAGCATCTGACGAGCACGGATGATTTTACATCATGGACATGTTAAAGATGTGTTTCTACAGTATACTGTAGAGTAGATTAAAATCGTTTTTATTCGTCCACTTTTCATGTCCAACCCGAAATTTGACTTCCACTTTAATCCCAACCTCCGAAAGACACACACATATTAGAGAAGTTGGAGAGCCACGCTGGGTGCCCATGGAGCAGTTGTTGTGGGGGCTTAAAATGGCAATGGATTTTGCTATCACCCATCCTACGGTTGCAGCTTGCTTCCAACCACATTTTTCCCCGTTAGATCCAGGATTCGAAATGACAACTCTCCGTTTGCTGGCTCACCTCCTTATCCACTACACTACCTGCTGTCATTGTATTGAGTTGGTAGCGTATTTCAGGAACAGAAAGACAAAGCTGTAAAACAGTGCTGCCTATTTATTGTAAATGGGTCAAATATAATACAGAAAGAAGCAAAAAAATATATATTTCCAGTGAAAAGTGCATCATACGGAAGAGCATTAGGGCCAAATAAAGAGATAAAACAAAATATTTGATGGGGATAGTTCTTCAAAAACTCGTAATACTTTGACAATAAAGTCAAAATTGAACTTTGTGAATAAATTTGCAATATTCTGAGAATATTCAACTTCAAGAATATAGTCAAAATATTTTGAGAATCAACTCAACAAAAAAATTGGGAGAATAAAGTCAAAATGTTGAGAATAAAATAGACATCTTGAGAATAGAGTTGCAGTTATATTTAAAGATTAATGTAGGAGATATGGTTATTAATTACATGCCTTCCTGGCTCCCTGTTGTTGGGCGTGCAACCTTTGAAATGCCTGGGTTAGATGACCTGGTGACACTATACTTTAGAATTGGCTTTAGTAGCAAAGAAATTCATGCTTTTTTTTTGCATATAATAACCATATTACTATAGTGGTAAGTAATCCCTGTCATGGTGCACTTCTAATTCGCTACAATGTTATCCTCAATCCCCAGAGTATGCCAACACCTTAGACAGTATCTTAGACAGTAACAGCAGCTAGGCCAGCAGCCTATTATATCGAAACAAAAGGGTTATTTTCAAAGCTGTAATGGCATGGTGTTTTATGTACACTTCCAATGAAGTACACACTAAAAACAAAAGGTTCTGTACAGTGCCTTCAGAAAGTATTCACTTGTTCCACATTTTGTTGTAATACAGCCTGAACAAAGAATTGATTAAATTTACATTTTTTGTCACTGGCCTACACACAATACCCCGTAATGTCAAAGTGGAATTGTGTTTTTAGACATTTTTACCAATTAATAAAAAATTGAAAGCTGAAATGTTACAGCAAGCCTAAATAAGTTCAGGAGTAAAAATGCCACTTAACAAGTCACATAATAAGTTGCATAGCTCACTCTGTGTGCAATAATTGTCTTTAACATGATTTTTAAATGTCTACCTCATCTCTGTACCCCATACACACACACACACACAATTATCTGTAAGGTCCCTCAGCCGAGCAGTGAATTTCAAACACAGATTCAACCACAAAGACCAGGGAGGATTTCCAATCCTCAAAAAGAAGGGCACCTATTGGTAGATGGGTAAAACAAATTAAAAGCAGATATTGAATATCCCTTTGAGCATGTTGAAGTTATTAATTACACTTTGGATGGTGTATCAATACACCCAGTCACTACAAAGATACAGGCGTCCTTCCTAAGTCAGTTGCCAGAAAGGAAGGGAACAGTTTAGGGATTTCACCATGAGGCCAATGGTGACTTTAAAACAGTTACAGAATTTAATGGCTGTGATAGGAGAAAACTGAGGATGGATCAACAACATTGTAGTTACTCCACAATACTAACCTAATTGACAGAGTGAAATGAGGAAGCCTGTACTGAATAAAAAAATATTCCAAAACATGCATCCTGTTTGCAACAAGGCAATAAAGTAATACTGAAAATAATGTGGCTAAACAATTAACTTTTTGTCTCAAATACAAAGTGTTATGTTTACAACACATTACAGAGTACCATGTTTTCAAGCATAGTGGTGGCTGCAAAACCTGGTTCAGTCTGCATTCCACCAGACACTGGGAGATGAATTCACCTTTCAGCAGGACAATAACCTAAAACACAAGGCCAACTCTACACTGGAGTTGTTTACCAAGAAGACAGTGAGTTGCCGAGTTACAGTTTTGACTTAAATCTACTTGATAATCTATGGTTGTCTAGCAGTCCACCTGAAAATGGTTGTCTAGCAATGATCAACAACCAATTTGACAGAGCTTAAAGACTTTTGAAAAGAATAATAGGCAAATGTTGCACAATCCAGGTGTGGAAGCTCTTAGAGACTTACCCAGAAAGACTCACAGCTGTAATTGCTGCCAAAGGTGTTTTTACAAAGTATTGACTCAGGGGTGTGAATACTTATGTAAATTACATATTTCTGTATTTCATTTTCAATAAATTTGCAATTAATTTTTCAAATTATTTTTGTCATTATGGGATATTGTATGTAGATGGGTGAGACAAAAAAAATGTAATCAATTTTGAATTTAGGCTGTAACACAACAAAATGTGGAATAAGTCACGGAGTATGAATACCTTCTGAAAGCATAAATTAGGGTTATTTGGCTTGTAGCCATAGCATAACCCTTTTCTGGTGCTATATGGAACCTTTTTTTGAAGATTCTATGAAGAATCATGCTCATAAGGTTTTCTAAGGTTCTATAAAGAACCATTTAAAAAAAAATCGATATACTGTAGCACCAAAAAAATGGTTCCGCTATGGTTACAACCCTTTTGGGGGCTATTTATAAAACTATTTTTATGGCTCTTTATAGAACCTATATGGAAAATGGTTCTAGAAAGATCCTTTTGAAGAACCATACAGGTTATTTTATTCTGGTTAGCCATATTATATTGTTACAATTCCTAAGGTGTTGTTATTGTGTTAATTGAGAAGTTGAATCAGGTGTGCTAGCCCTGCAATGGCTGGGGGTCCCTGAGGAGAGAATTGATAACCACTGATTTAGTCAACTGTTCTCAATTGACACAAGACCATACGTGAGCAGAGTACGAATTATACCATGACATTCGGGGGGGTTCTCAATTTTTTTATTGGGAATTATTTTTATGAGTCTAATAGTAAAGACATGTAATTTAATGGTAAAAATGTAATTACCATTTAATGTGGCATAAACACAACCAGTCATTATGTTTTCATCTGATTGTCAAACAAATCACTTCAAAAAGTAGGCTACCTGCACAAGTTTGTCCACTCCAAAGTAATTTCAGAATCCAAATCCAAGCCATTTGATGAATGGAAAGACACATCCGTTATAAAACACAAAAAAAAGTGACATTCGGCCATTGTCATTAGGCCTACACTCTTGTTGCCCGAATTAATTGATGCGTCTTGCTGACAAATTGACCTTTTTGTAAAAAGAAAAGTGATAACACCTGAAAAGGGCTGAAATATGGGACCGTCCCGGGTGCAATAAGTCCAAGTAACAGATTGGAATAGTTTAGAAAATGTATGTTATTTATATTTAAGTAGCATAAGATTAATTAATCAATCAATGTACATGCAAAAACATTGATATTGAAACAAACAATTATAAAAATCAACCTGCACTAGAGTATGTTGGGAAATATGATAATGGTTCAACTCTGGTTATTAACTCCAACACTGGGGTTCTTTTACAATACTGAGTGTTAATTTAACATTTTACAGTGTTAATTTACCTATTGAATAACCACTAGAAATTTTACACTGAAAAAAATCAACACTAGTTAACACTGGCCAATGTGCTGTGTGCTATGAAAGGGACACATCTGCAGGCTTCCAGAACCATTCAAGAACCTTTTAGAATTCTGAAGAATTTTTAACTCAAAGGTTCTTTTTCAGGCAAGAGTTCTCCAAGGAACCATAAGAGCTGAGGAAGAACCATTTAACAACTGTTACTTTTTAAAGTGTACTTCCAACACACAAATCAAATAAAAGTGTATTTGTCATATGCACAGGATACAGTGTAGTATAATATATAGTACAATGAAATGCTTACTTGCAAGCTCTTCTGTCAAACAATGCAACAGCTGTACATGATATTCAATAGAACACACATACAGTCTGCTATAAATGGCTCTCATGAGACATCAGCTATCTTTCCTTTTCATTTTCTGATGTTGTAGGATGGTAATTAGCCTAGTTGAGGCTTTAGGCTTCTGTATAGTGACAGGAACAGGTGTTGTTCCTTCGCCTCAGTCTAAAATTAAAATGACCTGATTGATGTCTGTTTGTGTAATTGAACTTAGACCTATGTCTTAAATCTTATTATATGTGTCTTGCAACTTTACATAGAGCTAATGTTGGCTACAGTGACTTACCTAATTGAAATCTATTCTACATTATGCAACCTGGACTCAGGGTTAGATGTAACAAAGTAAATGTAAATCCACCAAATGGTATGATATGTTACGTCTCGTATGGCATGTACTAATTTGTGGGTGTCATCAACCATTTTGTATATGTTACAAATTACAATTAGTATGATATGTTACAAATTGCAATTCGTACAATACATTATGAATTGTAATTCTTACAAATAGTCACAAAATAGCTAATTCCAATTTGTTGTGGCTAATGTTAGCTAGTTGGCTAGGTGGCTAACGTTAGCTAGGCTAGGGGTTAAGGTTAAGGTTATGAGTTGGGTTAAAGGGTTAGGAGTAAAAAAAAAAGTAGTAAGTAGTTGCTAAAATGTTAAAGTTGTCCGTGATGAGATTCAAACACCAAACACACAACCTTTGGGTTGCTCGACATATCTTTCTGTCTTATGTATCCATACCAAACATAACATACCCATATTAAATTAAGTCTCCTGGATTACCCATTTACTATGTTACGTCTAGTTTCTGAGACCAGGCTGACATGACGTTAGGTTACTTTATTGGTCATCAACAATACATTGTTTCAGAGTACATACTGTGCTGCTGTCTTTGCATACCGATACTGTCATTTCACCAGTAGAGGTCAGTATAGTGGCTATATATTGAGATATGAGCAATGTTCTGCTCATTACGAGAAAACTACGTGGTGCGCGGCTCTTCCAGTGTTTACGGAGCGCCTTCAGTAATGTCAACAGCAAAGCAGATGCTAACCAGCAGCGGAACGAAATGATTTGCTTCAATCGTTTTATCACCGTAAACGTAAATATAGTTTCGTCAGACTCATGTGAGATGCCATATAGTCAATTTACTCTCCGCGGCAGCTAACTAACAGTTGTGTCTGAATTCCGGTGAGTATTTACTGCTAGATTGCTAACTAGCTAACATATCAGGCTAACGTTTGCATACCAACAAGCTGGTGACGTTATACCGGAATGTACACGTTGCTGATAGCAAATGTATTCTGAGCGTTGAAATGTGTTTTACATAGCTAGCCTATCCACACAGCAAGCTAACTGGGCTTGGAGGTATATCAGTCACTCGTACACTTAGCTAACTCTGTAGTTAAAGCCAAAGCGGTGTATGGCTGGCTGGCTAGCTAGCTAGCTACTGTTAGCTAACTAACCCCTGCCTGGCCTGCTGGAGACAGTTGGCTGTTGCCAGAGTAGCGGATATACGAGAACGGAGTTCAGCGTTCCTCGGCTATTGCCAGAGATGTCACCACCCTTCTCGCTCTCTGTCTGTCTTGTTGTTTAGTATAATGAGTGACCTGTGCATATTAGCACCCCACACTAGTTCTCTGTATTGCGTTTTAATGGTTGCAAGAGGTGAGTGGGGAAATGCAATCGCATGGGGACATGCCATGGGACAGTTTGTCTTGCCAGGGACACTGACCTCTATGTAGTCTGATTTTTAACTAGGCTGTATTACACAATTACTTGTCTGACAGTGTACTGTAGGCTAGACTTAACGTTAGTCCTTTAGAAGTTTAGCTGAAAACTGCTTTGAGTGACTACAATTTAACCAGACTGGAAGAAATGGATAAGATTGTCTTGAAGCAGTGGAAAGTAAGTCCCTCGTGTAGAAATGTTATGCTAGACACGGAACCAGACTATTGCTGATTCAGTGAAACATGGTGACTGCCTAGTTCATCAGTGGCTTGTGTAATGACAGTGTTTTCTCTTTAGAAATGGTACTGGCTCCTCCAGTCGATATGTGGACTTTGTCTATTCCATACAGTGCATATCTTTTCATGTGATATGCATGTTTCCTGTGACAATCTTAAAGAGCGACTGCCCTTTAAAAAGCTTGTCTCGTTTTGAAAATGGCTTATGTGGCATCGTTATGAGTTTGAAACATTTTATTCTAGTGTCAAAATTGACTACAACGTGTAAAGTCAGTCTCGTCCGAAACAGAGATTTACAAGATGGGGGGATGTTAAGTCACGGAATGAAGGGTACAGTAAGTTTTCCTTGTTTATTTCAATCCTGCTGGCAGCACCTAAGTAATCAATTCAGAGCGCAGCTGTACGCGACCCGATCCTTAGCATTTACATTTTAGTCATTTAGCAACTTACAGGAGCAATTAGGGTTAAGTGCCTTGCTCAAGGGCACATCGGCAGAGCATTTTTTTCTTCTCCTCTCCACTTAGTCGATTCTATAGATGGGTTTGCTGAGAACGTAACGAAACCCATGCTTCAATGGGACAGATGTTCGTGTTGTGATTCCGGATGGCCAAATGGCTAGCAACAATGACAAGAAACTGCCATGTTGGGGAATGCTAAGTGGCTCGTTTCATTACGGGTTTTTTTTCTTCTTGATTCCTTGTTTTGACTATGTTAATATGGCAACAACAAAAAAATCGCTAACCAACAACTGTAACATTATATTTGATAGACAACAAGTGCTCATTGTGCAGCTGTATGTTGACAATGTTTATTGAATACAATCTAAACCAACCCCGTCCGTTTTGTCCCATAGTTGCTGAACAATCCAACCTGGATAGTTAGACCATCAGTAAATTACACAATGCACATCAGTAAATTACACAATGCACATGGGACAATATTTTAAAAGTTCAATAGCTCCAAATTTAATGACTTAACCTCAAACCAATTGTAAATTGTAGAAATTCCTATACAACTATTGAAAGCATTTAATGAGACAACTAAAAGATGTGCGACATGAAAATATTTGAAGGTCCAGAACTGTCCCCCAGAGATGAGGTAACCAAATTTGCAACGTCAAACAGCAGCCTGCTGAAGCTAATTGGTGAAATAATTTGGCTAACTCTTCCCACCTGTGAGACCCACATCAAACCACACCCCAGACACAAAGTCATGTTTGAATTCAGTCACGGACACTAGCATTTCTTAATGAATCACATATAAAACGAGGTCAAATCAGGAATGCAGTCTCCCTTTTTGAGAGCACGTGTTTGATTTGGTTTTGGAGTCGAGATTAATCTTGTCGTTTTGTTTTTGTCTTCTACAGTTTACAGAGTGAAGGGGAGATGTCTAGTAGTACCCAGCTGAGCATCCGGCATTGGACCACCAAGCATGTAGCCAAGTGGCTGAAGGACGAGGGCTTCTGCCATTATGTAGACCTACTGTGCAACAAGCACCGTCTGGATGGCATGTCCTTACTCACCCTAAGTGAATATGACCTCCGCTCTCCCCCGCTGGAACTCAAGGTGCTGGGGGACATCAAGAGGCTGATGGTGTCCCTCCGCAAGCTGCAGAAACAAAACCTAGACATCCTGGAGGAGCTGGGGGTCCCGTTCGACGGACACTCGCCTCAGGGTGGGGACTGGCACTGCAACGGAGACTCCAGTAGAGAGTGCGATAACTCTAACGCTGACACAGCACCGGTTGGAGAGCAGTATCTTCAGTATAGGAATGGGAAGTACAAGCATGGAGGGAGCGGGAGGCTGGACCCTGAGTACTGGAAGACGGTGCTTAGTGCCGTCTATGTGGTGTTTGTGTTTGGATTTACCTCTTTCGTCATGGTGATCGTGCACGAGAGGGTGCCGGACATGCGCACCTACCCGCCCTTGCCAGACATTTTCTTAGACAGGTGTGTTGCTCATGTTGTTCCCCTACATCCTAAACGATGTATGTACATTTAGACCGACTTGATCTTGTGACTTTTCAGAAAGCACCTCTTTTCCGATTGTCAACATAACTGATGCTTTGGTGACGACATGTTACAAGGAACCAAATACAAGCGAATTAAATGGGGGAGGAACTAATCTGAATTTAATTCATTTTAAACTCTTTTTTTTTATAGCAAAAATGTTTTCCGTTTGGAGTAAATGGCTTCCGTTGCAAAATGTATTCATTAGTCGGACACCGACTAATGAATACAACCCTGACTAGGCTCTCAGAGCAGCAGTGAAAGTTTGTCTTGACAGTGAAATTATACATGATGGTGCACATGCAGCATCTTGTGATCTGTTAAAACAAGCAATCAAGCTGTTGAGGGGGGAATCAGTCTGGATGGACATTGTGATACTTGCCCTACTTTCTGATAGCAACTGTCTATTATAAGCCTGACATGGTGTGTGTGTGTCCCAAATTGCTCCCATGAAGTGTACTACTACTCTATGGGCCCTGGTTGAAAGTAGTGCACTATATAGGAATGGGGTGCCATTAAGTGTTCTTGGATTGTCTAATCTTCTGTTCACAATGACTTCCATTGGGCGGCGCTTGAATGTCCGGCTTGTTCTCACCGAGTGCTGAGTCCGACTTACTCGTGGTGTGATAATGTGGCAGATTACTGTTGGCGAAATGACTAAGCAGTAACTAGGCTGAATGTAGCTCTATGTTTATGGTCTAGCAGGACTAGAGGTTGACGTGGAGACGCGGCATAGTGAAATAGCAAAAGGTTTAGCCTTTTGTGAGAACTTTTAATGCAGGTTTGTCAGGTGTTATCCCAGTTGCGCTGGATGACCCTTTTTGCATCCTTTAATTGGGATAGAAATCTACTAGGCTATTTAGTTTGTTCCAGTTAAGTAATGTTGAATATATAGGTTAATACTTTCCATCTGGTTATTAGTGATTAGGCGTCAGTGACTCTTTTTTTTTTTTTTTTTTTTTTAAATAAAGTTCTCTAAGCCTGGGAGAATAACCCACAGTGCTTCGTAGCAGACAGCTTGAAGATCAGCCTATAACCATTTTTCTTTCTTTTTAACAGTGTACCTAGAATACCATGGGCCTTTGCCATGGCAGAGGCATGTGGAGTCATCCTGTGTAATATCTGGCTGCTAGTTCTGCTTCTGCACAAGCACAGGTAGAGTACTGGCTACTGACTGGTCCATAGGAAAACATGTTCCTCACACAGCCTAGTCTTTATTATTATTATATTGTTTTTTTTGAGCTAGTGTCTAGAATTTCTCCCTGACTAGAATAGAGGAATCGTGTCGAATAGGAGTGTGTTGTCCAGGAGTTTTCAAGCTTCTCCTCCAGGTAACCTGTTTCATGTATTCGATCTATTCCAGAGCTAGCACACCTGATTCAACTAGCCAACTAAACATTAGGCTTTTGACTACATGAATCAGGTGAGCTAGTTTTTAAGGCTACAACAAAATTGTGAAACTTTTAAGGGTGCCTGAGGAGAGGTTTGAAAACCATTGGCCTAGTTATTGAAGTTGTGGTAAGTGCTATGTTAATGTGTGTGTAATGTTTGCTCTGCTTAAGGTCCATTCTACTGCGGCGGCTGTGCAGCCTCATGGGAACAGTGTTCATGCTGCGTTGCATCACCATGTTTGTGACCTCCCTGTCAGTGCCAGGACAGCACCTGCAGTGCTCAGGAAAGGTACCACCACTCTAAATCAAAACTAAATCAAAACTGTTTAGAAATGATGGACCTACATTTATAGTCTTCACTCTGTCCAGCTTGATAAAAAAAATTCCAAAAGTGATGGTCATATCCATCTTTTTAGCAAATTTTGACGTCGTGCAAATGTAACTAATTTTAAGTTTGGCCCTCTGAAGTCGCACCGCGGGTCGCATTCGGTGAAGATGGAATGCGACCCGCGGTGGGGATTAGTTTACCCCCCCCCTGCTGTACACAGGCTATGGGTGGCAATTTACACTTCTCACAACAGGCTAGCATATCAATTGTGACTTTTTCCTTCTCTTTCCCCTAGGTGTATGGTGACATGTGGGCCAAACTGCATCGAGCTCTGGCCATATGGAGTGGATTTGGAATGTCCCTCACAGGGGTCCATACGTGTGGGGACTACATGTTCAGCGGTCACACGGTGGTCATCACCATGCTCAACTTCTTTGTGACAGAATGTAAGTGTTCCATATCATTTATTGTTACTGTCCTCTTGGTGCAGACTGTAAGATGTCAATGACTGTAGTGGGAAGAACTTCTGTACGTCGTGTGTCCATCAGCTATGACTACATGAAGACCAGACCACTGACGTCTATAAACTGTTATATCAATCTACAGGATCACTTGAAGTTGTCATTCTCTTCCTGATTGGAACAGAACATAACTGAAACTCAAAACCATCTTAACACATTGTTCAATGTTCTGCTTGTATGTATTCACTAACAGATACCCCGCGAGGCTGGAACTTCATCCACACCTTGTCCTGGGTCCTGAACTTGTTTGGCATCTTCTTTATCCTGGCGGCCCATGAACACTATTCCATCGACGTCTTCATCGCCTTCTACATCACAACCAGGCTGTTCCTGTACTACCACACGCTGGCTAACACCAGGGCCTACCAGCAGAGTCGCAGGGCCCGCATCTGGTTCCCCATGTTCTCCTTCTTCGAATGCAACGTCAATGGCCCCGTGCCCAACGAGTACGGCTGGCCCTTCTCTAAACCCGCCATGATCAGGAGCATGATTGGGTACTAGGTGGTCTGCGACGCAGCCACGACGACGTTGATCTCTTCTAACACTGTTTACTCTGAGCCCCGTCGTGTCATTCTGCTGCTGCCTTCAAGGAGTTGCCAACTGTGGTTGTGTGATTATTGACTTTATATTCCAATAGCTGCAGAGACTGCAAACTGAGATGTCTTGTAGGATCCTATTGGTGCGACAGGGTACGGGAGACTTGACTACTCATATTCTGTGACTTAGTGGTTGGCGTTTGTCCCACGGCAGCCTGTTGAAAGGGATTAAACTAAGGATGTGTCCAAAATGACACCCTACTCATTTTATAGTGCACTACTATAGACCAGAGCCCTATGGCCTCTCGTCAAAATAATGCACTACATAGGGAATAGGGTGCTGTGTTGGGATACATGCTAAAGACTAATCCTCTCCACTTCCTCTCTTCATTTGAAAAGGGATTGAGATTTTTGAAGATATTTCCCACACCTTTTGCCATGATCAATAACCAGGTTACAGATATGATGTAAGTGCTTTAGTCAACTCATCTCTTGTTATGCCTTACTGTTTATGGCATGACAGCGAACTCGACAGAGGAGTTGGCTAAAGCACAAACTGACCTGCTACTGCCAGGCTAGCATTTCCGCTCTTAACTTGCAGTCTGAGTGAACGTCGAAGGTAATGGCAAGCTAGAGGTTTTGGGGAAAAACATGAAAGCAGAATTCTCAGGCAGCCTATTGTAACCAAAAATGTTTATTTTTTAAGTCCAATAGAATTTGTTAATCTAAAGTTCAACAGTATTATAGTAAAACAAACTCTTGTTCATTTAGATATCCTGAGAAATTAGGGTATAATATTATTGTGGTGTTTTTATCTGGCTCTAATACAGGTACGGCCCGTTTTTTTTTTTTTTTAAAGCAATTTTCAAAATGTCACAGATGATACTGTACCTGAATTTCTGTATAACAATATCTAAGTTCCAGATGTTGTGACTGGTCTTGTTACTTTCTTTATTACTTTAGGTAGTGTGAAAAGCTTCTGCATTCCTTAAGACACTACTGTGGATTTTGGCTGTATTACTAGAATGCTGAATTAGTCACATTGACATGAACTACATTACATGACCAAAAGTATGTGGACATCTGCTTGTCGAACATCTCATTCCAAAATCATGGGTGTTAATATGGAGTTGGTCCCCGCCCCTTTGCTGCTATAACAGCCTCTATTCTTCTGGGAAGGCTTTCCACTAGATGTTGGAACATTGCTGCTGGGACTTGCTTCCATTCAACCACAAGCATTAGAGGTCGGGCGTTGATGTTAAGCAATTAAGCCGGGCTCGCCGTTGGTGTTTCAATTCATCCCAAAGATCTTCGATGGGGTTGCGGTCAGGCCTCTGTGTAGGCCAGTCAAGCTCTTCCACACCGATCTCGACAAACCATTTCTGTATGGACGTCGCTTTGTGTACAGGGGGCAGTGTCATGTTGAAAAAGGAAAGGGCCTTCCACAAACTGTTGCCAGAAAGTTGGAGGAACAGAATTGTGTAGAATGTCATTGTATGCTGTAGCGTTAAGCTTTCCCTTCACTGGAACTAAGGGACCTAACCCGAACCATGGAAAAACAGCCCCAGACCTCAGTAGTGAGTGTTGCAACCGAGGACAGACATTTTTTTTTAAATGTATGCGCTTTAGCACTCGGCGGTCCCGTTCTGTGCGCTTGTGTAGCCTACCACTTTGCTGCTGAGCTGTTATTGCTCCTAGATGTTGCCACTTCATAATAACCACACTTGCAGTTGACCAGGGCAGCTCTAGCAGGACAGAAATGTGACGAACTGGCTTGTTGGGAATGTGTCATCTGAGCTCATCAATAAGGCCATTCCACTGCCAATGTTTGTCTGTGAAGTTTGCGTGGCTGTGTTCGTTTTTATTTTATAAAAAAAAAAAAATGTAATTGTTGATTTTATACATCTGTCAGTAACGAGTGTGGCTGAAATGGCCGACTCCACTAATTTGAAGAGGTGTCCACATACATTATACACACGCGTATGTGGTTTCCTTTATAATATTTGTATTGTTCAGGTATCCTACCTTTTCTGAACTATACCTTGCCGTAAACGGAGATTGCAAAAAGCAGCCAAAACTATGGAATGGAAAATGGTGAACAATCGTTTTTAAATATCATTCCATTTGCCAATAACTTTAGGTGTTATAGTAACATTGTCTTTTTATAAGAAATGCATATCTCAGATGTTGTGTACTCGCTTGTAATTTAGTAAATGCCCAGGCTTCGATAACATACAAGGATATAAATCCTTATAAAATAATAGTTTTACTACTTCCATAGATCCCTTGGACTGTCTTAATTTATTTAATTTTGTGTATGTCAATAGAATTTGTTTTATTTTATTAAATATTTGATATACAGAAAGGATATTGCAATATACACTTGAACAGGAATATGTTTACAGTTGTGAGGAAATATATTTGTTTAAAACACAATGTGCTTTTATGTATAGGATTGATTTTCAGAATCACCCTCTCACCCAAATCATTAAAACAAATTCTCTTCTCCCCCCCCATACAGTCCCTCAAATCAGATCTGAGATGGCCATTAATGGTTACAACCCACTTTTGTAAGACAAGTATTACTTTACTGGGCAAAGACGTCAGTTCAACCTCTAGTTTTTATCCTACATTTGATTGAATTCACGCAAGTTGACAACTCTCAATGTAAGAAAATCTATATTTGAACCATGTCATTGGATATAAGTTAGGTGAAAAAAGGACACATTTTCCAAATTCCTTTTATGTTGATGACTTGAGAATCGGCTCAGTTTTCCACCTTGATTCATCATCACATTTGTTTCTACGTCATAGATTTTTTTTTATGTTGATTCTACCGGTTTGTGTCCAGTGGGTTAAGTCTCATCTCCATCCCATGTTTTATTTGGAATTTCAGCTGTGGAATAGTTACTAGATCCCTTACATGCTATGAGTCTTTATTACACCCCCCCCCCCTCCCCCCCCCCCCCCCCCCATAAAGTAATGCATTGAACTTCTGGTTTGACTAATGCTAACTGCAAATCTATCATTTGCTGCTAAGATTTTTTTTATTTTTTAGATATGTACAGGAGAATTATGACTTTTCTCTCATGTATTTGTTATTGTCATTTTTAACCCCCTCTAATAAATTGTTACTAATCCTTAACACTGGTGTGGTTATAATGTTATGTTACATACCTCCAAGATGCAGTAATTGGCTACCATTTTTGAAATGTAGCAATCACACAAAGTGTGGTTGTATTGGGTTAATTAATGTCCTGCAAATGACATGTCTTTACCGTCATTAAACAGTTGACATCAATGATGTGATTCTTCAGAAGAGAAGGGTTTGCGAGTAGTGTGACATTTTCCCTATATGCCGACCTTGTTGCAGTTTCCCTACAAATGGTTAAAGTTAGTATTGGGGAGGGGTGAAAAGTCACCCTGGAGCACTGTGGGCAAGGCTGTAATTCAGTTAGCTACACGGTTAGAGGACGTGGTGACACATCTGCACGGGATAGAGCCAGAGTGCAGTGGATTTAAGCGGATTCTGGGAATCGGCTCAGAGCTATCCCGAGCAGTTTACATTTTTGAAATCCCGTCCAGTTGATGGCCATGGTTCCTACTGTGTCTGAGGTCCAGTGTCTAATCATGGATTTAACCTACTACTGAGTTTACATGCCAGGTCTGTCTGCTATGGAAAACCAGCATGTCTGTTCAGCCTGATCTTATTAGCTTAGTTAGTACCACTTCAGGTTAAGTCCTCTGACGGTGCTGATTCAGTGTTTACTGTTTTTAGTTAGCTAGACCACCGGTTTCTGTTTTGACCACCAAAAGCTTTCTTCAACCACACTGCAGCCCTCAGCTAGCAGCACAGTGATCAGCTCCACTGCAGCCCTCAGCTAGCAGCACAGTGATCAGCTCCACTGCAGCCCTCAGCTAGCAGCACAGTGATCAGCTCCACTGCAGCCCTCAGCTAGCAGCACAGTGATCAGCTCCACTGCAGCCCTCAGCTAGCAGCACAGTGATCAGCTCCACTGCAGCCCTCAGCTAGCAGCACAGCGATCAGCTCCACTGCAGCCCTCAGCTAGCAGCACAGCGATCAGCTCCACTGCAGCCCTCAGCTAGCAGCACAGTGATCAGCTCCACTGCAGCCCTCAGCTAGCAGCACAGTGATCAGCTCCACTGCAGCCCTCAGCTAGCAGCACAGTGATCAGCTCCACTGCAGCCCTCAGCTAGCAGCACAGTGATCAGCTCCACTGCAGCCCTCAGCTAGCAGCACAGCGATCAGCTCCACTGCAGCCCTCAGCTAGCAGCACAGTGATCAGCTCCAGCAAATGTTTATTTCATCACAGCTCAGTTCGTGTAATTCCTTACCATGCAGAATTCTTCCAGTTAAGGGTTGTTGAAGTGTTTTTGACAGCTCCTGTTATAGTTGCTAATCCAGCTGTCAACAAAATGCAAACCTCCTGAAACTGTACAGAGAAAAGATGACTGCTAGACATATTACCAGGATGTGTACTCTGAGCATGTGCTGACCAACTGGCAAGTGTCTTCACTGACATTTTCAACCTGTCCCTGACTGAGTCTGTAATACCAACATGTTTTAAGCAGACCACCATAGTCCCTGTGCCCAAGAATACTAAAGTAACCTGCCAAAATGACTACTGACCCGTAGCACTCACGTTGGTAGCCATGAAGTGCTTTGAAGGGCTGGTCATGGCTCACATCAACACCATTATCCCAGAAAACCTAGACGCACTCCAATTTGCATACCGCCCCAACAGATCCACAGGTGACGCAATCTCTATTGCACTCTACACTGCCCTTTCCCACCTGGACAAAAGGAACACCTATGTGAGAATGCTATTCATTGACTACAGCTCAGCGTTCAACACCATAGTGCCCTCAAAGCTCATCGCTAAGGACCCTGGGACTAAACACCTCCCTCTTCAACTGGATCCTGGACTTCCTGATGGGCCGCCCCGAGGTGTAAAGGGGAGGTAACAACACATCCGCCACGCTGATCCTCAACACGGGGGCCCCTTGGTGGTGCGTGCTCAGTCCCCTCCTGTACTCCTGTTTACTCACGACTGCATGGCCAGGCACGACTCCAACACCAAGTTTTCTGATGACACAACAGTGTTAGGCCTGATCACCGACAACGATGATAGAGCCTATAGGGAGGAGGTCAGAGACCTGGCCATGTGGTGCCAGGATGACAAGCTCTTCCTCAACGTGATCAAGAAAAAGGAGATGATTGTGGACTACAGGAAAAAGAGGACCGAGCACGCCTCCATTCTCATCGATGGAGCAGGTTGAGTGCTTCAAGTTCCTTGGTGTCCACATCACCAACAAAATATCATGGTCCAAACAAACCAAGACAGTCGTGCAAAGGGCGCGACAAAGCCTATTCCCCCTCAGGAGACTGAAAAGATTTGGCGTGGGTCCTCAGATCCTCAAAAAGTTATACAGCTGCACTATCTAGAGCATCCTGACTGGTATGGAACTGCTCAGCTTCCGACCGCAAGGCACTACAGAGGTTAGGGCGTACAGCCCAGTACATCATTGGGGCCAAGCTTCCTGCCATCCAGGACCTCTATACCAGGCGGTGTCAGAGGAAGGCCTTAAAAATTGTCAAAGACTCCAGCCACCCTAGTCTTAGACTGTTCCCTCTGCTGCCGCACGGCAAGTGGTACCGGAGCGCCAAGTCTAGGTCCAAAAGGCTTCTTAACAGCTTCTACCCCCAAGACAAAAGACTCCTGAACAGCTAATCAAATTGCTACCCAGACTATTTGTCTTGTCCCCCCCTCTCTGTTTATTATCTATGCATAGTCACTTTAACTCTACCTACATGTACATATTACCTCAATTATCTCGACTAACCTGTGCCCCCGCATATTGACTCCCTGTATAGCCCCTGTATACTGTTATTTTTACTGCTGCTCTTAAATTCAAATTACATTTTTTTGACTTATTTTTTTACTTAACACTTCTTTTTCTTAAAACTGCATTGTTGGTTAAGGGCTTGATAGTGAGCATTTCACTGCAAGGTCTACACCTGTTGTATTCAGCGCATGTGACAAATACAATTTGATTTGATATTATTAGCTGGCTGCTAGACCTATCGTGTTAGGTAAAGCACCGTGGTTTCTATGGTGATAAAGACATCTTCCAGCTGCCAGGTGTATTATTTGTAAAGACAATTGTATTAAGTAAATTAATACACAAATGTTACAGTGTTTTAGTCTTATATTAACAAAATTATTAAATATGGACATAGAAATACTCAAATAAACCCAGAACTCAGTCATCCTACTTTGATTTAGACAGGCAAAGAAACGAACACCTATATGTATAGGGTCCTGCGATCCTGGGGTCATGAGAGGTTGTTTTGCTTTCGCTGTTTCTCCTTCATCGCCCTCCAGCTGGATAGGACTGTCGCGACGCGGTGTTAGAAACTGCTTGAAAACAACGAACCAACTATCTGCACCAACGCAAAACTTCCAGTAAGTAATTGCCATAGTTCTGTTTGCTATCTAATTAGGTACCTTACTTGCCAGCTAACTAGCTAAACGTTAGCTAGGTAGGGGACATGGCCGGGATCCAGCGCTGAGAAATCTAGCCAGATAGCTAACGTTACATGGATAGCTAACTAGCTAACGTTAGTCCATTGTCAAGGGTAAATACATGTCCCGATCTTTGACATATTAACTACAGTATAACTAATTACATTTTGACTTTTATTCGAGGTCGAAATATGATGTGCCATTGCCTAGCTACGTCTTCTTATTGTCTAGTTCAAGTTGAGAGAACAGATTGCTGCTGTGAACAAATCCCTGTCTGTGATGTAATGGCTTGTTAACTTGCTCGCCGGCTAGCTATTTTGCTAACGGCTACTAGCTAGCTAACTTGACTTTCAGTGAACCAGCCGCCAGTCACATTGATATTGCATATTGTAACGATCTACTGTAGCTAGCAACTTGAGACTTGGCGGGGGCTTTTGACGTGCTAATATCGCCGTCAAGATGGCTGCTTGCAGATAACCTTGTTCTTCAAAGCTTTACGTGTGTAGAGATGGTTGTGTAGCTCTGGCTATATCCCATAAAATGTGTTCACAGTCCTACGAGGAGATGATCCGTACATTCCCTATTATCTGATCAGTTACTTGGTGGTGGAGTACACTGCTACTAGTTAATAAATGGCGAACAACATGCATGTTAGGACTATCCCTTTGTGGCAATACCATCTATGTCCTACATTTGCTGCAATAGGCTACATGCTGAACTCGGTCAGTAGTACTATGATAGCATAATTTGTCATCTGCCATTTTCCTTCTTGTCACAGGTAGAATGGCTGTCCCTCCATCATATGGTGACCTTGGTAAATCTGCAAAGGACATCTTCAACAAAGGATATGGTAAATGTCTTTGAAACTGGTTGGTTTACGCCTGTAGGAATGATGAGCAGGACACACATTGACATTTAATGTAACAGGGGCCTCTTCAGACAACTTAAAACGTTCACATCACTTTCGTTTGGCCTCTCTTGAGCCCGTAAGGGAATGTTTCCATCAATGCACAGAACACATTTCACACTGACATGACATTTTACAAGGAAGTTAACATAACACCCAGGCATTCAATTTGTTCAAGACATGTCACAATTGGGCCGACTGGATCAGTATTCTCCATGTAGTAGTCCATTTGGCAAGTATTTAAATGTTAAGGAGATGCTAATCAAAACAAGGTTAACGCCACTACCTTAATATGTAATGGAATATGTGGTGTTCTGAATGTTATGGTTTGTTCTTTTATTAGGTTTTGGATTGGTGAAACTTGATGTCAAGACTAAGTCTTCAAGTGGAGTGGTGAGTTTGGCTTTTCAATCCTGCCAGGGTTACTGTACATTCTGGTCCTCCATAGCAAGATATAGGCGTGCTAAGTCTGTCATTATTGTTATTTAGGAATTCAAAACCTCTGGCTCATCCAACACTGACACCAGCAAAGTCAATGGCAACCTGGAGACCAAGTACAAATGGGCTGAATACGGCCTGACGTTTACAGAGAAGTGGACCACAGACAACACTCTGGGGACTGAGATCACCGTTGAAGACCAGGTAGAGAGGAGAAACCAGTCTATACTGTAATTTGTGAGCTTTCTATTCAGATATGCTTAGTTTTTTTTCTTCCATAGATCACCAAAGGACTGAAACTTACGTTCGACACCCAGTTCTCACCAAATTCTGGGTTTGTGGCTTTTTTAAATTTCAAGCACAACTAAATGTTTCTCACCAGTCTTTGAAACCCTGAGGTGGATAACATTTATTGTGCATGTTCAGCACTGCATAGTCCACCAATCTTCCTTTATTGAAAATAATCTGTGATGACTGAACTAGAACAACAGAAATATGAGACTGATGTTTATTAATCCTATTTTCCTCCTCTATTCTCCTTCTAACAGCAAGAAGAGTGGTAAGGTGAAGACTGCGTATAAGCGTGAATACGTCAACTTGGGCGTGGATGTAGACTTCGACTTTGCCGGCCCGGCCATCCATGGGGCAGCGGTGGCCGGATATGAGGGATGGCTGGCAGGCTACCAGATGACCTTCGACACGGCGAAGTCCAAAATGACCCAGAGCAACTTCGCTGTTGGCTACAAGACGGGAGATTTCCAGCTGCACACCAATGTGTAAGCTTCATATGGATTGTATTTTTGGAGGACTTGTGTCTCAGCATTGAAGTGAAAAGTATGACTGTTTCTACTAGAAAGATGTTCTCCTTTGTGCTTATTGGTAACTATGGTCTTAACAAGTTACATCGATTTTTAATAAGTTGGGTATATATTTTATATATATTTTAGATTGTCTATATATATATTCTTTATCATTGTTATTATCTATATCGTTACAAAATGTAATGCATTTAATTTATTGATTTGAGCGTTTCAGTTCATCTTTTGTTGAGTTATCATTAAACAAAAAGGGCTTTTCATCAGACAAGGATAACACAATGTTTGTATGTTTATGTCCTATATCCCAGTAATGATGGCACAGAGTTTGGAGGGTCCATCTACCAGAAGGTGAATGACAAGCTGGAGACTGCTGTGAACCTGGCCTGGACAGCAGGCAGCAACAGCACGCGCTTTGGCATCGCTGCCAAGTATCAGCTGGACTCCAGTGCCTCCATATCTGTGAGGGCTGCTCTTTTGGTTGTCTTGTTTATCAGCCTGACGGCTGTTTTAATATTCAGACTGGTTCTGCAGGATTAGTAGTTTATTAAATGGGAATGGGTTGTGTCAAATGAGATATTTTAGGAAGTAACTGGACAATTAAGTGACGTTCTTACGCAATGCCAATAATTATCATAACCCGTTGTATTCCATTGTTAATTGTATGTGTTTGTTTTATTTTCCAGGCTAAAGTTAACAATGCCAGCTTGGTGGGAGTGGGCTATACCCAGACGCTGCGACCAGGTAAGAACTGGCTCACTAATGTGCAATAGCACTGCCAGCCATCACCAAAGTGGGTTGTTGTAGCTAAGTTATTTATTTTTCCTGTTCTGCAGGTATGAAACTTGTCCTGTCTGCACTGGTCGACGGTAAGAGCATCAACGCCGGTGGCCACAAACTGGGACTGGGCCTGGAGCTAGAGGCATAAGTATCTAGCTATCCTTTCTAGTGAAGTCTTCATATTTGAATATTTGAGGGAATATCAGAAGAATTTGGCCTTATTTATTTCCAACCCAACAACCAGTAAGGGATGTCTCAAAGGAAAGTGATGAATCTAATCTAAAACATCCTCAACATAGCCCTCAGTTCTGTCAGTTAGATGGATCCCTGACCTATCAGCCACTGTCATTTCCTTTCAGTTGGTTTGTAGTCAGTCATCCTGTGTGTCCTATGACAGTAGCCCAGTACTACTAAGCCTGTTATGTATTGGTTTGTAGTCAGTCATCCTGTGTGTCCTATGACAGTAGCCCAGTACTACTAAGCCTGTTATGTATTGGTTTGTACTCAGTCATCCTGTGTGTCCTATGAACAGTAGCCAGTACCACTAAGCCTGTTATGTATTCAGTCATGTATTCCTGTACTGTACCACTAGTGAAATACATCCTCCTTCTCAAAGAGCGTGTTCATTCTGCATGTTTTACGTTTGTTTTATTGGTTTGGCTCGGACAATCCGAGGAGGGTTATATTAAGATGTATACTTTGATTTAATTCTATATATAATAACAATGTTATTATGTTGTCATTATGTGACAATCCTGAACTGTTGTTTTGCACACTAGCAAATTATATTATACCTTAATTTATATCCTTTCTTTCCCTGTTTCATTTGCACATATAGTAGCCTTCGGTTAGCAACGCTTTGCCTGTTGTCAGGACGACTCAGAATGTTCATCACGTATTCTAGAGACCTTAAACCTCTATTCTATTGGGTGATGATCTATTTAGATCATATTCTTGAGGACATGTTAATTAATTATGCTTACTGCTTCGCCACCCATTCTGCGGTCTTTGGCAGATCCATACGATCTTGATTACCTAACCTGTTTCCTAGTTGAACATGGTAATATAAATTGCACGACATTGCCAAATGGGATTTTCTGGGTGTCATTAGAAAGGAAAAGGGGAAACTATTATAACTGAGCGAATCCTCCACCTCCCCTTCCCTTAGCTGTGTATAAATGATATGACTGGGAAACCAGAAACCAAGTCCACTTGTCTATGTCTACCTTTACAATAAAGTCTTTAAACAAGTCAGTCCTTTGTTCTTGGATATGTCATGGTGCCTTCACACGGTTGGACAACATGAAACTGTACATGACAAGTCACTTGTTTTCCAATTTAATGAACATTTAAAACAACCTTAACAGTGAAAGTATGACTCACCTGAGTACAATATGTGTAGAACTGTAAACATTACACATTACTTTGGTCCTTTCTAGGGCCATCAAGTTTTATTTAATCACAGGGTTTGCTGTGAATTATCACATCTTCAGAATTTGCTTAAATTAAGGTGTGATTTAAGATTTTTCATTAAAAATCAAGAATATTGACATCTAAAGTAGCGGTTGGCAAAATGATGTAAATTGAGAAAGCAGACATTTCACTTGTTTTTGAGGTATGTTTTCAGTATATTTTTGAATGCTTTCAGACAATGATATTAATCATGATTTTTTTTAAAGTGCACTAAAATTACAAAGTTACCTGATTAACTCCGACAGTCCTAGTTCTTTCATTTAAACCTTTTCAGGTCACATATATTCAAGGGCAGCATTACACACATGGATTTAATGACATATAAACAACAATTTGAAAAGTCAGCACTTGTACCATCAGATTATCATACCGTAAAGCTACTTCTCAGTAATTGGGTACTACAGTTTACCACAGTAAAGGCCAGTGTTGGTCAATCATAACCCAAAGCCACTTGTCACTAATTCGATACCATAGTACAGACCAGTGTTGGCCAATCTCCCATTTAGTACTATAGTTTTAAGACGTGTCTCCTACATAGTGTTAGAGTTTGAAGGCCAGTGTCACGCCGTCTCCCACAGTGAGCATGCTGATGTTGATCCTGACATCCCGGTACAACTTCTTGTTCAGCTTGTCAATGGCCTGGGTATCAATGTCATCAGCAGCAGGGTTCACCACCTTCCCACTCCACAGAACCTAAAGCACAGAGCAGCATCATCATTCTAATGTGTGTATATGTGTATATATATATTACCATTCAAAAGTTTGGGGTGACTTAAATGTCCTTGTTTTTGAAAGAAAAGCAACAAAAAAAGCAGTTAAAATAACATAAAATTGATCAGAAATACAGTGTAGACATTTAATGTTGTAAATGACTATTGTAGCTGGAAATGGCTGATTTTGAATGGAATATCTACATAGGTGTACAGAGGCCCATTATCAGCATCCATCACTCCTGTGTTCCAATGGCACGTTGTGTTAGCTAATCGAAGTTTATAATTTTAAAAGGCTAATTGATCTTTAGAAAACCCTTTTGCAATTACGTTAGCACAGCTGAAAACTGTTGTTCTGATTAAAAAAGCAATAAAACTGGCCTTCTTTAGACAAGTTGAGTATCTGGAGCATCAGCATTTGTGGGTTCGATTACAGGCTCAAAATGGCCAGAAACAAAGAACTTAGAAATAATCTCTAACCAGAATAGAAAGAGTGGGAGGCCCCGGTGCACAACTGAACAAGAGGTCAAGTACATTAGAGTGTCTAGTTTGAGAAACAGATGCCTCACAAGTCCTCAACTGGCAGCTTCATTAAATAGTACCCGCAAAACACCAGTCTCAACATCAACAGTGAAGAGGCGACTCCGGGATGCTGGCCTTCTAGGCAGAGTTGCAAAGAAAAAGCAATTTCTCAGACTGGCCAATAAAAAGAAAAGATTAAGATGGGCAAAAGAACACAGACACTGGACAGAGGAACTCTGCCTAGAAGGCCAGCTTTCAGGAGTCGCCTCTTCACTGTTGACGTTGAGACTGGTGTTTTACGGGTTTTGTTTCTGGCCATTTTAAGCCTATAATCGAACACACAAAACGCTGATGCGACAAATACTCAACTAGTCTAAAGAAGGCCAGTTTTATTGCTTCTTTAACTCAGGACAACAATTTTCAGCTGTGCAAACATAATTGCAAAAGGCAAGTCAGTTAAGAACAAATTCTTATTTTCAATGACGGCCTAGGAACAGTGGGTTTACTGCCTTGTTCAGGGGCAGAACGACAGATTTGTACCTTGTCAGCTCGGGGATTCAAACTTGCAACCTTTCGGTTACTAGTCCAATGCTCTAACCACTAGGCTACCCTGCCGCCCCTAATAATCAATTAGCCTTTTAAAATGATAAACTTGGATTAGCTAACACAACGTGCCATTGGAACACAGGAGTGATGGTTGCTGATAATGGGCCTCTGTACGCCTATGTAGATATTCCATATAAAAAAATCAGCCGTTTCAGCTACAATAGTCATTTACAACATGAACAATGTCTACACTGTATTTCTGATCAATTTGATGTTATTTTACTGGACAAAAAAAATGGGCTTTTCTTTCAAAAACAAGGACATTTCTAAGCGATATCTTTTAGTTGCTTACGGCTGTCCATGTGATTTGAGACTACAGCCCTCATATTGAAACACTCACGTTATCAATGGCAATAATGCCTCCTTTCCTCACTAGCTGGAGGGATTTTTCATAGTAGTTGTCATAGTTTGCTTTGTCTGCATCGATGAAGACGAAGTCAAATGTCTCGGCCTCGCCATTGGCCAGGAGGTCATCTGAGGAAGAGGAGTGAGTGTGAATACATTTGTTCATTGTGTTGTTTGTAATGGATCTGTTATAAACATGTTATTACTATACCTAGAGTTTTCAATGCCGGCTGGATGCGTAGATCTATTTTCTGTGCCACTCCAGCCTGCAAAGAAAGCACAGAGGTAGACCTGGTGGTTGAGTTATGCATGGTTACGCATGACTTTTTCTGACACAATTTTCTACTCTGCTTACAATGTCGACAAGAAGGGCTTTTCTTGAAGGTGGTAGGTGAGAACGTCTGTTATCAGGTGAGACCATTAGTAATGGATGCTCTGACAGACTCTCTCTATGATGGATTAGATTACTTTCACATTCCCATCAATCTAGCACACAACCAGTCTCTCAAAAGCTTAAATTGATTTTGAGGAGGAACTGTGAAAAAGCATGTCTGAGTTTATATTTTTTTTTGTAAAGTCCAGAATATCAGCAGTGTACTGTACATCTACAGGTTCACAGCTATGGGATTAATTATGAACTTAAAGGTCTTTTTTTTCATAACAGAGTGTTTTGTGCTTGCTATCTTAGCTCCATAAAAGCAACAACCATAACAAGCTGCACACCCATCAAGCTGCACACCCATCGAGCTGCACACTCATCGAGGTGCTCATCCATCGAGGTGCACACCCAGAGGTGCATACCCATTAAGCTGCACACCCATCGAGCTGCACACCCATCAAGCTGCACACCCATCGAGCTGCACACCCATCGAGCTGCACACCCATCAAGCTGCACACCCATCGAGGTGCTCATCCATTAAGCTGCACACCCAGAGGTGCACACCCATCGAGGTGCTCACCCATCAAGCTGCACACCCATCAAGGTGCAGCTAGTTCTTAGCCCAGTGAGACAGCTTTTCTGATGCCATGCAAATGTTTTTTTTTTATTGTTTTATTACCAGGTAAGTCAGTTGAGAACAAGTTCTTATTTACAACTGCGACCTGGTCAAGCTAAAGCAAAGCGTCACAAACAACAGAGTTACACATGGAATAAACAAACATACAGTCAATAACACAATAGAAAAATCTATATACAGTGTGTGCAAATGAGGTAAGATTAGGGAGGTAAGGCAATAAATATGCCATAGTGGCGAAATAATTACAATATAGCAATTAAACACTGGAGTGATAGATGTGCAGAAGATGAATGTGCAAGTAGAGATACTGGGGTGCAAAGGAGCAAAATAAAATAAATAACAGTATGGGGATGAGGTAGTTGGATGGGCTATTTACAGATGGGCTATGTACAGGTGCAGTGATCTGTGAGCTGCTCTGACAGCTGGTGCTTAAAGCTAGTGAGGGAGATATGAGTCTCCAGCTTCAGTGATTTTTGCAGTTCGTTCCAGTCATTGGCAGCAGAGAACTGGAAGGAAAGGCGGCCAAAGGAGGAATTGGCTTTGGGGATGACCTGTGAGATATACCTGCTGGAGCGTGTGCTACCGGTGGGTGTTGCTATGGTAACCAGTGAGCTGAGATAAGGCGGGGCTTTACCTAGCATAGACTTATAGATGACCTGGAGCCAGTGGGTTTGGTGACGAATATGAAGCGAGGGCCAGCCAGCGAGGGCATACAGGTCGCAGTGGTGGGTAGTATATGGCACTGTGATAGACTACATCCAATTTGTTGAGCAGAGTATTGGAGGCTATTTTGTAAATGACATCGCCGAAGTCAAGGATCAGTAGGATAGTCAGTTTTACGAGGGTATGTTTGGCAGCATGAGTGAAGGATGCTTTGTTGCGAAATAGGAAGCCATTTCTAGATTTAATTTTGGATTGGAGATGTTTGATGTGAGTCTGGAAGGAGAGTTTACAGTCTAACCAGACACCTAGGTATTTGTAGTTGTCCACATATTCTAAGTCAGAACCGTCCAGAGTAGTAATGCTGGACGGGCGGGCAGGTGCAGGCAGCGATCGGTTGAAGAGCATACATTTAGTTTTCCTTGAAAATGTAGCTTGAGTGCCAGTCTGTTTCATCATGCCAACTATTACCATCATGCCAACAATTACAGCAAAGGAGTTGGCAAGAGCACAAACAGATCTGGGACCAGGCTATAGAAGGAGACAACAGATCTGGGACGAGGCTAATGTGAATAAAATAGTTTCAGAATGTAACTTGTTACCTGGGGAGCTTGACAAGGCTAGTGGTGCTATCCCTTACAAATACACCCATATCTGGCCTGCACACGCCAGAATCACTACAATGGTGTGAGAGATGACATATAGTCAATCAAATGATTCTGCCAGCTCGCTGAAATGCCTGTCTAAAAGAGTTACGTCAACAGTAGGTCGCGTAGCACTGGTGTGTCAGAGAAAGCAAACACAAATCCACATATCACCTCTTTCCAGAAGGGTTTGCCGATGTTGGGGTATTCGTCTTTGATGTCACAGGCCACCATCTTCCCGTCGTCTGGCAGAACCAGCGCTATGCTCAGAGTGTTGTACCCTGTGTATACTCCTACAGGGAATACAAATAAAACAAGTATTATGATACTCGTATACAGTAAATGTTTTACAGAAAAACAGTATTTATTTTTGCGAGCCAATATGGACTAGAATTACACTATGCAACATTAAATAAAATCCTAGGCTACAGAAACTAGTGAGAAGAGATTATTACATGTGATAAAGAGTTTAATGTGAATCATGTTTACCGATTTCTATAGCTTTTTTGGCTTTGATGAGTCTTGCCAGGTTAGCCATCAGCTGAGACTGCTCAGCGGCAACCATGATGAAGTTCCAGGAATCATCCATCGTCCTCTGGAAGATAAAACAGAAGAAAGGAGATGTTCATGTTTAGTTTTTCTCCAAAAATAGAAAAGTTAACATGATAAACAGCCTGTTTACTAAGTGTACATTTATATTTACAAGTCTCAGACCCAGACACTTGTGAACAGAGAGTGTGTGCTTAGTCCCCTCCTGTACTCCCTGTTCACCTACGACTGCATGGCCAAGCACGACTCCAACAACATCATTAAGCTTGCCGATGACACAACAGTGGTAGGCCTGATCACCGACAACGATAAGATAGCCTATAGGGAGGAGATCAGAGACCTGGCAGTGTGGTGCCAAAAATTTGGAATTGGTCCTCTGATCCTCAAAAAGTTCTACAGCTGCACCATCAAGAGCATCCTGACTGGTTGCATCACTGCCTGGTATGGCAACTGCTTGGCATTCGACCGCAAGGCACTACAGAGGGTAGTGCGTACAGCCCAGTACATCACTGGGGCCGAGCTTCCTGCCATCCAGGACCTCTACACCAGGCGGTGTCAGAGGAAGGTTCTAAAAATTGTCAAAGACTCCAGTCACCCTAGTCTTAGACTGTTCTCTCTGCTACCGCGCGATACCAGAGTGCCAAGTCTAGGTCCAAAAGGCTTCTTAAACAGTTTCTACCCCTAAGCCATAAGACTCATGAACAGCTAATCAAATGGCTACCCGGACTATTTGCATTGTGCAGTCGTAAAATCCATCAAGCGCTATGATGAAACTGGATTTCATGAGGACCGCTACAGGAAAGGAAGACCCAGAGTTAACTCTGCTGCAGAGGATACGTTCATTAGAGTTACCAACCTCAGAAATTGCAGCCCAAATAAATGCTTCACAGAGTTCAAGTAACAGACACATCTCAACATCAACTGTTCAGAGGAGACTGCGTGAATCAGGTCTTCATGGTCGAATTGCTGCAAAGAAACCACTATTAAAGGGCACCAATAATAAAAAGAGACTTGAAAGGGCCAAAAAACACGAGCAATGGACATTAGACCGGTGGAAATCTGTCCTTTGGTCTGATGAGTCCAAATTGGAGATTTTTGGTTCCAACCGACGTGTCTGTGAGACCCAGAGTAGGTGAACGGATGATCTCCGCATGTGTGGTTCCCACCATGAAGCATGGAGGAGGAGGTGTGATGGTGTGGGGTGCTTTGCTGATGACACTGTCTGTGATTTATGTAGAATTCAAGGAACACTTAACCAGCATGGCTACCACAGCATTCTACACCGATCTGGTTTGGGCTTTTTATTTGTATTTTTTTTTTCAACAGGACAATGACCCAACACACCTCCAGGCTGTGTAAGGGCTATTTGACCAAGAAGGGTGGAATGCTGCATCAGACCTGGCCTCCACAATCACCTGACCTCAACCCAATTGAGATGGTTTGGGATGAGTTGGACCGCAGAGTGAAGGAAAAGCAGCCAACAAGTGCTCAGCATATGTGGGAACTCCTTCAAGACTGCATTCCAGGTGAAGCTGGTTTAGAGAATGCCAAGCGTGTGCAAAGCTGTCATCAAGGAAAAGGGTGGTGACTTTGAAGAATCTCAAATATAAAATATATTTTGATTTGTTTAACACTTTTTTTGTTACTACATGATTCCATGTGTTATTTCATAGTTTATGTTTTCACTATTATTCTCCAATGTAGAAAATAGTAAAAAAATAAAAACGTTTGACTGGTACTGTACATATTGCATCAATTACCTCGACTGGCCTGTGCCCCCACACATTGACTCTGTACTGGTACCCCCTATATATAGCCTCACTACTGTTATTTTATTGTTACTCTTTAATTATTTGTTATGTCTATTTTCTTTTACATTTTTTTACTTCAGTTTATTTTTGTAAATACTTTCTTAACACTTATTTTTCTTAAAACTGCATTGTTGGTTAAGGGCTTGATAGTGAGCATTTCACTGCAAGGTCTACACCTGTTGTACTCAGCGCACGTGACAAATAAAATTAGATTTGATGTGATTTGTGCAACATAATAAATGGTTCCCCCTTGTGGCAAAAGACAGACACCATGGACTTTGGACAGTTTCTACTGTTAGGCAAATATATGAACATATTAGATAATGAAGATCCGGACCTTCTTACCAGTCGGAGTTTTTTCAGGGCCGGATGCTCCCTCAATGAATGATTGAGGACATACTGCATCAAGGGGTTATCTTTTGCCCCAGAGTGACTCTTGAAGATGTCCATGGAAAATGTGGATCTTCTTTTGCCTGGAGGGAGCAATCATGTGGTTTAAGTGTTTGATAATTTAACAATAATGGGAAACAATACACGATTACTCTCTGTCATATTTGACTGTTCAACGTCATCTTGACATGTGATGAAATTGATAAGTTGATTCTACCCCCCCTTACCAATGTAATAACCAGCCACAAAGACAACCCCAAGTGTAGCGGACCCGATCAATGCTTCTCTGGATACACTGTGAAAAGACATTGTAACAATGTATCTCCTCGCTTATTCATTGACCGTTTGACAGATCAAGGACGTCTTAACGTGTAACAACCTGTTTCCTTGTTTGCTATACGTAACCGCGGAGCTGTAATATAGTGGCGCATCCTAAATATAATGCATACACATGAACGGACAATATATCAAATTGCGCTTATATTACAATGTGCTAGGTCAAATTAATAATTAGCGCCTGCACGTGACCGTTCATGTGCTAAAACCACCCCAACGGCAATATCGCCCATAGCCACAAGTGGTCTGCAATTGAACTAAATTTTTACTTTGAGCAAGATACTGTTGAATTGTTGACTTGTCATCCAACTCCATTCAGACACTGACATTTTCGTATCATTATATCTTATGGCTGCAAAATTATCAGAAACATTTGTACAAAGTTCGTCATCAACATGAAGAAATAAACTGATCTTCACATATGGAGCACGTTTAGCACCAAAAGTAATGCGTACAGTAACTTACTTACCGCGTATAAAGAGATGAAATCGACGAACTACGAATCTGCGTGGTGCCAGTTATGTGGTTCACTGTATAAAATGGCCTCTGAGAAAAAGGGAGGGATGGAGGGAGGGTCTCTGATCCCTAATCCACGAATAATCAATTTAACACTTGCTTCACCAAATCTAGATAATGGTATTGCTTTATCATATGCTCATAACCATGGTAGTTTTACACAAAGACCTAGTGATAGTTACCAAAGTTGTGAGGCTTCTGGGGTCTCTGTAAAGTGTTGTATTGTGTTACGGACAGTTCCCTCTATCCTATTCCATTTCTGGTTTGTGCAACATACAGTTCCATGGACCCCGCTGTCACAGAAACAACAACAGAGTCTCCTACAACACTTAGAGAATGTGGACACGTTGGTTGTCATTGGTTGTTTATTTTGAACTCAATGTAAAACTCGTCTTGACAATAGTTCCAGTAGGAATATGTGAATAGGCCATGTCCAAAAAGAAAAAAAACATATCATTCTAGACTACTATAATTTTGCAATGTAATTGTTGAATTGCAAATTGTATAATCTTAATGACTACAGTCAGTGTCCCAGGTAGGGAGTTATTTACTTCTCTACCGCAGCACAGTCAGAAACCATGGAAACCGTGGACTATTCTTTACCTTTTGATGTAATTTCAGATACCTTACCAGGGTAACGACACTGTCACCCTCCAGTTGATTCTGTATCACAGAAAATCCAGGTCAACCCTACCTACCTCAAACCCTTGATCATCTGGCCTGTTTGTGACTGTCTGAAATACATCTTTAGAGCATCCATGACGCATGTAACGTGATCATGAGAAAATAAATAGCTGGGGGGGATGACCAACATGTGATGCATACTTTTGTACAGAGAGGGGCGCTGTTGTCATGTCAATGTTCAGTATACTGTATTGTTGGAGATGTCTATCCACTGGGCCTTATAACAATATGCTCTTGCATGTCAGCTCATTGAGTTATTTTCTATCGTATTAAAAAGCAGTATGATTTTTCACTAGGCTACACCATGTCAACACTGTAACATAGACCGACACTCTGCCTCTGTGGTATTTTGACCCAGTTACATACAGTATGTGTTGGTGTGTTGATCAGCAGGCCAGTGGGAGTTGATATCTCTGATCTGTGGCTGAAGTGAATAGCAGTCTTCTCCTCAGGGCCTTTTAGTTCCACAACCATAGCGTGTGATAGTGTGGTGACAGACCACTGAGAGACGAGTCTCTGCATGGAGAGATGGCTGGAGGACGGGGGCGGGGGGGGGGGGGGGGCGTCATCACAGGGCCCTGTGTAGGATCCTAATAGTGCCAGACACACACCATAGCTACATCCCAAATGGCATCCTATTCCCTATTTAGTGCACCACTTTTGACCAGGACCCATAGGGCTCGATCTGGTCAAAAATAGTGCACTATGTAGGGAATAGGGTGTTATTTGGAATGCGCACATCCCATATCAGCGGTTAATCCAGTCATGAGGGGGACGACTCCCTTACATCTGCTGCTCTGAGACACATGAGCACAAGGTCAAGAGCAGCTGGCGTTATGTCAGAGACAAATGGTGTAGATAATTAACTTCAGGGTAAAGAGGGGGATGAGAGAGGAGGGGAGTGAGGAGGGGAGAGGGAATGAGAGAGGAAGGGCGAGAGGGGGAGAGAGAGGGGATGAGAGAGGAGGGGCGAGAGGGGATGAGAGGGGGTGAGAGAGGGGGAGAGGGAATGAGAGAGGAGGGGAGAGAGGAGGAGAGAGAGGAGAGAGAGGAGGTGAGAGAGAATGAGAGAGGAGGGGAGAGGGAATGAGAGAGGAGGAGAGAGAGGAGGGGAGAGAGAATGAGAGAGGAGGGGAGAGAGGAGGGAAGAGGAGGGAAGAGAGAGGGTGAGAAGGAGGGGAGAGAGGAGGGGATAGGAGGGAAGAGAGAGGGTGAGAGAGGAGGGGAGAGGGGGAGAGAGGAAGAGAGAGAGGAGACACTGAAAATGTCAGTGCCTCCATGACTATGTCATTACATAATCTAAAATCATTATTGACTGCATTAGTTCAGGATATGCCTCAGTTTTAAGAGCTTTGGATGATGATCTGCCTCAGTTTTGACAAGCACAGGGCAGAATAAACTCAGGATAACACAGTGACTAACCAATTATATTATTATTTCTCGTACCCAGGAGAAAGTTCAGGGCAAGCAGCTGCCAGGTGTGCCACTAGAGGGGTGCAAATAGCACCAATTAATTTACAGAGAGAGAGAGAGAGAGAGAGAGAGAGAGAGAGAGAGAGAGAGAGAGAGAGAGAGAGAGAGAGAGAGAGAGAGTATGCCACTTTGTGACCTCAGCGGCATACATTGTGAATAGAAGAGTATTATCTCAGAGACCTGGTGAGTAACAAAGTTCCCAATATAAAATACAAATCACGTGAAGTGATACACAGTTCCAGAATCTGTCTGTCTGAGTGTCTGCAGGTTCCATCCTGTCCAGTTTCAACCGTGAATACAGAATCTGTCTCTCTGAGAGAGTATTTCTCCATGGGGACCAAACATGGGAGCTCAAAGACAGAGCTGAGGTGAGGAAAAGTCTGGAGGAGTCTAACCCTAACCGCTGGTAAGGGAGTAAAGGCAATATCACACCATCACACAACAAATCCAGGTGGGATGCATTACTCCTCTGTATGTCTGGGAAATTGCTGTGGTGTGAAGGATATAATTACAAATGCCATTCTATTTCTCTGATCTCTACAGTCTTAGGCTACTGTGAAGGATAATATCATGAATACCGTTCTATTTCTCTGATCTCTACAGTCTTAGGCTACTGTGAAGGATATCATCATGAATACCGTTCTATTTCTCTGATCTCTACAGTCTTAGGCTACTGTGAAGGATATCATCATGAATACCGTTCTATTTCTCTGATCTCTACAGTCTTAGGCTACTGTGAAGGATATCATCATGAATACCGTTCTATTTCTCTGATCTCTACAGTCTTAGGCTACTGTGAAGGATATCATCATGAATACCGTTCTATTTCTCTGATCTCTACAGTCTTAGGCTACTGTGAAGGATATCATCATGAACACCGTTCTATTTCTCTGATCTCTACACTCTTAGGCTACTGTGAAGGATATCATCATGAATACATTTTTGTACGTAATGTTGCCGCTACCGTCTCTTATGACCGAAAATAACTTCTAGACATCAGGACTGCGATTACTCACCACGGACTAGCAGAATTATTTTCCTTCTTTGAAGACTCTGACGAGCACGAGGTGGATGATATACGGCTCCCTCGGGAACAGGCCCCGAGCCCCATGATCTACGTGAAGAGGAGGCGGAGAAAGAGAGATCGGAGGGCGGGCTGCCTGCTGAGGAGTAGGAGGCGATCGAATAAACCCCCACTCCCATCAATTCTGCTCGCAAACATGCAATCTTTGGACAATAAAATGGACGAGTTATTGGGAAGATTAAACTACCAACGGGACATTAAAAACTGTAACATCCTATGCTTCACGGGGTCGTGGCTGAACGACGGCAATATCGACATATACGGTTGTACGATGTACCGGTAGGATAGAACAGCGGCGACTGGTAAGACAAGGGGCGGCGGTCTATGTATTTTTGTAAACAACAGCTGGTGCACAATATCTAAGGAAGTCTTGAGCCATTGCTTGCCTGAGGTAGAGTTTCTCATGATAAGCGGCAGACCACATTACCTACAGAGAGAGTATTCATCTACATTCTTTGTAGCTGTTTACATACAACCACAGTCAGAGGCTGGCACTAAGACAGCATTGAATGAGCTGTATTCCGCCATAAGCAAACAAGAAAATGTTCACCCAGAGGCGGCACTCCTAGTAGCCGGGGACTTTAATGCAGGGAAACTTAAATCAGTTTTACCTCATTTCTATCAACATGTTAAATGTGCAACCAGAGGGAAAATAACTCTGGACCACTTATACTCCACACACAGAGATGCATACAAAGCTCTCCCTCGCCCTCCATTTGGCAAATCTGACCATAATTCTGTCCTCCTGATTCCTGCTTACAAGCAAAAATTCAAGCAGGAAGCACCAGTGACTAGATCAATAAAAAAGTGGTCAGATGAAGCAGATGCTAAGCTACAGGAGTGTTTTGCTAGCACAGACTGGAATATGATCCGGAATTCCTCCAATGGCATTGAGGAGTACACCACATCTGTCATTGGCTTCATCAATAAGTGCAACGATGACGTCGTCCCCACAGTGACTGTGCGTACATACCCCAACCAGAAACCATGGATTACAGGCAGCCTCCGCACTGAGCTACAGGCTAGAGCTGCAGCTTTCAGGGAGCGGGACTCTAACCCGGAAGTTTATAAGAAATCCTGCTATGCCCTCCGACGAACCATCAAACAGGCAAAGCATAAATACAGGACAAAGATTGAGTCGTACTACACCGGCTGTGACTCTCTTCGTATATGGTCTGCAAACCATTACAGACTACAAAGGGAAGCACAGCCAAGAGCTGCCCAGTGAAATGAGCCTACCGGATGAGCTAAACTTCTTCTATGCTCGCTTTGAGGCAAATAACACTGAAACATGCATGAGAGCACCAGCTGTACTGGAAGACTGTCTGATCACGCTCTCCACAGCCGATGTGAGTAAGACCTTTAGACAGGTCAACATTCACAAAGGGCCAGACGGATTACCAGGACATGTACTGCGAGTATGCACTGACCAACTAGCAAGTGTCTTTCAACCTCTCCCTCTCTGAGTCTGTAATACCAACATGTTTTAAGCAGACCACCACAGTGCCTGTGCCCAAGAACACTAAGGTAGCCTGCCAAAATGACTACTGATCCGTAGCACTCAGATCTGAAGCCATGAAGTGCTTTGAAAGGCTGATCATGGCTCACATCAACACCATCATCCCAGAAACCATAGACCCACTCCAGTTTGCATACCGCACCAACAGATGCACAGATGAGGCAGTCTCTATTACACTCCACACAGCCCTTTCCCTCCTGGACAAAAGGAACACCTGCGTGAGAATGCTATTCATTGACTACAGCTCAGCGTTCAACACCATAGTGCCCTCAAAGCTCATCACTAAGCTAAGGACCCTGAGACTGAACACCTCCCTCTGCAACTGGATCCGAGACTTCCTGATGGGCCGCCCCCAGGTGGTAAGGGTAGGTAACAACACATCCGCCACACTGATCCTCAACACAGGGGCCCCTCAGGGGTGCTTCCTCAGCCCCCTCCTGCACTCCCTATTCATTCATGACTGCACGGACAGGCACGACTCCAACACCATCATTAAATTTGCCGGTGACACAACAGCCTGATCACCGACAACAACGTGACAGCCTATAGGGAGGAGGTCAGAGACCTGGCCATGTGGTGCCAGGACAACAACCTCTCCCTCAACGTGATCAAGACAAAAGAGATAATTGTGGAATACAGGAAAAAGAGGACCAAGCACGCCCCCATTCTCATCGACCGGGCTGTAGTGGAGCAGGTTGAGAGCTTCAAGTTCCTTGGTGTCTACATGACCAACAAACTGATATGGTCCAAGCACACCATGACAGTTGTGAAGCATGCACAACAAAACCTATTCCCCCTCAGGAGACTGAAAAGATTTGGCATTGGTCCTCAGATCCTCAAAAGGTTCTACAGCTGCACCATCGAGAGCATCCTGACTGGTTGCATCACTGCCTGGTATGGCAACTGCTCAGCCTCTGACCACAAGGCACTACAGTGGGTAGTGCGAATGGCCCAGTACATCCCTGGGGTCAAGCTTCCTGCCATCCAGGACCTCTATACCAGGCGGTGTCAGAGGCCCTAAGAATTTTCAAAGACTCCAGCCACCCTAATCATAGACTGTTATATCTGTTACAATACTGCAAGAGGTACCGGAGCGCCAAGTCCAGGTCCAATAGGTTTCTAAACATATTCTACCCCCAAGCCATAAGACTCCTGAACATCTAGTCAATTGGCTACCCACACCACTGCCACTCCCTGTTGTCATCTATGCATAGTCACTTTAATTAACTTTACCTACATGTACATACTACCTCAACTAACCGGTGCCCCCACACATTGACTCTGTACCGGCACCCTGTATATATTGTTATTTTTTACTGCTGCTCTTTAATTACTTGTTACTTTTATCTCTTATTCTTATCCGTAGTTTTTTGTCGGTTGGGGGCTCGTAAGTAAGCATTTCACTGTAAGGTCTACGCCTGTTATATTGGGTGCATGTGACTAATAACATTTGATTTGATTTGAATACCTTTCTATTTCTCTGATCTCTACAGTCTTAGGCTACTGTGAAGGATATCATCATGAATACCGTTCTATTTCTCTGATCTCTACAGTCTTAGGCTACTGTGAAGGATATCATCATGAATACCGTTCTATTTCTCTGATCTCTACAGTCTTAGGCTACTGTGAAGGATATCATCATGAATACCGTTCTATTTCTCTGATCTCTACAGTCTTAGGCTACTGTGAAGGATATCATCATGAACACCGTTCTATTTCTCTGATCTCTACACTCTTAGGCTACTGTGAAGGATATCATCATGAATACATTTTTGTACGTAATGTTGCCGCTACCGTCTCTTATGACCGAAAATAACTTCTAGACATCAGGACTGCGATTACTCACCACGGACTAGCAGAATTATTTTCCTTCTTTGAAGACTCTGACGAGCACGAGGTGGATGATATACGGCTCCCTCGGGAACAGGCCCCGAGCCCCATGATCTACGTGAAGAGGAGGCGGAGAAAGAGAGATCGGAGGGCGGGCTGCCTGCTGAGGAGTAGGAGGCGATCGAATAAACCCCCACTCCCATCAATTCTGCTCGCAAACATGCAATCTTTGGACAATAAAATGGACGAGTTATTGGGAAGATTAAACTACCAACGGGACATTAAAAACTGTAACATCCTATGCTTCACGGGGTCGTGGCTGAACGACGGCAATATCGACATATACGGTTGTACGATGTACCGGTAGGATAGAACAGCGGCGACTGGTAAGACAAGGGGCGGCGGTCTATGTATTTTTGTAAACAACAGCTGGTGCACAATATCTAAGGAAGTCTTGAGCCATTGCTTGCCTGAGGTAGAGTTTCTCATGATAAGCGGCAGACCACATTACCTACAGAGAGAGTATTCATCTACATTCTTTGTAGCTGTTTACATACAACCACAGTCAGAGGCTGGCACTAAGACAGCATTGAATGAGCTGTATTCCGCCATAAGCAAACAAGAAAATGTTCACCCAGAGGCGGCACTCCTAGTAGCCGGGGACTTTAATGCAGGGAAACTTAAATCAGTTTTACCTCATTTCTATCAACATGTTAAATGTGCAACCAGAGGGAAAATAACTCTGGACCACTTATACTCCACACACAGAGATGCATACAAAGCTCTCCCTCGCCCTCCATTTGGCAAATCTGACCATAATTCTGTCCTCCTGATTCCTGCTTACAAGCAAAATTCAAGCAGGAAGCACCAGTGACTAGATCAATAAAAAAGTGGTCAGATGAAGCAGATGCTAAGCTACAGGAGTGTTTTGCTAGCACAGACTGGAATATGATCCGGAATTCCTCCAATGGCATTGAGGAGTACACCACATCTGTCATTGGCTTCATCAATAAGTGCAACGATGACGTCGTCCCCACAGTGACTGTGCGTACATACCCCAACCAGAAACCATGGATTACAGGCAGCCTCCGCACTGAGCTACAGGCTAGAGCTGCAGCTTTCAGGGAGCGGGACTCTAACCCGGAAGTTTATAAGAAATCCTGCTATGCCCTCCGACGAACCATCAAACAGGCAAAGCATAAATACAGGACAAAGATTGAGTCGTACTACACCGGCTGTGACTCTCTTCGTATATGGTCTGCAAACCATTACAGACTACAAAGGGAAGCACAGCCAAGAGCTGCCCAGTGAAATGAGCCTACCGGATGAGCTAAACTTCTTCTATGCTCGCTTTGAGGCAAATAACACTGAAACATGCATGAGAGCACCAGCTGTACTGGAAGACTGTCTGATCACGCTCTCCACAGCCGATGTGAGTAAGACCTTTAGACAGGTCAACATTCACAAAGGGCCAGACGGATTACCAGGACATGTACTGCGAGTATGCACTGACCAACTAGCAAGTGTCTTTCAACCTCTCCCTCTCTGAGTCTGTAATACCAACATGTTTTAAGCAGACCACCACAGTGCCTGTGCCCAAGAACACTAAGGTAGCCTGCCAAAATGACTACTGATCCGTAGCACTCAGATCTGAAGCCATGAAGTGCTTTGAAAGGCTGATCATGGCTCACATCAACACCATCATCCCAGAAACCATAGACCCACTCCAGTTTGCATACCGCACCAACAGATGCACAGATGAGGCAGTCTCTATTACACTCCACACAGCCCTTTCCCTCCTGGACAAAAGGAACACCTGCGTGAGAATGCTATTCATTGACTACAGCTCAGCGTTCAACACCATAGTGCCCTCAAAGCTCATCACTAAGCTAAGGACCCTGAGACTGAACACCTCCCTCTGCAACTGGATCCGAGACTTCCTGATGGGCCGCCCCCAGGTGGTAAGGGTAGGTAACAACACATCCGCCACACTGATCCTCAACACAGGGGCCCCTCAGGGGTGCTTCCTCAGCCCCCTCCTGCACTCCCTATTCATTCATGACTGCACGGACAGGCACGACTCCAACACCATCATTAAATTTGCCGGTGACACAACAGCCTGATCACCGACAACAACGTGACAGCCTATAGGGAGGAGGTCAGAGACCTGGCCATGTGGTGCCAGGACAACAACCTCTCCCTCAACGTGATCAAGACAAAAGAGATAATTGTGGAATACAGGAAAAAGAGGACCAAGCACGCCCCCATTCTCATCGACCGGGCTGTAGTGGAGCAGGTTGAGAGCTTCAAGTTCCTTGGTGTCTACATGACCAACAAACTGATATGGTCCAAGCACACCATGACAGTTGTGAAGCATGCACAACAAAACCTATTCCCCCTCAGGAGACTGAAAAGATTTGGCATTGGTCCTCAGATCCTCAAAAGGTTCTACAGCTGCACCATCGAGAGCATCCTGACTGGTTGCATCACTGCCTGATATGGCAACTGCTCAGCCTCTGACCACAAGGCACTACAGTGGGTAGTGCGAATGGCCCAGTACATCCCTGGGGTCAAGCTTCCTGCCATCCAGGACCTCTATACCAGGCGGTGTCAGAGGCCCTAAGAATTTTCAAAGACTCCAGCCACCCTAATCATAGACTGTTATATCTGTTACAATACTGCAAGAGGTACCGGAGCGCCAAGTCCAGGTCCAATAGGTTTCTAAACATATTCTACCCCCAAGCCATAAGACTCCTGAACATCTAGTCAATTGGCTACCCACACCACTGCCACTCCCTGTTGTCATCTATGCATAGTCACTTTAATTAACTTTACCTACATGTACATACTACCTCAACTAACCGGTGCCCCCACACATTGACTCTGTACCGGCACCCTGTATATATTGTTATTTTTTACTGCTGCTCTTTAATTACTTGTTACTTTTATCTCTTATTCTTATCCGTAGTTTTTTGTCGGTTGGGGGCTCGTAAGTAAGCATTTCACTGTAAGGTCTACGCCTGTTATATTGGGTGCATGTGACTAATAACATTTGATTTGATTTGAATACCTTTCTATTTCTCTGATCTCTACAGTCTTAGGCTACTGTGAAGGATATCATCATGAATACCGTTCTATTTCTCTGATCTCTACAGTCTTAGGCTACTGTGAAGGATATCATCATGAATACCATTCTATTTCTCTGATCTCTACAGTCTTAGGCTACTGTGAAGGATATCATCATGAATACCATTCTATTTCTCTGATCTCTACAGTCTTAGGCTACTACTTGATGTGGCTATGACTTACTGGACTTGACTCATTCCTTTCAGCTCCTAGCGGAGTGAAGGGCCTCAATGGCCGTTGGCATGGCAGGTACCCTAGTGGTTAGAACACTGGGCCAGTAACCGAAAGGTTGCTAGATCGAATCCCTGAGCTGACAAGGTAAAAATCTGTTGTTCTGCCCCAGAACAAGGCAGTTAACCCACTGTTCCTAGGCCATAATTGTAAATAAGAATTTGTTTTTAACTGACTTGCCTAGTTTAAAAAAAAAACAGAGTATCTCCAGCTAACTGTGTTGATATTGTGGTATTCCAGGAGGTCTACCCCGGGGGGGGGGGGGGTGGTAATAGAGGGGAGGCACGTGCTGCAACGTTGGCTCCCTCTGCTGGGAGTACACGAGCTGAGCACTCTGACAAGGATGGCTCCAAGTGGAGGTAATTAGGGGAAAATGCCAAACAGCTGTGGAGGCCACATAAAAGGAGCACTGTGGCACACTGTGGGAGAGACCGACAGAGAGCCAAAGCTGCAAAAAAGGACCGAGCCAAGCCTATGGGATTTTCTTTATTATGTTTATTTTATGGCCTAGTAAAGTCATGTTTGCTGACTAAAACCTCCTGGTCTCTGTGTTAATCACTGCACGCTCAACCCAACACCCCACGGTTTACAGCAATATGTTATGAAAGATACAAATAAATTCAGGAAGACTATATTGACCGGTATGGTATGTAGTCTAGCTGAGTTGCTTACGGCATGCGTAAATCATAACCTACAAGTCAAGTGTGCTTTTGTTGAAATGCTATGTATCTACAGTATGTGTGTGGTGTGGTAATACTTCCTCATTCATATCAGAGAGGCTATACCCTATCATCGGCTACCCAAACGGCACCCTGTTCTCTACTTAGTGGTCCCTGGTCAAACGTAGTGCACTATGTAGGGAATAGGGTGCCTTTTGAGAAACAACCTTTTTCCTGAGGACCCGTTAAGTTTATAAAAATACCCTTCAAATACCTCTCTATTACCCGGCTCTCACTGTGAAATGTTAGTTTGTCAGAATACCCTTCAAATATCTTTCTATCACCCAGCTCTCACTGTGAAATGTTAGCTTGTCAGAATACCCTTCAAATACCTTTCTATCACCCAGCTATCACCGTGAAATGTTAGCTTGTCAGAATAACCTTCAAATACCTCTCTATTACCCAGCTCTCACTGTGAAATGTTAGCTTGTCAGAATACCCTTCAAATACCTCTCTATTACCCAGCTCTCACTGTGAAATGTTAGCTTGTCAGACAACTCCGTTTCTCTCAACTCTTCAATTTGACTTTGGCAGGAGTCTTTCTCCATTGATTGACAGATGAGCGAGCAATAAGGCTTCATCCAAAAGTGCAGTCTTGACGGTTCGATTTGACAGCCCTCTTCAAGCTAAATATACTCATACTGCATCATCTTGACAACAGAGTGAAGTGAGAGACAAAACCTAGTGTTGAGGAGGTTGATAGTCTTATTCTGCTTCATTCTTTTTACCCGGTCAAATCCGTACATATTATATTATATATTCCGTAACATAATATGTAATATTACTGTTTTATTTGTATTTGTATTTATTATGGATCGGCATTAGTTCCTGTCAAGGCAGCAGCTACTCTTCCTGGGGTTTATTATGGATCCCCATTAGTTCCTGTCAAGGCAGCAGCTACTCTTCCTGGGGTTTATTATGGATCCCCATTAGTTCCTGCCAAGGCAGCAGCTACTCTTTCTGGGGTTTATTATGGATCCCCATTAGTTCCTGCCAAGGCAGCATCTACTCTTCCTGGGGTTTATTATGGATCCCCATTAGTTCCTGCCAAGGCAGCAGCTACTCTTTCTGGGGTTTATTATGGATCCCCATTAGTTCCTGCCAAGGCAGCAGCTACTCTTTCTGGGGTTTATTATGGATCCCCGTTAGTTCCTGCCAAGGCAGCAGCTACTCTTCCTGGGGTTTATTAAGGATCCCCGTTAGTTCCTGCCAAGGCAGCAGCTACTCTTCCTGGGGTTTATTATGGATCCCCATTAGTTCCTGCCAAGGCAGCAGCTACTCTTCCTGGGGTTTATTATGGATCCCCGTTAGTTCCTGCCAAGGCAGCAGCTACTCTTCCTGGGGTTTATTATGGATTCCCATTAGTTCCTGCCAAGGCAGCAGCTACTCTTCCGGGGGTTTATTAAGTATCCCCATTAGTTCCTGCCAAGGCAGCAGCTACTCTTCCTGGGGTTTATTATGGATCTCCATTAGTTCCTGCCAAGGCAGCAGCTAATCTTCCTGGGGTTTATTATGGATCCCCATTAGTTCCTGCCAATTCATGTATCCCCATTAGTTCGTACCAAGGCAGCAGCTACTCTTCCTGGGGTTTATTATGTATCACCATTAGTTCCTGCCAAGGCAGCAGCTACTCTTCCTGGGGTTTATTATGGATCCCCGTTAGTTCCCGCCAAGGCTACTCTTCCTGGGGATTATTATGGATCCCCGTTAGTTCCTGCCAAGGCAGCAGCTACTCTTCCTGGGATCCAGCAAGAGGTTCGAAGACCAGATAAATATAATGTATACTACATCTGGCCCTTTAAAAGCCATTCAAGTTTTATTTCTCAATTATTCATCTGTAATCTGAAATGTGTTTTGCCATTAGCAATGCCGTTCTGATTATTTTGTTACTTCTGCTGTCTACATTTGGAGAGGGTTAATTCAAATCATTGTGATGTGCTTACATTCCGTTCCCCCATTTAGCTAATAAAAAGCATAAATGATTCATGCCATATACCATTTACATAATTCCTAATTAAATCGCAACTCGATGGGGTGGAATTTATTAATTGTGAAAATGCATGTGCCGCCATCATAATACACAAATTAATATATTTGGTTTTAATTGGCACATTGCTCGCTCAGCTGTAGTCGGAGATGCTAGGTGTAGTTATGGGGTAGGACTAACAACAATTGATCTGTCCGTTTAAATGGGATATGGGAGAGGGGGGGCTCACATCACAGTGATGGCTACAATATGCATTTGCCTTAAGAACTTTAATGTGGAATCTCTTCTATTGAACTTGTCACATGCTCGGGGTAATCAGTTTGAACACTGTTGAAGATTAGAGATAATTCCTTTCTGTCCTCCGGCTAGACTGCAGCGCGCAGCCAGAGCTGCAGGCCTATACGGCTGCTCTGGAGATGAGGCTCTGAGACCTTTCCTACAGTCCACTGAACACATTAAGTATCTACTTCCTGATGGAAATGTCTACGGCCGTTGGTTCATAACGATAAGCAGTGGCGGCAAAAAGTGTCTTAGTTTCATGCAATTTTCAGAGTAATTCACAAAAAATGTTATTTAGAATTTAGCTTGACTTGACTTTCAGGTCAACTTCTAAAGTAGAAATGTCTTTGTCCACAGGTGAAGAGAGAATCTCAGGTTGTATAACTTATGGTACCTTATTCCCTTTATAGTGCACTTTTGACAGAAGTAGTGCACTATATAGGGAATAGGGTGCCATTTGGGATGGGCTGGCCTTTCACCATTAGACAAACAAAGAAGTCCTCTCCACTAATGGCCCCTCAGGGTTCACGAGAAAGCCGTGACTATCTATTGGTCCGCTGTCACCCCCTTTCTGTGTGACTTACTCCTCCCCTAATTCCCATTACCGTGTACATTGTGGTCTTATCAGTGAGAACAATTTGCCTTGTGTCACTCAGGGTGGAAATATGGGTGGATAGTGTGTGAGGAGGGAAAACATGAGGTTGAGTTGGTGCGTGCATGTGTACGTCTGTGTGTGTGTGTGTGTGTGTCTGTGTGTGTGTGTGTGTGTGTGTGTGTGTGTGTGTGTGTGTGTGTGTGTGTGTGTGTGTGTGTGTGTGTGTGTGTGTGTGTGTGTGTGTGTGTGTGTGTGTGTGTGTCTGTGTGTGTGTGTGTGTGTGTGTGTGTCTGTGTGTGTGTGTGTGTCTGTGTGTGTGGTGTCTAACTTAGGAATGTTTGCAGATGAATCAGAAAATTGGATCTTGCTCATTTCATAAAGAGTAGCAGCTCCAAAAATAAAGAGCTAGCCCCTTCTGCTATTAACCTGTCACCGAGATATGTCTCTACCAATGATGATACTCAATCCCCTTTCCCCCTCCAGTCCCCCCTAGCTCCCAGAGCCGCTAGCTAGCCACTATCTCTTCCTTTCAATTATATGTTTCTCTGCTCTTTTAGACAAAGAGTAATAAAGCTATAAATCGTGTATCCTGCTGCAGTTATAGACGTTTTGTCTACGAGCTGCTGTTGAAACTGCCATAAACCACCCACAAAGTCAAAGATAAGGATTTACAGTTATTTAACATTCACCTCGTCCCCTAAATCACAGTGATAAGGTAATTAAGTGATGACTATAGGTTCTTTGCTCTCTGGATATTGATGTTTCTAACAGAGAGACCCCACCGGCAGCAGTGTTTTTATTGAGTACCCTATTGGCTTACAGTTTACTCCGTACTCTGCTAGTTCTTTGATTCAGACAGAATTTTATGTACACAAATACGCAATGTCTTGATCTAGCAATTGACCCCAGATTTTATTTCAGAATTGTTATTTCCAAAATGCTTTTTAAAACACCATCTTAGGTTACATTTGTATAAACGTCAGAGTAGACAAAGCTCAAGTCAAGTTGTTGTTAGCATCAGCTATTTTCAACTCTCATCTTTACAACCCATCGGTGGCATTCCTTACATTGTAGCAACTCTGAACTAAGCCAGGTCAAGGCGCAACCTGGTCTCAGTGCATTTTATATTATTCTGTATGTAAATCCAAGACACTTAAATTTAGTATATGTTAATTCATTAAGGCAAAACTGAAAGGAGGGTGGTTGGTGTGGATGGGTAGATGTATAACGCGAACGTCTAGCAACCCAAAGGTTGGAATCTTATCACTCCTAAACTTTTTTGTTGTTACCTTTATTTAAGTAGGCAAGTCAGTTAAGAACAAATTCTTATTTTCAATGATGGCCTAGGAACAGTGCCTTGTTCAGGGGCAGAACGACAGATTTTTACCTTGTCAGCCCGGGGATTTGATTTTGCAACCTTTCAGTTATTAGTCCAATGCTCTAACCACTAGGCCACCTGCCGCCCCAACTTAACCTTAACCCTAACCCCTTATTCGAATTGTAATTCATAACATAGCATTCAAAATGGGTAATGCACATCCACATCCACAAATGAATAATACATACAGTATGAAATGTAACATATCATACTTAGGTTTGGGTTGAGGTTAAGTTTAGGAGTAAGGTTAAAGGGTTAAGGTTAAGGTTAGGTAATGGTTTAGTTAAAAGGGTTCAAGTTAAGGTTAGGGTCAGGGGAAGGGTTAGCTAACATTCTAAGTAGTTGCAAAGTAGCTAAAAAGTAGTTGAAAAGTTGTTAATTAGCTAAAATGCTAAAGTTGTACGTGAGGACATTAGAATTCACAACATTTGGGTTGCTAGGCATTCGCGTTATACGTCTACCCATCCACACCAACCAACCACCCTCCATTCACTTTTGCCTTAATTAACCATCTGTCTTATGTAACCATACCAAGCATTACATATACTAAATGGAGTGTCTCGGATTTACGTACAGAATAATACGAAATGCTTTGAGACCAGGTTGTAGGGCGAGGTCAGATCAGAAAGATTGTTTTTCTAAACAACAGTGGTTGGGAATCTGCCTGTCCTGTTTTGGTGGTTGAAACCAATCCCAGTGAGCAAAACTGGTTGAAATGACATCATTACAACCGGAAAATGACGTCAGAAAATTGTAACCAGCTATAACCAATTTAGCTGTTGGGAGATGACTTGAAATGCTGGGTGCTAATCAACAATACAGCTACCAGTGTTGTAAGGTACTTTAAATAGCTGGATAGTAGATATAGCTGAACTGTATTCATCATATTACAAGAGGTATCGGTCTGTCCTGTAGATATAACCTCTTAAGATAATTTTTTTTAACATTATTGTGTTCTCAGAAACATATTTCTCTAGAATAGTCAGTGATATTTATATTAAATTGACCAAATAATAATCCTAATCGGCTTGTTAAGGCACCCATTGTTTTGTTGCCTATTCTCTCAAGAATATGCCTTTTTATGCCCAGCACGTTCCAATTTAGACAAAGATGAGTTTGGCTTAGGGCAAGTTAGTCTCTCATTTCAGCGTGAAATCACTAGTGTTGATTGAGAGAACACAAAGCAGAAGGACCCCATTTAATGACTCAGTGGCGTTAAGCTTGACGATCGGTGTGTGTGTGTGTGTGTGTGTGTGTGTGTGTGTGTGTGTGTGTGTGTGTGTGTGTGTGTGTGTGTGTGTGTGTGTGTGTGTGTGTGTGTGTGTGTGTGTGTGTGTGTGTGTGTGTGTGTGTGACACCACTGCCAACCAACCCATCATCTCACTATTGACTGACAAAGCAGACGGCTCTGTAATGCTACTTTGTTATCCTACTAAAAAGGATGAAGGCCTATATTCATCTTTTATTTAACCTTTACTAATAAATAAAACTATTTTTAAAGAGACCAGAACCAAGACAGCAGCATCAACCCATGAGTTTCAGACAATCAACCAGACAAAGATGTATAAATGTAAAAAGCAGCAAAGAACATGTGACGAACATGACATAAGTCCGAAAAAACTGGCAGGTCCATCATACACCCAGTCTTATCCATGGGTGTTTTGTTCATTTGTCTTTGAGAACTGTCAATTTCATTTCCATATCACTGAATGAGACATAGAGGCTGGTATGTCATATCAACTCATCATTAATACTCACATGATTACAATGAATAAACAAGCAACACATTACATTGACGGGTGTTATCGGGTGTGATCGGTGTCCCTCCACCGGGACGGTTGAGCTAACGTGCGCTAATGTGATTAGCATGAGGTTGTAAGTAACAAGAACATTTCCCAGGACATAGTGTTAGGTGGAGAGGCACAGGGGAACCCAAGAGCTGACTCAGATGAGGAAACTGGATGAATAAATAAAAGTATTTATTACAAAAACAGGGAGAGATGAAGTGCAGGCCAGAGGAAGCTCAGGTGGGTTGTAGGAAACCAGATACAGAGGCTGAGGTTGGGGTGAACGGGATTAGAACAGGGTAAGCAGGTCCGGAGGTGAATCCAAAGGATTAGTAGTGTGCCAAAACCACAACAGGTGGAAGTGGCAGGACTGAGTATTTGTAGAGGTCTTGATTATGGAATGGGTTGCAGCTGGTGGGGATCTGCTCTGACTCCAGCACACCTGTCTCCAACCACACAATCACACACAGAGAGGGAGAGAGAGAGAGAGAGTGTGTGTACTGGGGGAGTGGCTGCGGGTCAAGGAGACACCGGATGAACACAAGAGGGCATAGCAGGAACAGATATGGGCAGAAAGCTTAAATTCTTGTTAATCTAACTGCACTGTCCAATTTACAGTAGCTATTTCAGTGAAAAAAATGCCATGCTATTGTTTGAGGAGAGTGCACAACATCAAAAAACTTGTATCACGGCAACTGGTTTGATACATTAATCTAATAATGCGCTTACATGGTTCAATCTGAAACTTTGCACACCCACTGCTGCCATTTAGTGGCCAACATCTAAATTGCGCCTAAACTGCAAATATTGCATTATGGCCTTTCTTTTGCATTTCAAAGATGATGGAGAAAAAAAAGAATATATATATATATATATATAAAACCAAATGTTGTTTTCTTTGTATTATCTTTTACCAGATCTAATGTGTTATATTCTCCTAAATTAATTTCACATTTTCACAAACTTCAAAGTGTTTCCTTTCAAATGGTTTCAAGAATATGCATATCCTTGCTTCAGGTCCTGAGCTACAGGCAGTTAGATTTGGGTATGTTATTTTAGGAGAACATTTTAAAAAAAGGTTCCAATCTTAAGAGGTAAGAAATAAGGCCCAGATTCAATCAGATCAAGTTTTAACCGGTGATAGCAGACACCCGCATAGCGGTTGTTTTGACGGTGCTGGAGGTGGAACTGTGTTGGAGCTGTCAAATCTGTGAGCAGCTGCTCTTGATCATTGTCACGAAGCCACACCCATCCTAATATGGCTATTATATTGATCACAATATAGTAGCCATATCTAGGAAAACCAAAGTTCCAAAGGCTGGGCCTAATATAGTGTATAAGAGGTCATACAAGAAGTTTTGTAGTGATTCATATGTTGATGTAAAGAATATTTTCTGGTCTGTGGTGTGTAATGAGGAGCAACCAGACACTGCACTTGACGCATTTATGAAACTACTTATTCCAGTTACTAATAAGCACCCATTAAGAAAATGACTGTTAAAACTGTTAAATCCCTGTGGATTGATGAGGAATTGAAAAACGGTATGGTTGAGAGGAATGAGGCAAAAGGTATGGCAAATAAGTCTGGCAGCACAACTGATTGGCAAACGTACTGCAAATCATGTGACTATCCTAAATAAAAATAAACTACACTATGAAACAGAGATAAATGATATAAAGAATGACAGTAAAAAGCTTTGGGGCACCTTAAATGTGCATGTCATTATTTCTATAAAGCCTATACTTTCTCATTCTGAACTTCTAACGTGATTTGTATTTTGTATTTGTATATTATGGATCCTGGGGCCCAGCAAAATTAAGGCAGTTTATACAATTTTTAAAACATTACAATACATTCACAGATTCCACAACACACTGTGTGTCCTCAGGCCCCTACTCCACCACTACCACATACAGTGCCTTGTAAAAGTATTCATCCCCTTTGCATTTTTCCTATTTTGTTGCATTACAACCTGTAATTTAAATGGATTTTTATTTGGATTTCATGTAATGAACATACACAAAATAGTCCAAATTGGTGAAGTGAAATGAAAAAAAGAACTTGTTTCAAAAAATTTGAAAAAAGCCATTGCTTAAAAAAAAAATAAGCAAACATATTTGGTGTTCGCCAAAAGTGGGAGACTCCCCAAACATATGGAAGAAGGTACTCTGTTCAGATGAGACTAAAATTTAGCTTTTTGGCCATCAAGGGAAATGCTATGTCTGGCGCAAACCCAACACCTCTCATCACCCGAGAACACCATCCCCACAGTTTATCATGGTGGAGGCAGCGTCATGCTGTGGGGATGTTTTCATCGGCAGGGACTGGGAAACTGGTCAGAATTGAAGGAATGATGGATGGCGCTAAATACAGGGAAATTCTTGAGGGAAACCTGTTTCAGTCTTCCAGAGATTTGAGTCTGGGACGGAGGTTCACCTTCCAGCAGGACAATGACCCTAAGCGTACTGCTAAAGCAACACTTGAGTGGTTTAAGGGGAAACATTTAAATGTCTTGGAATGGCCTAGTCAAAGCCCAGACCTCAATCCAATTGAGAATCTGTGGTATGACTTAAAGATTGCTGTACACCATCGGAACCCATCCAACTTGAACGAGCTGAAGCAATTTTGCGTTGAAGAATGGGCAAAAATCTCAATGGCTAGATGTACCAAGCTTATAGAGACATACCCCAAAAGACTTGCAGCTGTAATTGCTGCAAAATGTGGCTCTACAAAATATTAACTTTTGGGGGGGTGAATAGTTATGCACGCTCAAGTTCTGTTTCTTTGTCTTATTTCTTGTTTGTTTCACAAAAAAAAATATTTTGCATCTTCAAAGTGGTAGGCATGTTGTGTAAATCAAATTATACAAACCCTTCAAAAACCTATTTTAGTTCCAGGTTGTAAGGCAACAAAATAGGAAAAATGCCAATGGGGGTGAATACTTTTGCAAGCCACTGTATATACAGTACTAAATCCATGTGTATTTATTGTGCGTGTGTGTGTGTATGCATGTGTCTGTGCCAATGTTTGTGTTGCTTCACATTCACTGCTGTTCCATAAGGTGTTCTTTTATCTGTTTTTTAAATCTAATTTTACTGCTTGCGTCAGTTACTTCATGTGGAATAGAGTTCCATGTAGTCATGGCTCTATGTTGTACTGTGTGCCTCCCATAGTCTGTTCTGGACTTGGGGACTGTAAAGAGACCTCTTGTGGCATGTCTTGTGGGGTATGCATGGGTGTCCGAGCTTTGTGCCAGTAGTTTAGACAGTTTGGTGCATTCAACATGTCAATACCTCGTAAATAAAAGTAGTGATGAAGTCAATCTCTCCTCCACTTTCAGCCAGGAAAGATTGACATGCATATTTGTAGGAACTGCCTTGTTGATAGTGTTGTTAAGAAGGCAGAGCATCGCTTTATTATAGACAGACAGATGTTTTGACTGTGAGACAGATGTTTTGACTGTGACAGTTTACAATCTAGGGTTACTCCAAGCAGTTTAGTCATCTCAACTTGCTCAATTTCCACATTATTTATTACAAGATTTAGTTGAGGTTTAGGGTTTAGTGAGTGCTTTGTTCCAAATACAATGCTTTTAGTTTTAGAAATATTTCGGGCTAACTTATTCCTTGCCACCCACTCTGAAACTAAATGCAGCTCTTTGTTGAGTGTTGCAGTCATTTCAGTCACTGATGTGTATAGTGTTGAGTCATCCGCATACATAGACACTCTGGCTTTACACAAAGCCAGTGGCATGTCCTTAGTAAAATTGAAAAAAGCAAGGGGCCCAAACAGCTACCCTGGGAAATTCCTGATTCTAACTGGATTATATTTGAGAGGCTTCCATTAAAGAACACCCTCTGTGTTCTGTTCGACAAGTAACTCTTTATCCACATTATAGCAGGGGGTGTAAAGCCATAACACATACGTTTTTCCCAGCAGCAGACTATGATCGATAATGTCAAAAGCTGCAATGAAGTCTAACAAGACAGCCCCCATAATCATTTTATCATCAATTTCTCTCAGCCAATCATCAGTCATTTGTGTAAGTGCTGTGCTTGTTGAGCATCCTTCCCTATAAGCATGCTGAAATTCTGTGAAATAGCATTGTATCTGGTCAAACACCATTCTTTCCAGAAGTTTACTAAGGGTTGGTAAGAGGCTGATTGGTTGGCTTTTAGAGCCAGTAAAGGGGACTTTACTATTCTTGGGTAGCGGAATGACTTTAGCTTCCCTCCAGGCCTAAGGACACACACTTTCTAGTAGGGTTAAATTGAAGATGTCTCAAATAGGAGTGGCAATATTGTCTGCTATTATCCTCAGTAATTTTCCATCCAGATTGTCAGACCTTGGTGGCTCATTGTTGATAGACAACAATACTTTTTTCATCTCTTCCACACTGACTTTACAGAATTCAAAAGTACAATTCTTGTCTTTCATAATTTGGTCAGATATACTTGGATGTGTAGTGTCAGCGTTTGTTGCTGGTATGCCATCCCTAAGTTTGCTTATCTTGCCAATGAAAAAGTCATTAAAGTAGTTGGCAATATCAGTGGGCTTTGTGATGAATGAGCCATCTGATTCAATGAAGTTGGCTTTTTTCCCCCCCAAATTTCATTTGAACATTTCTTACCCTTAAGACAACACAAGGGTTAAGATCCTTGGTCAGGAGCACATTGACAGATCTTTCAGCATGTCAGCTTGGGGATTCAAACTTGGGGCCCAACACTCTTACCACTAGGCTACCTGCTACCCCTGTATGACTCTTTGTTATTTCACTTTACAAATGTGGGCAGTGTGTACACGTCTTTCCATCTGGTTCCTGCCTTCTTCGTCTCACAAGGTGGTATTATTGTGAACTTCTCACGATCCTGGCTAGATTACAGAATATGGTTAGGTCAGCTCTCTGAACCAGCTCTGTGGTCTCTCAACAGAAGATTTGTGTCTACTTGGGCTCCCGGGTGGTGCAGCGGTCTAAGACACTGCATCTACAGTGCTAGAGGCGTCACTACAGACACCATGGTTCAAATCTAAGCTGTCTCACAACCAGCTGTGTTTGGGCGGCGCACAAGTGGCCCAGCGTCGTCTGGGGTAGGCTATCATTGTAAATAAGAATTTGATCTTAACTGACTTGCCTAGTTCGATAATAAATAAATGGAAGTTAAATAAGAGACATATTATGTTTGAATGTAGGATAACAAAGCAGATTATATTATTGCAAAATCCTCAGGGGCGTCTTTTCAAAGATTTCCGTTTGTCATTAATCAAGACTATTGCCGTGCGTCTCCATACAGGAGGTAGATAAACAGTTTGTTTAATAATTTCTCCGTGTTTATGACCACCTAGACAGGTGTAAAAGAGCACGCATGGCAATCAAGTCCTCTTAAGGGTGTCATCCACCCAATGCTAAATCACAGATGAACAAAACAACAGTCAAGACTAAGGCCTAAGCATTTGAATTGCACAACATGCTAAGAACAAGTTATTGTAGGCTATATTTTACCCGAATACACCGTATACTATATCAATCTGTCTTCATCCTGTACGTCGATGAGAAACAGAAGGTTTTAATGTAATTGCATGTGGCAGCGAATCTTCCCTAATGCTTGGATTTAAAGGGCTTTGAAAGATGCCGTTTCCCCCTGTTAGCTTATGTGAAGTCGATTTCCTTTACCGTATGAATCACAGGAGGAATCATTACTAAACTAGACTCTTTCATTATGAATCACAGGAGGAATCATTACTAAGCTAGACTCTTTCATTATGAATCACAGGAGGAATCATTACTAAGCTAGACTCTTTCATTATGAATCACAGGAGGAATCATTACTAAGCTAGACTCTTTCATTATGAATCACAGGAGAAGTTATTACTAAGCTAGACTCATTATGAATCACAGAAGGAGTCATTACTAAGATAGACTCTCATTATGAATCACAGGAGAGGTCATTACTAAGCTAGACTGTTTCATTATGAATCACAGGAGGAGTCATTTCTGAGCTTGACTCTTTCATTATGAATCACAGGAGGAGTCATTTCTAAGATAGCACTCATTTCAATGAAATGAGTGCTATCTTCTTCTCTACCTCAGGCCTCTGGTAGAACACACTGTACATCCTACAGAGAGAAAACACATTGAAGGCAGCAACGTGTTACTTCATTCATCCCACTAATGTATAACATTGATTCTCGGTGGAAAAAAATAGCTTACAACAGATTCTCTACATCAGTCTACATCATTAAGCTTTCAATATTTTACATCTGGTTGGTGTGATAATATGTACACTGATCAAAGTGAAATTGGGCCTAGTAGGTGATAAATGCAGTTGAAAAATCTTGCACTTATCTAAAAGAGTAATACGAACAGCGCTGGAAATGCATTAATACAAAATGTACTGGCTACACCCAAATAGAAGCCAGAATACCTTCACATGATATGTTTTAAAAACACTTTAAATTAGATCGTTGATAACGGATTACTTTACTCCAGATTGCTCTCCCTTAGAATACATTTCTCTCTCTCACACACCAACTCAGACACTGTATTGACTCTCCAAATGAAAATACATTAATGTAGATAAGGGCCATTTTGAATTCTCATTAGTCATTGGGGTTTCACTGCCAATCTGGAGACATTGTCGATATATTAACAATGGTGTTCACGGCTAGTTATTAACGGAGAAATAAAATATTAAATGAATCCAATCTTGAAGGATGAATGGCTGCTGTTAATCTTGTTGGGGAACATTGGGTTGTCTGCTTTGTATTTAGTCGTTTGTGTCCACTTCCTGATAATGCATTTATTCTGAATAATGCTCTAGAGATAATGTAGTAAACACTACTAAATGGAAAGCCACCTTTAAAAGCGGCTGCCTCTCCCACCGTGGATCACATCCAACCATTCATTGAACATGGTGTGTAGTACACTTAACTGTCTACATTTTCAACTATACATTGTGGACCCATTAAAATCAATGTGCATTGGTACAGTTTCAATTCTACGATCTTGTTTAGGACAACCTTTATTTAACTTGGCAAGTCAGTTTAAGAACAAATTCATATTTACAATGACGCCCTTTAAACAAACAGTAGTTCCCTAAAAATAATTTGTGGTTAATTTGACAACTCCACAACCTCTACACATGAAGTCATCGCCCTAAGATAGCCAAGATGCTGTCATAGTGGTGCATAACGTCATGAGCATATGGGACATGAAACGATAAGTGGTGATGAAGTTTTCCATTGTAATACACACGGCTGACATCACAAATCACATGCAAAGGCTGTCGAGCCTCAGCCCTTTATCCTTCTGCATCCAAAATGACACCCTGTTACTTATTTAGTGCACTACTTTTGACCTAGAGTGGGGTTTTGGGGCCTATGGGGCTCTGGTCTAAAGTAGTGCACTAAATAGGGAATAGGGTGCCATGTGGGACAAATCCCTTCTTTCCAGTCATCCTGAAGTGGCTCTGACAGCCGGAGCATCTGCACCTCTGGGTTGTTGACAAGGGTCCTGAGAACCAGGCAGGAATGCCAGAGCAGCAGGCAGGGCCTTATGGATTAGCTTCCCCTGTCTAGTCACCCAGGAAGAAGCTCCTGACTGAGTCCTGAGCTCACTGATAGTGATAGGGAGTGTCAAAATGTGTTCGTTTACAGCCGGGAAAGTTCTGGCAGATTTTTAAGGCGGTTCTGTCAGCAACATCCTTGCACTCCCGACTTAAGAGTGACTGCTACGGACCACTGATGACAAACAATGTTGACACTGAGCTCAGCTCAGTGATTAATTGTGTTGTAGAGTTTACTGGAGGACTGAGGCCAAAACATACAGAGAGGAATAGCTCTGTTTGACATAGTACTGTAATCCAAAACACACAGAGAGGAATAGCCCTGTTTGACACATAGTACTGTAATCCAAAACACACAGAGAGGAATAGCCCTGTTTGACATAGTACTGTAATCCAAAACACACAGAGAGGAATAGCCCTGTTTGACACATAGTACTGTAATCCAAAACACACAGAGAAGAATAGCCCTGTTTGACATAGTACTGTAATCCAAAACACACAGAGAGGAATAGCCCTGTTTGACACATAGTACTGTAATCCAAAACACACAGAGAGGAATAGCCCTGTTTGACATAGTACTGTAATCCAAAACACACAGAGAGGAATAGCCCTGTTTGACACATAGTACTGTAATCCAAAACACACAGAGAAGAATAGCCCTGTTTGACATAGTACTGTAATCCAAAACACACAGAGAAGAATAGCCCTGTTTGACATAGTACTGTTATCCAAAACACACAGAGAGGAATAGCCCTGTTTGACATAGTACTGTAATCCAAAACACACAGAGAGGAATAGCCCTGTTTGACACATAGTACTGTAATCCAAAACACACAGAGAGGAATAGCCCTGTTTGACACATAGTACTGTAATCCAAAACACACAGAGAGGAATAGCCCTGTTTGACACATAGTACTGTAATCCAAAACACACAGAGAAGAATAGCCCTGTTTGACATAGTACTGTAATCCAAAACACACAGAGAGGAATAGCCCTGTTTGACACATAGTACTGTAATCCAAAACACACAGAGAAGAATAGCCCTGTTTGACACATAGAACTGTAATCCAAAACACACAGAGAGGAATAGCCCTGTTTGACACATAGTACATAGTACTATACAGAAAACCCTCAAACTGCTGAGATAGGACTGTGTTGGCATCAGAATGATCAGCGTACCCCAAATCTAGAGATCGTGAGTTCAAATCACGTGTGTGGACATATTGAAAAGTCAATACTAAGTTATCATGTTGTTGTTGATTAAAGATTTGTATCACTATTTTAGCTGAATAACGTACAACTTACCTTAAAACAACCATACAATTTCATTACTTCCCTTACCCCCTTCCAAAAAAATCATGTTAAATTTGCAGTTGCAAAAATTGAAATAACTGTTTTCACATGTTGAGTTGAACATTTCACATGTAAAAACAAAAGAGACACACGTGAGGTCAGTTGTTATAAATGTATTCAATATAGAGTTCACGTGTTAACGCCACCTCTTCACACGTGAGGAGAATAACATGTTTCCAACTTACATGTGAATTGCAGAATTTGCGGTTATCACGTGGAAAACACTCAGATGTGAAATTCAGATGGAGGTCGGTGCTGTTTAAGGTTTAAGGTTATGGAGGTCGGTGCTGTTTAAGGTTTAAGGTTATGGAGGTCGGTGCTGTTTAAGGTTTAAGGTTATTGAGGTCGGTGCTGTTTAAGGTTTAAGGTTATGGAGGTCGGTGCTGTTTAAGGTTATGGAGGTCGGTGCTGTTTAAGGTTTAAGGTTATGGAGGTCGGTGCTGTTTAAGGTTATGGAGGTCGGTGCTGTTTTAGGTTATGGAGGTCGGTGCTGTATAAGGTTATGGAGGTCGGTGCTGTTTAAGGTTATGGAGGTCGGTGCTGTTTAAGGTTATGGAGGTCGGTGCTGTTTAAGGTTATGGAGGACGGTGCTGTTTAAGGTTATGGAGGTCGGTGCTGTTTAAGGTTATGGAGGTCAGTGCTGTTTAAGGTTTAAGGTTATGGAGGTCGGTGCTGTTTAAGGTTTAAGGTTATGGAGGTCGGTGCTGTTTAAGGTTATGGAGGTCGGTGCTGTTTAAGGTTATGGAGGTCGGTGCTGTTTTAGGTTATGGAGGTCGGTGCTGTTTAAGGTTTAAGGTTATGGAGGTCGGTGCTGTTTAAGGTTTAAGGTTATGGAGGTCCTTGCTGTTTAAGGTTATGGAGGTCGGTGCTGTTTTAGGTTATGGAGGTCGGTGCTGTTTAAGGTTATGGAGGTCGGTGCTGTTTTAGGTTATGGAGGTCGGTGCTGTTTAAGGTTATGGAGATCGGTGCTGTTTAAGGTTATGGAGGTCGGTGCTGTTTAAGGTTTAAGGTTATGGAGGTCGGTGCTGTTTAAGGTTATGGAGGTCGGTGCTGTTTAAGGTTTAAGGTTATGGAGGTCGGTGCTGTTTAAGGTTTAAGGTTATGGAGGTCGGTGCTGTTTAAGGTTATGGAGGTCGGTGCTGTTTAAGGTTATGGAGGTCGGTGCTGTTTAAGGTTATGGAGGACGGTGCTGTTTAAGGTTATGGAGGTCGGTGCTGTTTAAGGTTATGGAGGACGGTGCTGTTTAAGGTTATGGAGGTCGGGTGCTGTTTAAGGTTATGGAGGTCGGTGCTGTTTAAGGTTATGGAGGTCGGTGCTGTTTAAGGTTATGGAGGTCGGTGCTGTTTAAGGTTATGGAGGTCGGTGCTGTTTAAGGTTATGGAGGTCGGTGCTGTTTAAGGTTATGGAGGTCGGTGCTGTTTAAGGTTATGGAGGTCGGTGCTGTTTAAGGTTTAAGGTTATGGAGGTCGGTGCTGTTTAAGGTTTAAGGTTATGGAGGTCGGTGCTGTTTAAGGTTATGGAGGTCGGTGCTGTTTAAGGTTATGGAGGTCGGTGCTGTTTTAGGTTTTGGAGGTCGGTGCTGTTTAAGGTTTAAGGTTATGGAGGTCGGTGCTGTTTAAGGTTTAAGGTTATGGAGGTCCTTGCTGTTTAAGGTTATGGAGGTCGGTGCTGTTTTAGGTTATGGAGGTCGGTGCTGTTTAAGGTTATGGAGGTCGGTGCTGTTTTAGGTTATGGAGATCGGTGCTGTTTAAGGTTATGGAGATCGGTGCTGTTTAAGGTTATGGAGGTCGGTGCTGTTTAAGGTTTAAGGTTATGGAGGTCGGTGCTGTTTAAGGTTATGGAGGTCGGTGCTGTTTAAGGTTTAAGGTTATGGAGGTCGGTGCTGTTTAAGGTTATGGAGGTCGGTGCTGTTTAAGGTTATGGAGGTCGGTGCTGTTTAAGGTTTAAGGTTATGGAGGTCGGTGCTGTTTAAGGTTATGGAGGTCGGTGCTGTTTAAGGTTATGGAGGTCGGTGCTGTTTAAGGTTATGGAGGACGGTGCTGTTTAAGGTTATGGAGGTCGGTGCTGTTTAAGGTTATGGAGGACGGTGCTGTTTAAGGTTATGGAGGTCGGTGCTGTTTTAGGTTATGGAGGTCGGTGCTGTTTAAGGTTATGGAGATCGGTGCTGTTTAAGGTTATGGAGGTCGGTGCTGTTTAAGGTTATGGAGGTCGGTGCTGTTTAAGGTTATGGAGGTCGGTGCTGTTTAAGGTTATGGAGGTCGGTGCTGTTTAAGGTTTAAGGTTATGGAGGTCGGTGCTGTTTAAGGTTATGGAGGTCGGTGCTGTTTAAGGTTATGGAGGTCGGTGCTTTTTAAGGTTTAAGGTTATGGAGGTCGGTGCTGTTTAAGGTTATGGAGGTCGGTGCTGTTTAAGGTTATGGAGGTCGGTGCTGTTTAAGGTTATGGAGGACGGTGCTGTTTAAGGTTATGGAGGTCGGTGCTGTTTAAGGTTATGGAGGACGGTGCTGTTTAAGGTTATGGAGGTCGGCGCTGTTTAAGGTTATGGAGGTCGGTGCTGTTTAAGGTTATGGAGGTCGGTGCTGTTTAAGGTTATGGAGGTCGGTGCTGTTTAAGGTTATGGAGGTCAGTGCTGTTTAAGGTTTAAGGTTATGGAGGTCGGTGCTGTTTAAAGTTTAAGGTTATGGAGGTTGGTGCTGTTTAAGGTTATGGAGGTCGGTGCTGTTTAAGGTTATGGAGGTCGGTGCTGTTTTAGGTTATGGAGGTCGGTGCTGTTTAAGGTTTAAGGTTAAGGAGGTCGGTGCTGTTTAAGGTTTAAGGTTATGGAGGTCCTTGCTGTTTAAGGTTATGGAGGTCGGTGCTGTTTTAGGTTATGGAGGTCGGTGCTGTTTATGGTTTAAGGTTATGGAGGTCGGTGCTGTTTAAGGTTATGGAGGTCGGTGCTGTTTAAGGTTAAGGAGGTCGGTGCTGTTTTAGGTTATGGAGGTCGGTGCTGTTTAAGGTTTAAGGTTAAGGAGGTCGGTGCTGTTTAAGGTTTAAGGTTATGGAGGTCCTTGCTGTTTAAGGTTATGGAGGTCGGTGCTGTTTTAGGTTATGGAGGTCGGTGCTGTTTAAGGTTATGGAGGTCGGTGCTGTTTTAGGTTATGGAGGTCGGTGCTGTTTAAGGTTATGGAGATCGGTGCTGTTTAAGGTTATGGAGGTCGGTGCTGTTTAAGGTTATGGAGGTCGGTGCTGTTTAAGGTTATGGAGGTCAGTGCTGTTTAAGGTTATGGAGGTCGGTGCTGTTTAAGGTTATGGAGGTCAGTGCTGTTTAAGGTTTAAGGTTATGGAGGTCGGTGCTGTTTAAGGTTTAAGGTTATGGAGGTCGGTGCTGTTTAAGGTTATGGAGGTCGGTGCTGTTTAAGGTTATGGAGGTCGGTGCTGTTTTAGGTTATGGAGGTCGGTGCTGTTTAAGGTTTAAGGTTATGGAGGTCGGTGCTGTTTAAGGTTTAAGGTTATGGAGGTCCTTGCTGTTTAAGGTTATGGAGGTCGGTGCTGTTGTAGGTTATGGAGGTCGGTGCTGTTTAAGGTTATGGAGGTCGGTGCTGTTTTAGGTTATGGAGGTCGGTGCTGTTTAAGGTTATGGAGATCGGTGCTGTTTAAGGTTATGGAGGTCGGTGCTGTTTAAGGTTTAAGGTTATGGAGGTCGGTGCTGTTTAAGGTTATGGAGGTCGGTGCTGTTTAAGGTTTAAGGTTATGGAGGTCGGTGCTGTTTAAGGTTTAAGGTTATGGAGGTCGGTGCTGTTTAAGGTTATGGAGGTCGGTGCTGTTTAAGGTTATGGAGGACGGTGCTGTTTAAGGTTATGGAGGTCGGTGCTGTTTAAGGTTATGGAGGACGGTGCTGTTTAAGGTTATGGAGGTCGGTGCTGTTTAAGGTTATGGAGGTCGGTGCTGTTTAAGGTTATGGAGGTCGGTGCTGTTTAAGGTTATGGAGGTCGGTGCTGTTTAAGGTTATGGAGGTCAGTGCTGTTTAAGGTTTAAGGTTATGGAGGTCGGTGCTGTTTATGGTTTAAGGTTATGGAGGTCGGTGCTGTTTAAGGTTATGGAGGTCGGTGCTGTTTAAGGTTAAGGAGGTCGGTGCTGTTTTAGGTTATGGAGGTCGGTGCTGTTTAAGGTTTAAGGTTATGGAGGTCGGTGCTGTTTAAGGTTTAAGGTTATGGAGGTCCTTGCTGTTTAAGGTTATGGAGGTCGGTGCTGTTTTAGGTTATGGAGGTCGGTGCTGTTTAAGGTTATGGAGGTCGGTGCTGTTTTAGGTTATGGAGGTCGGTGCTGTTTAAGGTTATGGAGATCGGTGCTGTTTAAGGTTATGGAGGTCGGTGCTGTTTAAGGTTAGGAGGTCGGTGCTGTTTAAGGTTATGGAGGTCGGTGCTGTTTAAGGTTTAAGGGTATGGAGGTCGGTGCTGTTTAAGGTTATGGAGGTCGGTGCTGTTTAAGGTTATGGAGGTCGGTGCTGTTTAAGGTAATGGAGGACGGTGCTGTTTAAGGTTATGGAGGTCGGTGCTGTTTAAGGTTATGGAGGACGGTGCTGTTTAAGGTTATGGAGGTCGGTGCTGTTTAAGGTTATGGAGGTCGGTGCTGTTTAAGGTTATGGCGGACTATTTAGTTTTTTATGAGCATGGCCTTATTTCTATTACAGCATGTTGGATGACTGTCATTCATATTCCATTCACCCAGTTCAATGTAACATGGATAGGTTTAAGCTACTACATGATACTACATGATACCCATCACAACCTAGCCTATGAATGAAAGTTTACAACGTAGGTGCACAGGTCGAGAGACAAATTGGAGAAATTTGAGTAATCGGTGCTGTTTAAGGTTATGGAGATCGGTGCTGTTTAAGGTTATGGAGGTCGGTGCCGTTTAAGGTTTAAGGTTATGGAGGTCGGTGCTGTTTAAGGTTATGGAGGTCGGTGCTGTTTAAGGTTTAAGGTTATGGAGGTCGGTGCTGTTTAAGGTTATGGAGGTCGGTGCTGTTTAAGGTTATGGAGGTCGGTGCTGTTTAAGGTTATGGAGGTCAGTGCTGTTTAAGGTTTAAGGTTATGGAGGTCGGTGCTGTTTATGGTTTAAGGTTATGGAGGTCGGTGCTGTTTAAGGTTATGGAGGTCGGTGCTGTTTAAGGTTAAGGAGGTCGGTGCTGTTTTAGGTTATGGAGGTCGGTGCTGTTTAAGGTTTAAGGTTATGGAGGTCGGTGCTGTTTAAGGTTTAAGGTTATGGAGGTCCTTGCTGTTTAAGGTTATGGAGGTCGGTGCTGTTTTAGGTTATGGAGGTCGGTGCTGTTTAAGGTTATGGAGGTCGGTGCTGTTTTAGGTTATGGAGGTCGGTGCTGTTTAAGGTTATGGAGATCGGTGCTGTTTAAGGTTATGGAGGTCGGTGCTGTTTAAGGTTAGGAGGTCGGTGCTGTTTAAGGTTATGGAGGTCGGTGCTGTTTAAGGTTTAAGGGTATGGAGGTCGGTGCTGTTTAAGGTTATGGAGGTCGGTGCTGTTTAAGGTTATGGAGGTCGGTGCTGTTTAAGGTAATGGAGGACGGTGCTGTTTAAGGTTATGGAGGTCGGTGCTGTTTAAGGTTATGGAGGTCGGTGCTGTTTAAGGTTATGGAGGTCGGTGCTGTTTAAGGTTATGGCGGACTATTTAGTTTTTTATGAGCATGGCCTTATTTCTATTACAGCATGTTGGATGACTGTCATTCATATTCCATTCACCCAGTTCAATGTAACATGGATAGGTTTAAGCTACTACATGATACTACATGATACCCATCACAACCTAGCCTATGAATGAAAGTTTACAACGTAGGTGCACAGGTCGAGAGACAAATTGGAGAAATTTGAGTAATCGGTGCTGTTTAAGGTTATGGAGATCGGTGCTGTTTAAGGTTATGGAGGTCGGTGCCGTTTAAGGTTTAAGGTTATGGAGGTCGGTGCTGTTTAAGGTTATGGAGGTCGGTGCTGTTTAAGGTTTAAGGTTATGGAGGTCGGTGCTGTTTAAGGTTATGGAGGTCGGTGCTGTTTAAGGTTATGGAGGTCGGTGCTGTTTAAGGTTTAAGGTTATGGAGGTCGGTGCTGTTTAAGGTTATGGAGGTCGGTGCTGTTTAAGGTTATGGAGGTCGGTGCTGTTTAAGGTTATGGAGGACGGTGCTGTTTAAGGTTATGGAGGTCGGTGCTGTTTAAGGTTATGGAGGACGGTGCTGTTTAAGGTTATGGAGGTCGGTGCTGTTTTAGGTTATGGAGGTCGGTGCTGTTTAAGGTTATGGAGGTCGGTGCTGTTTTAGGTTATGGAGGTCGGTGCTGTTTAAGGTTATGGAGATCGGTGCTGTTTAAGGTTATGGAGGTCGGTGCTGTTTAAGGTTATGGAGGTCGGTGCTGTTTAAGGTTATGGAGGTCGGTGCTGTTTAAGGTTATGGAGGTCGGTGCTGTTTAAGGTTTAAGGTTATGGAGGTCGGTGCTGTTTAAGGTTATGGAGGTCGGTGCTGTTTAAGGTTATGGAGGTCGGTGCTTTTTAAGGTTTAAGGTTATGGAGGTCGGTGCTGTTTAAGGTTATGGAGGACGGTGCTGTTTAAGGTTATGGAGGTCGGTGCTGTTTAAGGTTATGGAGGACGGTGCTGTTTAAGGTTATGGAAGTCGGTGCTGTTTAAGGTTATGGAGGTCGGTGCTGTTTAAGGTTATGGAGGTCGGTGCTGTTTAAGGTTATGGAGGTCGGTGCTGTTTAAGGTTATGGAGGTCAGCGCTGTTTAAGGTTTAAGGTTATGGAGGTCGGTGCTGTTTAAAGTTTAAGGTTATGGAGGTCGGTGCTGTTTAAGGTTATGGAGGTCGGTGCTGTTTAAGGTTATGGAGGTCGGTGCTGTTTTAGGTTATGGAGGTCGGTGCTGTTTAAGGTTTAAGGTTATGGAGGTCGGTGCTGTTTAAGGTTTAAGGTTATGGAGGTCGGTGCTGTTTAAGGTTTAAGGTTATGGAGGTCGGTGCTGTTTTAGGTTATGGAGGTCGGTGCTGTTTAAGGTTATGGAGGTCGGTGCTGTTTTAGGTTATGGAGGTCGGTGCTGTTTAAGGTTATGGAGATCGGTGCTGTTTAAGGTTATGGAGGTCGGTGCTGTTTAAGGTTATGGAGGTCGGTGCTGTTTAAGGTTATGGAGGTCAGTGCTGTTTAAGGTTATGGAGGTCGGTGCTGTTTAAGGTTATGGAGGTCGGTGCTGTTTAAGGTTTAAGGTTATGGAGGTCGGTGCTGTTTAAGGTTATGGAGGTCGGTGCTGTTTAAGGTTATGGAGGTCGGTGCTGTTTTAGGTTATGGAGGTCGGTGCTGTTTAAGGTTTAAGGTTATGGAGGTCGGTGCTGTTTAAGGTTTAAGGTTATGGAGGTCCTTGCTGTTTAAGGTTATGGAGGTCGGTGCTGTTGTAGGTTATGGAGGTCGGTGCTGTTTAAGGTTATGGAGGTCGGTGCTGTTTTAGGTTATGGAGGTCGGTGCTGTTTAAGGTTATGGAGATCGGTGCTGTTTAAGGTTATGGAAGTCGGTGCTGTTTAAGGTTTAAGGTTATGGAGGTCGGTGCTGTTTAAGGTTATGGAGGTCGGTGCTGTTTAAGGTTTAAGGTTATGGAGGTCGGTGCTGTTTAAGGTTATGGAGGTCGGTGCTGTTTAAGGTTTAAGGTTATGGAGGTCGGTGCTGTTTAAGGTTAAGGTTATGGAGGTCGGTGCTGTTTAAGGTTATGGAGGTCGGTGCTGTTTAAGGTTATGGAGGACGGTGCTGTTTAAGGTTATGGAGGTCGGTGCTGTTTAAGGTTATGGAGGACGGTGCTGTTTAAGGTTATGGAGGTCGGTGCTGTTTAAGGTTATGGAGGTCGGTGCTGTTTAAGGTTATGGAGGTCGGTGCTGTTTAAGGTTATGGAGGTCGGTGCTGTTTAAGGTTATGGAGGTCAGTGCTGTTTAAGGTTTAAGGTTATGGAGGTCGGTGCTGTTTAAGGTTTAAGGTTATGGAGGTCGGTGCTGTTTAAGGTTATGGAGGTCGGTGCTGTTTAAGGTTAAGGAGGTCGGTGCTGTGGTTTAGGTTATGGAGGTCGGTGCTGTTTAAGGTTTAAGGTTATGGAGGTCCTTGCTGTTTAAGGTTATGGAGGTCGGTGCTGTTTAAGGTTATGGAGATCGGTGCTGTTTAAGGTTATGGAGGTCGGTGCTGTTTAAGGTTAGGAGGTCGGTGCTGTTTAAGGTTATGGAGGTCGGTGCTGTTTAAGGTTTAAGGGTATGGAGGTCGGTGCTGTTTAAGGTTATGGAGGTCGGTGCTGTTTAAGGTTATGGAGGTCGGTGCTGTTTAAGGTAATGGAGGACGGTGCTGTTTAAGGTTATGGAGGTCGGTGCTGTTTAAGGTTATGGAGGACGGTGCTGTTTAAGGGTATGGAGGTCGGTGCTGTTTAAGGTTATGGAGGTCGGTGCTGTTTAAGGTTATGGCGGACTATTTAGTTTTTTATGAGCATGGCCTTATTTCTATTACAGCATGTTGGATGACTGTCATTCATATTCCATTCACCCAGTTCAATGTAACATGGATAGGTTTAGGCTACTACATGATACTACATGATACCCATCACAACCTAGCCTATGAATGAAAGTTTACAACGTAGGTGCACAGGTCGAGAGACAAATTGGAGAAATTTGAGTAATCAAGGTGGCAGACAGTGACACATTCAATACAGCCTTGCACACTCTTGCCTGCATCTAGCTGATCTAGGGTGTAATCATTAGTCCAACAGTTGCAAACAAGACTTTGTATTGGACAAATTCAGGTAGGTTTATCTCCATTTCATTCCGTTTGCTTCCGTTTAAGAAACGTTTTTCAACAGAATCGTTGGAATGAATACACCCCTAATCCCCCCCCCCCCCCCCCCCACCCCCCCCCCCCCCCCACACACACACACACACACACACACACATACAGTTCACTTTCATCAATCAATCAAATGTATTTAATTCAATCAAATGTATTAATAAAGCCCTTTTTACAACAGCAGATGTCACAAAGTGCTATACAGAAACCCAGCCTAAAACCCGTAACAACAAGCAATAACAGATGTAGAAGTGACTAGGAAAACCTTCCTAGAAAGACCGGAACCTTTAAAGAAACCTAGAGAGGAACCAGGCTCTGAGGGGTGGCCAGTCCTCTTCTGGCTGTGCCGGGTGGAGATTATAAGAGGACATGGCCATTAAGGCCAGATTGTTCTTCAAGATGTTCAAACGTTCATAGATGACCAGCAGGGTCAAATAATAATCACAGTGGTTGTAGAGGGTGCAACAGGTCAGTACCTCAGGAGTAAATTGGCTTTTCATAGCCACTTTCATAGCAGCCACATACAAACAGCATCATCATTTTGTTTGATGTTGTTGTCTCACTTCAATGCACAACATAACAGCTGTCTGTGACCAGGCGAAAAATCCTTTCCAAGCCAAACCTTCATATCATAACCGCTAACCACTACACACAGCCTACATCGTTGTCACCATTTTAGCTGACATAGTCAACATAGCTACTAGATCTAACTCGTTAGTAAACCCGCTACAATCATGCAGTACAGTACAGTCAGCAAGAAGACTTAGCAGTTACACCGGCGGGCCCCGGTGGCAATAAATTAATAAAACCAAAGGCTTACCTTGACTTGGAAGAATTCCAGTGTTGGATAGTCTTGGCCATCTAGTTAACATAAATAGCATTCCTATCTGTTTGAGCCGGGTGTTTGAGTAGGATAAACTATCTAGCTGCAATAAGTAGCTACAGTAAGTAAGTGAAATAAATACAACGAAATATATGTTTCTCTCTCTCTCTCTCTCTCTCTCTCTCTCTCTCTCTGCTGCTTCTCCTTAATTTTTAAAGAAATGAATTTGTTCAAAACCTGTTTAACTATTCTCTTTATCTCTTTGAGTAAACTACGCACCACATTTTATGCACTGCAGTGCTAGCTAGCTGTAGCTTATACTTTCAGTACTAGATTAATTCTCTGATCCTTTGATTGGGTGGACAACACGTCAGTTCATGCTGCAAGAGCTCTGATTGGTTGGAAGACATCCTCCGGGAAGTCATCATGGAAAGGGGATGAGAAGTGTTTTATGGAAGTCAACGCATTCAGATGAGGATAGAAGCTAGCCGTCCTCCTGCTACACCATGGTGCTACCCTACAGAGTGCTGCTGAGGCTACTGTAGATCTTCATAGCAAAACAGTGTGTTTTAATCAGTTATTTGACGACGTGAATATATTTACTATAGTTTATCAAAAAATATAACTTTTTTTAGCGTTTCGCAATTTAGATTTTTATGAAATTCAGTGAGTAAAATGGTCCTCCCCTTCCTCCTCTGAGGAGCCGCTACTGATGGAATTGCATTTCTATATGTGAAAAACTGTCACGTGAAAATTGCAGTTTTACTTTCACATGTAAAAATCAAACTTTCACATGTGAAATTCGAATTGGCACTTTCACACATGAAAATCTTTCAAATATTGTCACGTGTAGTTTCATGTTATCACATGTTGCTTTTACATAAATCATGACACACGTGATCACGTGAAATTCATGTGGTTTTTCCTTAAGGGGTGCTAGTCTTCCATCCAGTCTTCACTATATACTGATCTGCATTCTTCAGTGCCAGTAGCCAATGAAGGTTCTCTTGATATCTTTCCAACCATTTCTTGCCCTGTGTTACACTATGTTTAGTTTGAATACAATAACGTTTGATTTAATTGAATGATATATTGTTTCAGAATGCTGCTTTTATTCCCAGCATGCACCTCAGAACTGAAGAACACTGCTGACATATGTCAACAATGAAATACACAACACTTAAACCCATCAAAATGGTGGATCCGAAGCCAAGCATAATCTTCAAGGCAAAGGACCAAACTGCAATTGGGAACAAGAGAGAGAAATTTCCCACACTCCTGTGAATTCCTTCATAAAGACGGATAATATTGACTAATTCTTTCAAATTACCCAAACATCATGTAGCCCTTTCATTTCAGCAGACGGTTTCATCTCCGTCAAGAGTATTTGCTGTCATATCATGTCTGAAACACTCCTCTGGCTTTGACAGTACATTGTCTTTTGATGAGCCATAAAAGGCTTGGTTTGATGGATGATGACTTGGGGCATCTCTCTTTGTTGTGGGCTGGTGATGATGGAGTGCATGTGAGATGTGAGGAGAAGACAGCACGAACGGAAGATGTCAGAGATTTTCTGGGGTATGAGTGTGTGTGTGTGTGTGTGTGGTGTGTATGAGTGTGTGTGTGTGTGTGTGTGTCATGTGACTGGCAGGCGTAATTATTAGTCTGTGATCATTCTGAAATGATAACAAAGTAAACACAGAAAACAGATTCAATTTCACCGTAATGTCTGGAATAATAACGCAACATGTAAAATGTTGGTCCCATGTTTCATGAGCTGAAATAAAAGATCCCAGAAATGTTTCATATGCACAAAAAGCTTATTTCTTTAAAATGTGGTGCACAAATGTGTTAACATCTCTGTTAGTAAGAATTTGTCCTTCGCCAAGATAATCCATCCACCTGACATATGTCATATATCAAGAAGCTGATTAAACGGCATGATCATTACACAGGTGCACCTTGTGCTGGGGACAATAAAAGGCCACTCTAAAATGAGTAGTTTTGTCACACAACACAATGCCACAGATGTCTCAAGTTTTAAGGTAGCGTGCAATTGACATGTTGACTGCAGGAATGTCCACCAGAGCTGTTGCCAGAGAATTTAATGTTAATTTCCCGACCATAAGCCGCCTCCAACATCATTTTAGAGACTGTTTTGTTCCGGAACCTATTTGCCAGAATCAGGTACCTCTCCTGGCATGAAAAATAATTTTCACAGTTTGCAATGTAAACATTGTAAGTATCATGCCCCTTTAAAAAAAACGTGGCCTAATGTGAAAATGTTGATTTTCAGCCCACGCCTGATATTCTAAGAATTGATTCAGCCCAGGTTTATGATTTACGCAACATTGTAGCCTAGAGACCAACACATGGCAGTTGCTGTGGTGTGAGAGAGAAGCTTGCCTGTATCTCTCACAGAACCAGAATGTGATTCACTTTCTAGGATCTCTCTCCCTCTCTCGTCTGATAGACATGAGCCTGTAACTCTCATCTCTCCTGCGTTACATTTGATCATTTATTTCTTTATTGAATCATAGCCATGGGTATAATGTTGTCAACGAACAGCATGCAGCCAAAACAGGCCTTTTGCAATATTTCAAACACAATTGTGGGATAGCACAGGTTGGAAAGCAAATGGCTCCTGCTGAAACAAAAATACTATTCTGTCTGTAGGCTAGTTGATCAACTTCCAAATAGGCCTAACTTCCAAATAGGCCTATGGAGCGAACAGCATTGTTTTTACAAACTAAAACGAAAGAGATAGGCTTTTGGCACATCGGCCATCGCTGGTTAGTGAGCTGCGAATCATTGGGTGAGTCAGTGAAACTGTAAAGCATTTTTAGGACTATAATATCCTCCTCATATTGTACTCCACACACCTTTTTATTGATCTCACATTCTCAGTTTGGCAGTGTCAAAGTAGCCTGACATTTCAATAATTTGTGCGATATTAAAAAATAATTCTGCAAAAGTCTCCAGTCATGTAAAATGACATAGAATTGCATGAAATGCGTTTATGAAAGGCTCAATTTTTCCCGGACCCTAGGCTACAATCGCCTCTACTCTTCTGCTCTAGTCTAGACTGCTACGCACATGGGACGATGTGCATTCAGTGATTTATTATAAAGGGGATTTTCTGGTACCTCAGAGCTTCCCAGGTCACCTCCCTCTCGCTGTTTTCCGGTACCTCCCGATTTACAAATGAAGCACATCTGCAGATCATGTGTAACCGCGCCAACTCAGAATCTCCACATCCAGCTTCTTCACCTGCAGGAGCGTCTGAGACTAGCCACCTGGACAGCTGATGGAACTATGGGTTTGTACAACCAAAAGAATTTCTGCAAAAACAGTCAGAAACCTTCTCAGGGAAGCTCATCTGCGTGCTCGTCATCCTCACCAGGGTCTTGACCTGACTGCAGTTCGGCGTCGTAACCGACTTCAGTGGGCAAATGCTCACCTTCAATGGCCACTGGCACGCTGGAGATGTGTGTTCTTCACATACGAAATCCCGGTTTCAACTGTACCGGGCAGATAGCGGTTTGCTGATGTCAACGCTGTGAACAGAGGGAACCGTGACGAGATCCTGAGGCCCATTGTTGTGCCATTTATCTGCCGCCATCACCTCATGTTTCAGCATGATAACACATGGCCACATTTCACAAGGATCTGTACACAATTCCTGGAAGCTGAAAATGTCCCAGTTCTTCCATGGCCTGCATACTCACCAGACATGTCACCCATTGAGCATGTTTGGGATGCTCTGGATCGACGTGTACGACGGCGTGTTCCAATTCCTGCCAATATCCACAAACTTCACACAGCCATTGAAAAGGAGTGAGACAACATTCCACAGGCCACAATCAACAGCCTGATCAACTCTATGAGTGGGCGATGTTTTGCGCTGCATGAGGCAAGTGGTCACTCAAGATACTGACTGGTTTTCTGATCCACACTCCTACCTTTTTACATATCTGTATTCCCAGTAATGTGAAATCCATAGATTAGGGCTTAATTTATTTATTTCAATTGACTGATTTCCCTATATGAACTGTAACTGAAGTAAAATCTTTGAAATTGTTGCATGTTGCGTTTATATTTTGGTTCAGTGTAGCTTAGCTGTAAAAGAATGCGTGTCTGCACAGTTTCACATTGTACATCCCTCTGATGTCTAATGACTTGTCAAATGTGTCATTCTGATAACCCATTCGTATGTAAAGCAGCACACTGTCATACAGTAAACCATAGCAACGTACAGTACAACGTACAGCACGCCGTACCATACATAACAATTACCTAGACCACTTGTAGACTACCATACATTGTAAAAAAAAAAACAATCCTGTTGTTTTTATGGTAACTTACTGGCAGCCAGTTACCTGTAAGTTACTGTAAACAAAGGTACAGTATATTACCGTAAATCCCAAGGAAACTTTGGTTTAAAGAACATTACCGTCAACCGTAAAAACAACAGGATTTTTATACAGTGTATCCCAAGTGTTTCTATACATATAAGCTTGATTTAAAAATACTGAATGTACTGTAGATATACTATTTATGTATTTATATATTCATGTCTTAGAACAGTATTTTCTTTGCTGTTTTTCTTTCAGCTTTTGAGTTATGCAACAGTACCGTGGGAATCCCTGTGTTCTTGATTTAGACCAGCCTAAATCCTGTATACATACCACAACAAAGCTGCTATGATAATGGGAAAGTAAACATCTACTTGGTGTCCATTTTAGCTTCTTCTATTAGATGGCTTACAGTATACCTAGCCAGTCTCGGACACTGCCTTGCCTGGTTGCCAAGTTGTACGTTTCAATACGACTGGGAGATTGTATTGTAATGTATCCTATAGGGAGGCTGTCAAAGAGAAATATTTGAGTTGTAATAGAACTCCTTTTGGCAGAAAGAGATGTCTCGAGTAACCTTCTGAAGTTCAGATCAATGAGTATGATATACCATTACAACAGTGCTATAGATCATTATGTATTGTCTTGTGTCTGATACTTCAGTGTCCTCTATCTCATTTTCAGTACATTTTAGTTACAGTCAATTGACTTTCGGAGTCTTGTTTACAATGGCTTACATCAAGCTTCCTGAGACTTACCGTTAAGTGGCAATATTAGATGCTATTATCCTCACACAATACTGTGTTGAAGAGTGGTTTTGTTCCTTACATATTACATAACGTATTATACTTAGGGCAAATAAATAGCTAAGTAATCGTATAACCAAGGTGAGAGGGTGATCCATACTCTTTAAGTGTTAATAAAAGGTCACACAGGAGAAATCAATTGAAGTCTTTGGGTGGAGAAAATTCACTAGGTGTTACTAGAACATTCATCGACGTTGTTCAGCGATCAATGTTCACCTTCACGTGGTGGTTTGTTGACTAGTTTCTTGAGGTTGTTGTCATCCCTCTTTTGAGTTTGGATAATGGGACAATAACCCTGATACTTAGCGATGATACTTAACACGAAGCATCAAAAGATTCGATGTGAACTTTTATACTTACAGTATGCCTACAGTTAACCTTTCAACTTACAGGTCAACCAAACTGAATAGGTAGTATGCATGTCTTTAAAAAGAATAGGAAGATTTATTGAGAAGATTAACAAAACATGGCATTGGACCTCTGATCTAGTCTCACAAATATAGTGTTCTCTGAAAAGCAGCCTGTCATTCAGCCAGGTCTTGGGTTAGCTGGGATCTCTGCTGGTTCCACAACATCTGTTCAGGCACCTACTCTGTTGATATATTAGCAGTGACTCGCACAGTAAGAGCTGGTCAGGTGTTTTCAGCTTGAGCCAGGAAACATCAAAAACACCCTGTGCTCTAAACGTTCCAGTTCAACTGAATTTAAATGTTTGAGTCACCAGCAGTTTTAACTGATAGTAAAACACACAGATAATGTCTGGCTGGCTGCTTGATTTGCAGGTGGCGAGGGATATGTCATACATGTCCCAAATGGCACCCTATTCCCTACATAGTGCACTACTTTTGACCAGAGCCCTGTGGGCTTGTAGGGAATAGGGTGCCACTTGGGACGCACACCATTTTTGCTTAGTGGTGTAGTTGCAAACAAACTGGAAATGTAATTGATTTCAGATGAGGGAGAAAATGAATGTCTCCTCATATCCTGACATCTCCATGGAAAGCCTGTTGGATAGAAGATAGAATTTACACACTAAATCGTAGTGAATAAGGGGATTTGTGATGCTAATTCATTTTATGAATATTGCGACTTTGGAAGAGTTATGAAACAATTTTACATCTCACACAAGTAGCCTACAGCAGGCTACAAAAAAAGCTCAAACTCAGTATTGTGGCTGGGAAAAGAAAAGCCCCCCCCCCCCCCACACACACACACACACACACACACACACACACACACACACACACACACACACACACACCACACACACACACACACACACACACACACACACACACACACACACCCTCTGTACCCAAACCTGTTCAAGTGGGGAAATGTATTTCAATTGTACCGTGGTGTTGATGCTGATCTCAACCTCAGAGTTTTTAACCAGGGCAGTAGAATCACACCTCAGGGTATTTAACCAGGGCAGTAGAATCACACCTCAGGGTATTTAACCAGGGCAGTAGAATCACACCTCAGGGTATTTAACCAGGGCAGTAGAATCACACCTCAGGGTATTTAACCAGGGCAGTAGAATCACACCTCAGGGTATTTAACCAGGGCAGTAGAATCACACCTCAGGGTATTTAACCAGGGCAGTAGAATCACACCTCAGGGTATTTAACCAGGGCAGTAGGATCATACCTCAGGGTATTTAACTAGGGCAGTAGAATCACACCACAGGGTATTTATCCTGGGCAGTAGAATCACACCTCAGGGTATTAAACCAGGGCAGTAGAATCACACCTCAGGGTATTTAACCAGGGCAGTAGAATCACACCTCAGGGTATTTAACCAGGGCAGTAGAATCACACCTCAGGGTATGTATCCTGGGCAGTAGAATCACACCTCAAGGTATTTAACCAGGGCAGTGGAATCACACCTCAGGGTATTTAACCAGGGCAGTAGTATAACACCTCAGGGCTTTTAACCAGGGCAGTGGAATCACACCTCAGGGCTTTTAACCAGGGCAGTAGAATCACACCTCAGGGCTTTTAACCAGGGCAGTAGAATCACACCTCAGGTGTTAACGCTGTGTAAGGGAGGCGAAGTCAGGTGCAGGAGAGCAGAGTAGAGTAAACAGGCGCACTTTTATTCCGTTCAACAATAGGCACAAAAAATGACATAAGTGCCCAAAACCACGGAACAAAAACTATAAAATTATCGTGCGTGAACGTACACCATTAACAACGAACAATTACACACAAAGACATGATGGGGAACAGAGGACTAAATACATGTAGATTGATTGGGGAATGAAAACCAGGTGTCTATGGAACAAGACAAAACAAATGGACACATGAAAAATAGAGCGGCGATGGCTAGAAAGCCGGTGACGTCGATCGCCGAAGGTCGCCCGAACAAGGAGAGGAGCCGATTTCGGCGGAAGTCGTGACATCAGGGTATTTAACCAGGGCAGTAGTATCACACCTCAGGGTATTTAACCAGGGCAGTAGAATCACACCTCAGGGTATTTAACCAGGGCAGTAGAATCACACCTCAGGGTATTTAACCAGGGCAGTAGAATCACACCTCAGGGTATTTAACCAGGGCAGTAGAATCACACCTCAGGGTATTTAACCAGGGCAGTAGAATCACACCTCAGGGTATTTAACCAGGGCAGTAGAATCACACCTCAGGGTATTTAACCAGGGCATTAGAATCACACCTCAGGGTATTTAACCAGGGCAGTAGGATCATACCTCAGGGTATTTAACCAGGGCAGTAGAATCACACCTCAGGGTATTTAACCAGGGCAGTAGAATCACAACTCAGGGTATTTAACCAGGGCAGTAGAATCACACCTCAGGGTATTTAACCAGGGCAGTAGGATCACACCTCAGGGTATTTAACCAGGGCAGTAGAATCACACCTCAAGGTATTTAACCAGGGCAGTGGTATCACACCTCAGGGTATTTAACCAGGGCAGTAGGATCACACCTCAGGGTATTTAACCAGGGCAGTAGAATCACACCTCAAGGTATTTATCCTGGGCAGTAGAATCACACCTCAGGGTATTTAACCAGGGCAGTAGAATCACACCTCAAGGTATTTAACCAGGGCAGTGGTATCACACCTCTGGGTATTTAACCAGGGCAGTAGAAACACACCTCTGGGTATTTAACCAGGGCAGTAACATATAACAGACAGCTTTATATTATAACAGACAGCTTTATGTTATAAGAGACAGCTTTATGTTATAACAGCGCGCGACAGCTTTATGTTATAACAGACAGCTTTATGTTATAACAGACAGCTTTATATTATAACAGACAGCTTTATGTTATAACAGACAGCTTTATGTTATAACAGACAGCTTTATGTTATAACAGACAGCTTTATGTTGTAACAGACAGCTTTATGTTATAACAGACAGCTTTATGTTATAACAGACAGCTTTATGTTGTAACAGACAGCTTTATGTTGTAACAGACAGCTTTATGTTGTAACAGACAGCTTTATGTTATAACAGACAGCTTTATGTTGTAACAGACAGCTTTATGTTATAACAGACAGCTTTATATTATAACAGACAGCATTATGTTGTTACTGCAGTGTTATGTTATAACATGCAGCGTTATACTATTACAGGCAGCGTTATACTATTACAGGCAGCGTTATACTATTACAGGCAGCGTTATACTATTACAGGCAGCGTTATACTATTACAGGCAGCGTTATACTATTACAGGCTGCACTCTGTCTTTTAAAGCCACCTGGTCTTCATATCCTGCAACGTGCAAGATGGCGGGAGTAAGCGAGTGAGCCTGGTTTGAACTGGGGGGATAATGCAGTCAGTAGGGTCTCATATTATCACATGTTGATGACTCAGGGCAGGCACTCTCAGCTGTAAGCAGCCAATGATTTATAGACATCCAGTGAACTCTAGCAGGAATAAGCCAAAGTCAGAGTTCAGAGATGTCACAGTTGCGATGGCTGCAGTCCAGACCAGGGTTCAAATACTATTTCAAATCATTTCAAGTACTTCATATGGGCTTGATTGAGCGTTCCTGGCACAATGGAACCAATAGATTAGTCACGAAACTCCAACCCCCACTGATCTGGCACTCCAGGCAGAATAGAGCAATCACTCAAGGTATTTAAAAGATTTCGAATAGCATTTGAACCCAGGTCTGCGGCTTGCTTGATGAATCCCCCCCTCCCCTCCCCTCTCCCTCCATTCATGCCAAAGTATTTCACACGGCAATTAGCTCCATCCTCATTTAGTCTGCAATCCCAGAGGGTAAGGAAAGTGATTCATCAACCTCACTACCCCTAATTATTCAGCTTCAGTTTCAGGTAGAGATGTTGTAATAGACTAGTCAGTTACTGGTCCACTATGTTGTTATAGACTAGTCAGTTACTGGTCCACTATGTTGTAATATGCTTCTCAGTTACTGGTCCACTATGTTGTAATATGCTTCTCAGTTACTGGTCCACTATGTTGTAATATGCTTCTCAGTTACTGGTCCACTATGTTGTTATAGACTAGTCAGTTACTGGTCCACTATGTTGTTATAGACTAGTCAGTTACTGGTCCACTATGTTGTTATAGACTAGTCAGTTACTGGTCCACTATGTTGTTATAGACTAGTCAGTTACTGGTCCACTATGTTGTTATAGACTAATCAGTTACTGGTCCACTATGTTGTAATATGCTTCTCAGTTACTGGTCCGGTCCACTTACATGGCTGGCTTGCTTCTACAATGAGTTGAAGTGGAGATACATTCTTGGCTTGGGAGTCTGACATCTATCCACCCCCTGTCATACATCATATACCTTTTTGCAAGTCTGTAGGCTAAGGAACAGGGTTAGGGTTAGCCTGTAGGCTAAGTAAAACAGGGCTAGTGTGTAGGCTAAGTAAAAGGGTTAGTGTTAGTGTGGAGGCTAAGTAAAACAGGGCTAGTGTGTAGGCTAAGTAAAAGGGTTAGTGTTAGTGTGGAGGCTAAGTAAAACAGGGCTAGTGTGTAGGCTAAGTAAAAGGGTTAGTGTTAGTGTGGAGGCTAAGTAAAAGGCTTAGGGTGGGCTAAGTAAAAGGGTAGTGTTTGTAGTGTGTATGCTAAGTAAAAGGGTTAGTGTGTAGGCTAAGTAAAAAGGTTAGGGTGTAGGCTAAGTAAAGGGGTTAGTGTTTGTGTGTAGGCTAAGTATAAGGGTTAGGGTGTAGGCTAAGTAAAGGGGTTAGTGTTTGTGTGTAGGCTAAGTATAAGGGTTAGGGTGTAGGCTAAGTAAAAGGGTTTGTGTGTAAGCTAAGTAAAAGGGTTTGTGTGTAAGTTAAGTAAAAGGGTTAGTGTGTAAGCTAAGTAAAAGGGTTAGTGTGTAAGCTAAGTAAAAGGGTTAGTGTGTAGGCTAAGTATAAGGGTTTGTGTGTAAGCTAAGTAAAAGGGTTAGGGTGTAGGCTAAGTAAACGGGTTAGGGTTTAGGCTAAGTAAAGGGGTTAGGGTGTAGGCTAAGGCAAAGGGTTAGGGTGTAGGCTAAGTAAAAGGGTTAGGGTGTAGGCTAAGTAAAAGGGTTAGGGTGTAGGCTAAGTAAAAGGGTTAGGGTGTAGGCTAAGTAAAAGGGTTAGGGTGTAGGCTAAGTAAAAGGGTTAGGGTGTAGGCTAAGTAAAAGGGTTATGGTGTAGGCTAAGTAAAAGGGTTAGGGTGTAGGCTAAGTAAAAGGGTTATGGTGTAGGCTAAGTAAAAGGGTTAGCCTGTAGGCTAAGTAAAGGGGTTAGGGTGTAGGCTAAGTAAAGGGGTTAGTGTTAGTGTGCAGGCTAAGTAAAAGGGTTAGGGTATAGGCTAGGAAAAGGGGTTAGGGTATAGGCTAGGAAAAGGGAAAAGTAATTTCACATGACTCCTTTGTCATAGTGTAACTAAATAAACTGACCCTGGGAATCTAGATGTATGTCACGTCCTGACCATAGAAAGATGTTATTTTCTATGGTAGAGTAGGTCAGGGCGTGACAGGTTTTTTTTTCTATTTCTATGTTGTCAGGTTGTAGTTTTGTAATTCTATGTTGGGTTTTGTTTGGGATGATCTCCAATTAGAGGCAGCTGGTCCTTGTTGTCTCTAATTGGAGATCATACTTAAGTAGGGGTTTTTTTCCACCTGGGTTTGTGGGAGATTGTTTTTGAGTAGTGTATGTTTCACCTCTGCATCACGGTTTGTTGTTTTGTTCTTTAGTTCATGTTTATGTATTGCATAGTTTCACAGTGTTAATAAAATGTGGAACGACACACACGGTGCACTTTGGCCCGCTTCTCCTTACGACAACCGTGACAATGTAGGCCGATAGGAATTAAGAGCACTATTTATGGAAGGCATATAGTTTGCCACATTGGACCCTTCATAATTCTTAGAAAACATGAAAATTGTTCCAACGGTTTTTCCGCCATTCAGTTTTTACATCGTGAAGTTTACCCCAAAAATGTCCTTAATTTGTATTTTGTGTAGGCTTACCTTGGCGTGAGGTTTTGATAGCCGTGTAATTCTCTCTCGGACAAGGTGAGTTTTATCAATATATTGGCCTCAATTTACTCTCAAATATTCACAACACTAATTATTGATGAAAGTGACCTTGTCCGAGAGGGATTTGTGCTGAAATAGGAAATCTCAGATGGAAAAATGAATGATGAAAAAAATGATTGGAACCATGTCTGGGTTTTATGACTGTGGTACTCAGATTGTATCAGATTTAAAATCGGATCTACAAAGTTGTTGTATTTATGGAATTCATATTATATACATTTTGAGGTCATGAGAAAAGGTTTATTCAAGAACCAGTGTATTTTAAGAGATCTTTTTGATATTATGAGGACTTCGAGACTTAATTTAATGTACTGTAAGTTATGGTAACCATGATACAGAGATAAGACTTGGAGACCTTGTATGACCTTGTTAAAATATTAAAGCCCAGCCCATTAAAGCCATGTTTAAGGTTGAACCATGGCCTTCTGTGAGCCAGTAATACTCAAACATGTTGGATCTGCTGGACATATTAATATAATGTCCAAATGCCTACAGGGCATCATTAATACACATATTTTTGCAGGCTGCTGTAATAATAAAATACAACCTGCTGGATACAACATTCTCAGGGAAATAAGGCAGGTTTTTTTTTTTTTTGTGCTTCACAAACTGTCACGTCCTGACCAGTAAAAGTGGTTATTTGTCATTGTAGTTTGGTCAGGGCGTGGCAGGGGGTGTTTGTTTTGTGTGTTTCGGTGTTTTTGGTTTAGGTTCTATGTTTCCTATTTCTATGTTTATTATCTAGTTTTCTATTTCTATGTTGGTTTTTGGCAATGACCTCCAATTAGAGGCAGCTGGTTGTCGTTGTCTCTAATTGGAGGCCATATTTAGTTGTGTTTGTTTCACTTGTGTTTTTGTGGGTGGTTGTTTTCCTGTATAGCCTGTGTTGCCTTACAGAACTGTTTCGTCGTTTGTTTATTTAGTTTAGTGTTTTCTTTAAATAAATTAAGAAGATGAGCACTTTACCCGCTGCGCCTTGGTCCAGTCCTTACGACGCCTATGACAGAACCACCCACCAAACAAGGACCAAGCAGCGGGGATTGGAGCACCGAGGAGAAGGATGGACGTGGAAGGCAGAACGACGTTTCTGGGAGAGGAAATTAAGGGAGCTACATGAGGCCGAGAGGCATCCCCAAAACATTTTTTTGGGGGGGCACACGGGGAGTTTGGCAGAGTCAGGTTGGAAACCTGAGCCAACTCCATGTGCTTATTATGGGGAGAGACGGATCAAGCAAGCACCTTGTTACGCAGAAATGCGCACGGTGTCGCCCATACGCACGCACAGTCCGGTGCGGCGAATAAGGGCTCCGCAGCGTTGCTGGGCGAGAGTTGGCTGGCAGCCAGGAAGAAGCACTGGTCTCCAGTGCATCTCCTCGGCCCAGTTTACCTTGCGCCTGCTCTACGCACGGCAGCCCTCATTCCCGAGCATAGCCCAGTTCGCCCTGTGCCAGCGCTCCGCCCGTGCTGGGCTACAGTGACCATCCAGCCAGGACGGGTTGTGCAGGCCGTGCGCTCCAGACCTCCAGTGCGCCTCCAAGACCCAGTGTACCCTGTGCCTGCTCCACACACTCTACCTCCAGTGCGCCACCATAGCCCGGTAAGGCCGGTGCCTGCTGTGAGCACGTGGTCTGAAGTACATCTCCCCAGTCCGGTGAGACCAGTTCCAGCGCCCCGAAGGAAGCCTCCAGTGATGGTCAATGGTCCGACGTCTCCAGCGATAATCCATGGCATGAAGCCTCCAGTGATGATCCATGGCCCGGAGCTTGTAGTGTTAATCCATGGCACGAAGCCTCCAGTGAGGATCCATGGCCCGGAGACCGTAGGGATTATCCAAGGCACGAAGCCTCCAGTGATGATCCATGGCCCGGAGCTTGTAGGGATGATCCATGGCACGAAGCCTCCAGTGATAACCCATGGCCTGGAGCCTCCAGTGATAATCCATGGCACAAAGCCTCCAGTGATTATCCATGATGCGGAACCAGTAGTGATGACCCATGGCACGGAGCCTGTAGCGAAGGTCCCCAGTCCGGAACCTACAGAGATGCTCTTCAGCCCGGAGCCTCCAGCGACGCTCCTCAGCCCTGAGCCTCCAGTGACGCTCCTCAACCCTGAGCCTCCAGCGACGCTCCAAAGCCCTGAGCCTCCAGCGACGCTCCTCAGCCCTGAGCCTCCAGCGACGCTCCTCAGCTCGGAGTCTCCAGCGACGCTCCTCAGCCCTGAGCCTCCAGCGACGCTCCTCAGCCCTGAGCCTCCAGCGACGCTCCTCAGCCAGGAGCCTTCAGCGACGCTCCTCAGCCCGGAGTCTCCAGCGACGCTCCTCAGCCCGGAGACTCCAGCGACGCTCCTCAGCCAGGAGCAGTTTTTGTTTTTGAGGTGCATTCGGGGTCTTCACCTTTGGTGGCGGGGGGGGGGGGTACTGTCACGTCCTGACCAGTAAAAGGGGTTATTTGTCATTGTAGTTTGGTCAGGGCGTGGCAGGGGGTGTTTGTTTTGTGTGTTTCGGTGTTTTTGGTTTAGGTTATATGTTTTCTATTTCTATGTTTATTATCTAGTTTTCTATTTCTATGTTGGGTTTTTGGCAATGACCTCCAATTAGAGGCAGCTGGTTGTCGTTGTCTCTAATTGGAGGCCATATGTTTGTTTCACTTGTGTTTTTGTGGGTGGTTGTTTTCCTGTATAGCCTGCGTTGCCTTACGGAACTGTTTCATCGTTTGTTTATTTAGTTAAAGTGTTTTCTTTAAATAAATTAAGAAGATGAGCACTTCACCCGCTGCGCCTTGGTCCAATCCTTATGACGCCCATGACACAAACTTTTGCTTTATAGCATACTCAGGTATCTAAAGAGGATCATTACTACCCCACTTGTTCGTGTGTAAACGCATATGAAATATTTTAATATGTTGAACCAATATTGCACTGCTCTGTAAAATAAAAGTAACAATACATACTAACATACTATTAGAGCCATGTAGATACATGTATAATGCTTCATAACCTACTATTAGAGCCATGTAGACACATGTATAATGCTTCATAACATACTATTAGAGCGATGTAGACACATGTATAATGCTTCATAACATACTATTAGAGCCATGTAGACACATGTATAATGCTTCATAACATACTATTAGAGCCATGTAGATACATGTATAATGAGACTTGTTTTTTAACACATTATGGGATTTTCAAAAAAGGGACAATCAGCTGTTCTTAAAATACATCATTTCTCCTAATAAGGCTGATAATGTAACCAAATGATGTGTTCTCTGTTTCCTCCTCAGTCCTCATCCTACAGCTGCACTATCCCATTGAAGTGAAAGCCCAGAGAGAGCAAGAGAGGGAGAGGTTACTGGGAGTATCAGAGGGGACTAATTGTCAAGGTTAGGTCTGGGAGGATGATTGATGTCGGGCCAGGCTGTTTTTTGTCAGCCTGTCAGGTGGCTGGAATGTTTAATGTTCTCATTATTAGTTGCTATGTTACGTGTATTTCTCAGTCAGTGTCAAGCAGACCCATCTGAACTGCTTCTCAGTCAGCGTCAAGCGGACCCATCTGAACTGCTTCTCAGTCAGCGTCAAGCAGACCCATCTGAACTGCTTCTCAGTCAGCGTCAAGCGGACCCATCTGAACTGCTTCTCAGTCAGCGTCAAGCGGACCCATCTGAACTGCTTCTCAGTCAGCGTCAAGCAGACCCATCTGAACTGCTTCTCAGTCAGCGTCAAGCGGACCCATCTGAACTGCTTCTCAGTCAGCGTCAAGCAGACCCATCTGAACTGCTTCTCAGTCAGCGTCAAGCAGACCCATCTGAACTGCTTCTCAGTCAGCGTCAAGCGAACCCATCTGAACTGCTTCTCTGTCAGCGTCAAGCAGACCCATCTGAACTGCTTCTCAGTCAGCGTCAAGCAGACCCATCTGAACTGCTTCTCAGTCAGCGTCAAGCAGACCCATCTGTACTGCTTCTCAGTCAGCGTCAAGCAGACCCATCTGTACTGCTTCTCAGTCAGCGTCAAGCAGACCCATCTGAACTGCTTGTCTGTCAGCGTCAAGCAGACCCATCTGAACTGCTTGTCTGTCAGTGTCAAGCAGACCCATCTGAACTGCTTCTCAGTCAGCGTCAAGCAGACCCATCTGAACTGCTTCTCAGTCAGCGTCAAGCGGACCCATCTGAACTGCTTCTCAGTCAGCGTCAAGCAGACCCATCTGAACTGCTTCTCAGTCAGCGCCAAGCAGACCCATCTGAACTGCCAAAGCACTTCAAAGGCCTTCAGGTCATCCGTCTTCCTCCTGACGTCCGCAATGTTCAGCCTCAGCTGAGTGCCGGTGATTTGTTATGACTCCATAGCCGCAGTTGACAGACAGGACAGGACAGGACAGGACTCCTATTAAAAACACCACAGGAGACATTTCCCTTTTGTGGTGCGGTGCGGAAAGTGAAAATATCACTGTGGAAACATCACCGGCCTAATGGGCGACAACTGTCACAGTAGGCTGACACCTGACAGTTGTGTTGTCTCGCTAATTTGCTGGAGTTGGACTGACTGAATGACTTTTTTTTTCTATTTATTTTTTTACTCACACCCCATCACACTTATTCTGGTTATGATGTCATAGGCTGTTGCTGAAATGTCCCCCTATTCTCTGGTGCAGTTGTTTTGACTGGGGCCTGGTATTCCCTATGGGCCCTGGTCAAAAGTAATAAACTACATACAGAATAGGGTGCCATTTTGGATGTAGCCACAGATGTGTACAGGTCACAATCTGTGGCGGGCGTACCAGGGGAATGGGCGGTAGGCAGCGAGGAATGATCACTACGCTCAGGCACATTTTCAAGTCATATTCATCAACAGTGACACTAGTATACCATTTATGATGTGGCACTGAGCAGAGAGCGATGGAGATGCAGATAGTGTTAGCCACATAGCCAAACCTGAAGAGAGATGGAGAGAGGTGCAGAGAAAGAAAAAGTGAGAGAGTGAGCGAGAGAGAGAGAGTGAGAAAGCGAAAGAGAGAAGGAGCCTTGTCTGAAAAGTAGACACTGAAAACTAGAGGTTGAGAAATGAAATCGGAATCTAGATTATTTTCTCAGGCCGTGACAAGATTGATTGTGTTCTGCTGATCTAATTTAGGAACATGGGAAAATAGTCTATCCGTCTTGAAGAGAAATGATGTGAAAGCTGAAAAAGATTAAAGAGAAACTCTCGTCCTTAGACCTAATCACGAGCCGTAGATGATTCTGTCCCCAGACGGTAAGGCTTGATTCGGCAGCTCCTCCTGTATATTAATGAACACCAGTCTGTTCTATTTGACTCAGGTAAGTGAGATGTCCATCACCCATAATGATCTGCCAGCTGGCATTATGCATGTTTTTACACTCTAATGTCCTAGCGGCATTCTTCATTCACCACATCCTCCACTACATCACCCACCACATCACCCGCTACATCCTCCACTACATCACCCACTACATCATCCGCTACATTATCAACTACATCACCCACTACATCATCCGCTACATTATCAACAACATCACCCACCACATCATCCGCTACATCATCCACTACATCACCCACCACATCACCCGCTACATCCTCCACTACATCACCCACCACATCACCCGCTACATCCTCCACCACATCACCCACTATATCATCCGCTACATTATAAACTACATCACCCACCACATCATCCGCTACATTATCAACTACATCACCCACCACATCACCCGCTACATCACCCACTACATCATCCCCTACATTATCAACTACATCACCCACTACATCATCCGCTACATTATCAACTACATCACCCACCACATCATCCGCTACATTATCAACTACATCACCCACCACATCATCCACCACATTATCCACTACATCACCCACTACATCACCCACTACATCATCAGCTACATCATCCACTACATTATCCACCACATCATCCACCACAGTATCCACCGCATTATCAACTACAATTCCACCACATTATCAACTACATTATCCACCACATAATCCACTACATCATCCACCACATCACCCACTACATTATCCACAACATTATCAACTACATCACCCACTACATAATCCACTACACTATCCACTACATCATTCACTACAATTTCCACCACATTATCAACTACATAATTCACTACATTATGGTGGAACATTTTTGTTTCCATCATTGTCAATGCCTGGCCAAACAATATCTTTCACCTGGCAAATAAATAATTTAATCTGGAAAAAGCACACATTAATCGGCCACAGCTCTTTTCTTCCCATAGGTCAAGTCTATTCTTCTGGCACTAAAACCATCACCCTGGGCGAGGCACAACAAGTTCCATAGTAACTTGATTAAGTTAGCCCGTCAACATAACTGCAAAAAAAAACGGCAATATGTTAACAAACGTAATTATAGGAGGCACGTGGGTGATAAAATGTGTGCGATGGCTACAGCATATCTCGCAAGGCATGTGTCGGCTAGCACAGTGTGCATCCCATTCCCTACATAGTGCACTACTTTTGACCAGATCCCTATGGGCCCTGGACAAGTTAAGTATACTAAATAGGAAATATGGTACATTTGGGAACTTTCAATTTTTGTTGGGAATATTGTTTGTTAGTCTGTACTAAATGTTGTGTTCGTACAAGTGTGTATGTTTCCTCAGTGCCCATCAGACAGGAAATAATTGGATTTGTCTGTTTTGATTGAAATTCAAATCGATGTTGAATTTTGACGGAGAACACCCCCAGAGACAGTTGTTTTTACGGTACACAGAAACGTTAAAGAAGTCAACTGATTGCCTTGTCCCAGTTAACTATGTTTAAAAGAAAGTGCTGAAAACTCTTAAAAGGGAAAAGAGTACATGCCTGCCAGGTTAGTATCTCAGAAATACCCTACATGAATAGCCCGATCCTAATTTTAAACCAACAGCGGGGGAAACTTGGACTGCAGTCTCCAAACTGTTCGAGAGCACGAACAGTGCAGAGGCATAATGCCAGTATGTCATACATTTAAACACTGTTAAATTATAGCCTGTTTACTATTCCTGGAAAGACCATTCATCTTACTCAACATTGGTCTGCTGCTTACAAATGTGTCAGTAAGAGCTTCCACATGCCAAGGTTTCTGCGAGTGGGAGGAAGGGAGCGAGGAAAGAGTTCAGGTTATCAGGAAAGATTTTCATAGCGTGTCTTCACTCAGTCTGCAGTTAATTAGTGAGCCTCTACACAATAAGGCCATAAGTCATTAATCATGGCCCTAGCAGCAGTCAGTGTGCTGAGACCTGGGATCAGTCCCAAAGGGCACAGTATTCCCTATATAGTGCATTACTTTGATGAGGGACCATAGGGTCAAAAGCAATGGACTGTGTAGGGAAAAGGGTGCCATTTGGAACGCAAATCCAAAGACGTTGGTGGGAGACATAAAATGTGCTTTCTCTGAATGCTATGGTGGTCGGACATGTTGTCTGACTTCAGTTGAGAATGGATCCTGGCTGGATGACTGGACTGCCAGTAGACTAGTGTATAAATTACAGGACCGTGTTGTCGGTCTTCGGTCGACTGCCAGTAGACTAATGTGAAAATGGCAGGGACATGCTGTCTGTCTTCAGTTAAGAATGGGTCCTGGCTGGATGACTGGACTGCCAGTAGACTAGTGTATAAATTACAGGGCCATGGAGAGTACTGGCAGACAAGGAACCATTGTTCCACTCACTGCTGCCCCCCCCCCCCCCCCCCCCCCCCCCCAGTATTCCTACAGAGAATAGAGAGAATAGTCTGAGAATAGCAGTGTAGATGGCACCCGTTTTCTAAGTGCAGAGATGTATTATAGGTAATTAATGTTTAAGGAAAGATCAGCGTAAGGTCATAGGTACACATAAGGTACCTTCAGAGGTACACGTAGGAACTCACATGGTGATGGTCGGTACCTTTTAGGGTACATGTGCAGATAATCTAGTATAATGATACATTTTTTCTACCCAATACATTGAACAGAAATCTGCATTCGTAATCATGTGGGAAGAGAGAATTTACCAGTTGTGAAGTCGTAAATACCAGTTGGATGCATTCACGTGCTTTGAAATCGTTGGGAAATGGAAATTGGCTAAGAGACAACAAACTTCTTCAACCATAAACTAAAAGTACAGCTATCATACTTGAAAACAAATTATAGAGTTCAAAAACCATATGAATAGATTTTTTTATAAATCATGTTTTGTTGTTACGTTTAACTGACAAAAAAATCTGTTATTGAGGTCATTACCGTAGTAGGTGACGTCCAAGGTCAGCATGTGTGAGAAATCGGAGCTCAAAGATGATAGATGTGTTTCTCACCAGTAATTACCAGTTGGAAGGCCCTTCAATATAATTTTTCCCAGTTGTATGTGGTAAATTCCCACTTGGTTACAAATGCAGCATTAAGGTACACTCATTACTGCACTTTGAAATTTAGGTGGGGCAAAGTGTTGCCGGCCTTCCATTAGCATATTTGAGGGCATGTTGTCTTTGTGGCAAACGTCAGTGGAAATGTTGTCCCAGTTTGTGGTTTTATGATTATGTTGATGAAGGTTGAGATTGTCTTTTGAAATTGTCATTTTTGCAATCTTAGTAAGAAGATTGTGACAATCAAGAGCTGCATTGAGTGTGCAAAGCTGTCAAGGCAAAGGGTGGCTACTTTGAATAATCTAAAATATATTTTGATTTGTTTAACACTTTTTTGGTTATTGCATATGTGTTATTTCATAGTTTTGATGTCTTCACTATTATTCTACAATGTAGAAAATAGTAAAAATAAAGGAAAACCCTTGAATGAGTAGATGTGTCCAAACTTTTGACTGCTACTGTGTGTGTATGTATATATATATATATATATATATATATATATATATATATATATATATATATAAAAATAAAAACATAGCACCTCAACCCCCAAACTACTTATTGTAACTTACTGACAAGTAGCTTCCAGTAGTTTCCAGTTAAGAAATGACAAATTCACAGCATGTCACGTCCTGACCACAGAGAGCTCTTATTTTCTATGGTAGAGTAGGTCAGGGCGTGACTGGGGGGGGGGGGGGGGGGGGGTTAGTTCTATGTTCTTTGGTTCTAGTTTCTGATGATGATCCCCAATTAGAGGCAGCTGGTCATCATTGACTCTAATTGGGGATCATATTTAAGTAGTTGTTTTTCCCACCTTTGTTTGTGGTAGATTATTTTGAGGTAGTGCATGTAGCACGTCTGTCGTCACGGTTTGTGTTTTGTTTATTAGTTTATTGTTTGTCTTGCATAGTTTCACATTTTAAAAATAAGATGTGGAACGATACCCATGCTGCACTTTGGTCTCCTTCCTACGACGAACGTGACACAGCAACTTCTGGCTACAAGTTGCCATTGAGTTACTGGAAAATGCACAATAACCTCTTCACAGTGTAGCTAATTATTTAGCTATGGGCTGTGTCTCAATCCACCGCATCCATCGATGTCGGCTTTTTGCCATTGCGGTGAAAAGTGGCAGAGCTACAGAGCTGTTTGTTAGACCAGGAGTCGTTCTCGTTGCATCTTCGGTTAAAGGAAGCGGGTTCTTTTTTAGTTATTGCAAAGAGAAACTCGACAGTATAAAGTCTTAACATCGCAAAGACGGTTTATTTCCAACATGACAGCAGATACAACGTAGCAGGTTCCGAGCTGAGTCCATCTGCACCCGCTCAAAGGAAGCACACGTGAATACCCTGGCCCAAAACCAATGAGGCCCTGCCAATTAAGCTATGGAAATCCAATCAGATACGTATTTCTAATATCACGCACTGAACACGTGCATACCATTTCAACCAGGTGTGCATAATAACATGCTGCTTATCTCTCAAACACTACAGTTACGAAAATCTGTCTTCTCAAGAAAACGTCTGTGGCGTCCGTATAGGTTTGCCTACAAACTAATTTACTACTCTATGGAAAGGGGAGACTCACGAACACGATGGTGTTCCCCGTTTAGTTCTACCTGTACCAATTTCGAAAAGGAATGGAAGTAGTTTTGTGCCCCGCAAAAAAAAGGGGTTAAATATGTTTAAAAAAAACATCTTACAAATAATCCCTGAGCTTTCTTATATCTCAATACCTTATTCCTTATGATGTATTTTTTGTACTGTCTGTTTTGCCCTTTATGAATGTGTTATTCAATGTATTTCTATGGGCTATAGCAGTAAAGGCCGAATTCTATATTTTAATTTTTTTTTTTTTAATACCTACAGGAGTCCTAAAATTCCAAATCAAATAGCAGTGTGTTAGCTTAGTACAATGCAGAGTTCACATGTGTCTTTTTTCATAACTCCCCCTGTTTAAGGTCTGGCTTAGGTCCGAAATGCCACACTATTACCTAAATAGTGCATTACTTTTGCCCAGAGCACTATGGGGCTTGGTCAAAAGTAGTGCACTATATAGGGAATAGGGTGCCATTTTGGATGTAAGCGGTTTACTCTGCCCTGTCAGTATCAGGATGTGATGAAGTGGTGATTAATATGGCTCTTGTTTGGAGAACTAAAGTCTTTCTCTAGCAAAAATAAACCAGCCTTTTTTCTCACAATGATTGAATACACACTTCTCAGTTGATTGAACAGGCAAAAGGTCATCTGTTTTCCTATGCCTTTGTAAACAGTGAGCCAGCAGCAGCGAAGCAGTGAGTAGTGAACAGTCTTCTTTCCAGGACCAGCAGTGTACATAACCATTGTGGAAGGTTTATCCAAGCAAGCCAGCCAACCAACACTAAAGTTGAGGTAAAAACAGGGTCTCTTGATTAGGTCATTTACTTAGAACTACAAGGCTAAGTCCATAGTCACCTTAATAACTCTACGTAAATGTACATATTACCTCGACACCGGTGCCCCCGCACATTGACTCTGTACTGGTAACCCCTGTATATTGCACCGCTATTGTTATTTACTGCTGCTCTTTAATAATTTGCTATTCTCATCTCATACTTTTTTTTCTTAAAACTGCATTGTTGGTTAAGGGCTTGTAAGTAAGCATGTGACAATTATTTTTTTTTTGATTTACATTTACTATGTTACGTCTAACCCTGAGTCCAGGTTGCACCTGTAGTCAGATGTGGCTTGTACTAAGCCAAAGTGAGTCAAAGGTAAAAACACACAGAACATATATATATATATATATATATATATATATATATATATATATATATACATACAGTTGAAGTCGGAAGTTTACATACACTTAGGTTGGAGTCATTAAAACTTGTTTTTCAACCACTCCACAAATGTCTTGTTAACAAACTATAGTTTTGGCAAATCGGTTACGACATCTACTTTGTGCATGACACAAGTAATTTTTCCAATAATTGTTTACAGACAGATTATTTCACTTATAACTCACTGCATTGAAATTCCAGAGGGTCAGAAGTTTACATACACTAAGTTGACTGTGCCTTTAAACAGCTTATAAAATTCCAGAAAATGGTGTCATGGCTTTATAATCTTCTGATAGGCTAATTGACATAATTTGAGTCAATTGGAAGTGTACCTGTGGATGTATTTCAAGGCCTACCTTCAAACTCAGTGCCTCTTTGCTTGACATCATGGGAAAATCAAAAGAAATCAGCCAAGACCTCAGAAAAAAATTGCAGACCTCCACAAGTCTGGTTCATCCTTGTGAGCAATTTCCAAACGCCTTAAGGTATCACGTTCATCTGTACACACAATAGTACGCAAGTATAAACACCATGGGTGTTACGCTCATCGATGGAAGGATTGGACCAAGGTGCAGCGTGGTAGGCGTACATTTTAATTTATTAATTGAACACCGAAACAAGACAAATACAAACGTAACGTTCAGTAGGGCATACAGCACAGTACCAAAAACAAGATCCCACAAACTAAGGTGGGAAAAAGGCTGCCAAAGTATGATCCCCAATCAGAGACAACGATAGACAGCTGCCTCTGATTGGGAACCATACCCGGCAAACAAAGAAATAGAAAAACTAGAATGACCACCCAAATCACACCCTGACCTAACCAAATAGAGAAATAAAAAGGCTCTCTAAGGTCAGGGTGTTACAGTACCCCCCCCCCCCCCCCCCCCAAAGGTGCGGACTCAGGCCGCAAAACCTGACCCCATAGGGGAGGGTCTATCTAGCCTCGGTGGCCGCTCCGGTGCGGGACGTAGACCCCGCTCCGCTCGCGGATCCGCCATCCACCTGATGTGTTGAATTACCTTTAAGCCTATGCCATTGAAACACACAGGGGCTGATTAATGTTTTGGCACTTCCTATTGCTTCCACTAGATGTCACCAGCCTTTACAAAGTGTTTTGAGTCTTCTACTATGAGATCTGACCGAACAAGAGCCTTGGAACGGTGATGGCCAATTAGACTCTGGCGCGCGAGGTCATGTTGGGTACCCTCGTTCCAATACGTTTTAAAAGAGAATGCATTCGTCCACCTTGAATATTATTCATGTTCTGGTTAAAAAAGGCACTAATGATTTATGCTATACAACGTTTGACATGTTTGAACGAACGTAAATATATTTTTTCCCCTCGTTCATGAAGTGAAGTCCGGCGGGCTTAGATCATGTGCTAACAACACGGAGCTTTTTGGACATAAATGATGAGCTTTTTTGAACAAAACTACATTCGTTATGGACCTGGGATTCCTGGAAGTGACATCTGATGAAGAGAATCAAAGGTAATGGATTATTTACATAGTATTTTCGATTTTAGATCTCTCCAACATGGCCGTTTGTCTGTATCGCAAAGCGTATTTTTCTGGGCGCAGTGCTCAGATTATTGCAAAGTGTGATTTCCCAGTAAGGTTATTTTTAAATCTGGCAAGTCGATTGCGTTCAAGAGATGTAAATCTATAATTCTTTAAATGACAATATAATATTTTACCAATGTTTTCTAATTTTAATTATTTAATTTGTGGTGCTGACTTCCTGATTTCCTGAACATCAACGCCATAGTAAAACGCTGTTTTTGGATATAAATATGAACTTGATAGAACTAAAAATGCATGCATTGTCTAACATAATGTCCTAGGAGTGTCATCTGATGGAGATTGTCAAAGGTTAGTGCATCATTTTAGCTGGTTTTATGGTTTTGGTGACGCCTGTCTTTGAATTGACAAAACATTACACACAGCTATTGTCAATGTACTCTCCTAACATAATCTAACTTTATGCTTTCGCCGTAAAACCTTTTTGAAATCGGACAACGTGGTTAGATTAAGGAGATGTTTATCTTTCAAAGGGTGTAAGATAGTTGTATGTTTGAAAAATTTGAATTTTGACATTTATTTGGTTTCAAATTTGCCGCTCTTGAAATGCACCTGCTGTTGATAGGGTGCACCACGGGTGGCACGCTAGCGTCCCACATAGCCCCAAGAGGTTAAAATTAAAGCAGGAAGCACCAGTGACTCGGTCTATAAAAAAGTGCTCAGATGAAGCAGATCCTAAACTACAGGACTGTTTTGCGAGCACAGACTGAAACATGTTCTGGGATTCTTCCGATGGCATTGAGGAGTATCAGTCACTGGCTTTATCAATAAGTGCATCGAGAACATCGTCCCCACAGTGACTGTACGTATATACCCCAACCAGAAGCCATGGTTTACAGGCAACATTCGCACTGAGCTAAAGTGTAGAGCTGCCGCTTTCAAAGTGTGCGACTCTAACCCGGAAGCTTACAAGAAATCCTGCTATGCCCTGCGACGAACCATCAAACCGGCAAAGCGTCAATACAGGGCTAAGATTGAATCATACTACATCGACGCTCGTCTTATGTGGCAGGGCTTGCAAACTATTACAGACTACAAAGGGAAGCACAGCTGCGAGCTGCCCAGTGACCCCCGCCTACCAGACGAGCTAAATCACTTCTACACTCGCTTCGAGGCAAGCAACACTGAGGCATGCATGAGAGCATCAGCTGTTTTGGACGACTGTGTGATTACGCTCTCCGTAGCTGACGTAAGACCTTTAAACAGGTCAACATACACAAGGCTGCGGGGCCAGACGGATTACCAGGACGTGTGCTCCGGGCATGTGCTGACCAACAGGCAGGTGTCTTCACTGACATTTTCAACATGTCCCTGATTGAGTCTGTAATAACAACATGTTTCAAGCAGACCACCATAGTCCCTGTGCCCAAGAACACAAAGGCAACCTGCCTAAATGACTACAGACCCGTAGCACTCATGTCCGTAGCCATGAAGTGCTTTGAAAGGTTGGTAATGGCTCACATCAACACCATTATCCCAGAAACCCTAGATCCACTCCAATTTGCATACCGCCCAAACAGATCCACAGATGATGCAATCTCTATTGCACTCCACACTGCCCTTTCTCACCTGGACAAAAGGAACACTTATGTGAGAATGCTATTCATTGACTACAGCTCAGTGTTCAACACCATAGTGCCCTCAAAGCTCATCACTAAGCTAAGGATCCTGGGACTAAACACCTCCCTCTGCAACTGGATCCTGGACTTCCTGACTGGCTGCCCCCAGGTGGTGAGGGTAGGTAGCAACACATCTGCCACGCTGATCCTCAACACTGGAGCTCCACGGGGGTGCGTGCTCAGTCCCCTACTGTACTCCCTGTTCACCCATGACTGCATGGCCAGGCACAACTCCAACACCATCATTAAGTTTGCAGACGACACAACAGTGGTAGGCCTGATTACAGACAATGACGAGACAGCCTATAGAGAGGAGGTCAGAGACCTGGCCGTGTGGTGCCAGAATAACAACCTATCCCTCAATGTAGCCAAGACTAAGGAGATGATTGTGGACTACAGGAAAAGGAGGACCGAGCACGCCCCCATTCTCATCAACGGGGCTGTAGTGGAGCAGGTTGAGAGCTTCAAGTTCCTCGGTGTCCACATCAACAACAAACTAGAATGGTCCAAACACACCAAGACAGTCATGAGGAGGGCACGACAAAGCCTATTCCCCCTCAGGAAACTAAAAAGATTTGGCATGGGTCCTGAGATCTTCAAAAGGTTCTACAGCTGCAACATCGAGTGCATCCTGACTGGTTGCATCACTGCCTGGTATGGCAATTGCTCGGCCTCTGAATGCAAGGCACTACAGAGGGTAGTGAGTACGGCCCAGTACATCACTAGGGCTAAGCTGCCTGCAATCCAGGACCTCTAAAAATTGTCAAAGACCCCAGTCACCCCAGTCATAGACTGTTCTCTCTAATACCGCATGGCAAGCGGTACCGGAGTGCCAAGTCTAGGACAAAAAGGCTCCTCAACAGTTTTTACCACCAAGCCGCAAGACTCCTGAACAGGTAATCAAATGGCTACCCGGACTATTTGCATTGTGTGCCCCCCCAACCCCCCCCCAAACCCTCTTTTTACGCTGCTGCTACTCTCTGTTTATCTTATCTGCATAGTCCGTTTAACTATACATTCATGTACATACTACCTCAATTGGGCCGACCAACCAGTGCTCCTGCACATTGGCTAACCGGGCTATCTGCATTGTGTCCCGCCACCCACCACCCGCTACTGCTACTCTCTGTTCATCATATATGCATAGTCACTTTAACCATATCTACATGTACATACTACCTCAATCAGCCTGACTAACCGGTGTCTGTATGTAGCCTCGCTACTTTTATATCCTCGCTACTGTATATAGCCTGTCTTTTTACTGTTGTTTTATTTCTTTACTTACCTATTGTTCACCTAACACCTTTTTTGCACTATTGGTTAGAGCCTGTAAGTAAGCATTTCACTGTATTCGGCGCACGTGACAAATAAACTTTGATTGGATTTGAAATTTATTGAAAATGAAATACAGAAATATCTCATTTACATAAGTATTCACACCCCTGAGTCAATACTTTGTAGTAGTACATTTGGCAGTGATTACAGCTGTGAGTCTTTCTGGGTACATCTCTAAGAGCATTCCACACCTGGATTGTGCAACATTTGCCCATTATCCTTTTAAAAATTCTTACATCTCTTCCAAATTGGTTGTTGATCAAATTTTGAGAACCATTTTCAAGTCTTGCCATAGATTTTCAAGTAGCTTTACATGAAAACTGTAACTCAGCCACACAGGACCATTCACTGTCTACTTGGTAAGCAACTCTAGTGTAGATTTGGCCTTGGGTTTTAGGTTATTGTACTGCTGAAAAGTGAATTCATTTCCCAGTGTCTGGTGGAAAGCAGGCTGAACCAGGTTTTCCTCTAGGATTTTTCCTGTACTTAGCTCCATTCCATTTCTTGTTTATCCTGAAAAACTCCCCAGTCCTTAATGATTACAAGCATACCCATAACATGATACAGCCACGACTATTCTTAAAAATATGGAGAGTGGTACTGAGTAATGTGTTGTATTGGATTTGCCCCAAACATAACACTTTATTTTCAGGACAAAAAGTTAATTGCTTTGCCACATTTTTGCAGTATTACTTTAGTGCCCTTGTGGCAAATTGGATGCATGTTTTTGAATATTTTTATTCAGTACAGGCTTCCTTCTTTTCACTCTGTCAATTAGGTAATTATTGTGGATTAACTACAATGTTGTTGATCCATCCTCAGTTTTCTCCTATCAGAGCCATTAAATTCTGTAACTGTTTTAAAGTCACCATTGGCCTCATGGTGAAATCCCTGTGTGGTTTCCTTCCTCTCTGGCAACTGAGTTAGGAAGGGCACCTATATATTGGTAGTGACTGGGTGTATTGATACGCCATCCAAAGTGAAATGAATAACTTTACCATGCTCAAAGGGATGTTCAACGTTTTTTTTTACCCATCTACCTATTGGTGCCCTTCTTTGTGAAGCATTGGAAAATCTCCCTTGGCTTTGTGTTTGAATCTGTGTTTGAAATTCACTGCTCAACAGAGGGACCTACAGATCATTGTGTGTGTGGGGTACAAAGATGAGGTAGTCATTCAAAAATCATGTTAAACACTATTACTGCACAAAAACTTTTATGCGACTTGTTAAGCAAATGTATACACATGAACATATTGAGGCTTGCTATAACAAAGGGGTTGAATACTTATTGCCTCAAGATATTTCAGCTTTTAAAGTTTATTAATTTATAAACATTTCTAAAAACATAATTCCACTTTGACATTATGAGGTATTGTGTGTAGGCAAGTGACAAAAAAAGCCTCAATTTAATAAATTTTAAATTCAGGCTGTAACACATCAAAATGTGGAAAAAGTTAAGGGGTGTAAATACTTTCTGAAGGCACTCTATTTAACCCTTTTATTTTGTTGCCGCAAAACTACTTCCATACATTTTTAATACCAGGTTACCTTCAGACGAGTCCCGCCGACATGGGAGGATACGGTGGATTGAGAGGCAGCCCAGATATCTCTAGCTTAAACTGATCGATTTTGATGGGATTTTTGTATTATTTGTTAATTATGTTACTTAGATCGAAGCACGGGTGCATCAATAGACTCTTAAGGATTAAGGTGTCTCCAGAGCCTTTCAAGCATTACCACTGTGGTGTTCAGTAGCGACCCGTCATTCTGGGCAGGTGCCCCACCTGTTTTGAGCCCCACCTGTTTAGATAAAAAGAAATGTTTTGCCTGTTTTGCATGTTATTTTTGCATCAATACGTGTCACATATCAGTTTGCAAACAATGTAAAAAAAAAAGAATCATTGAGTTAATAAAGCCGAATACAAACATGGTATTTTTTGCTTTATTGAGTAAGGCAACTCCTAAATGCAGGTGTTTCAGCCTAGCCAAGCGCTTTCTGTGATGGTGAGGCAGCCAGCGGAAAATACAGAGTGCAGGGGTTGGTAATGTTCTCTAGTTGCGCCGTAATTGGCTCAGTGTTCTGTCACTCATGGGGACACTACATCACCGTACAATCGATGGGGAGAGCTCAAAATTCAAGCCCCTTGGGTGCTGCCATAGATTTACTTTAGAAGTGCCCATCCAAGAAGGCTCAACGTCATTGGCCACAGATAAAATTACGTCAAATCACGTTATATCTGATTGGACTGATCATGTCAACATCATACTTTCAAAATATTAGCTAGCAGACATCATCATAAATCAAGTCGACAATCTACTGGCAAAAACTTTTCAATCCTTGTCATATGAAGAGAAATTATGAAGAGAAATTATAGATAAAACGTATCGGTGCTCATCAGCCATTGGACATAAATATTACACAAGTTGGAAATCGCAAATTCAACAATTAGTGGTTTTGAAGGAATCAGTGGCTAACTGCAAGTGTTGCAAAGCAATCATTAGCCTGCTATTCAGTGGAGAGGGTGTGGTCCAAGTTTGGGTTTAAGGGTCTCTTTTTCAAGCTTAAAAGGATAAACATTCACATGCAACACCATGGGCCAAGAAAAGATTGAATACATTGATCATGCTGTCAATCCAGCATGACGTATGTATGTTCAAAACTACTGGAAACTCGGAAATGGGAAATCTCAGACTTCAATGAGTTCAAGACAACTGGGAACTCTGAAAGAAAATAGCTCCCACTGGGAAAATACATTTTGATCGGTCATCCAACACGGAATTCCAAGTCAGGAACTTTAATGCACCCTAAATTCAGACAATGCCAGACTTTGATGACAAAGTTTGATGACACAATTTGCCCACAAGAAGGACCACCACACCACCTTCATGTTCAAGTGAGCAGAGCACAATAAGGTGAGTCCAACAATGTATTGTATGCTGCTGCATAAATTATGTAATATGCCAGGGAGATATGTATACTGTAAGTAAGTAATACTAAGTGTTTGTTGTGCAGTAAGCTGTTAGTAGCCCATGTGCCTCACCCTAATAATTTGGTCCCTTTCCCCCTCATAACTTAGCCTACCGTTCTGACTTGGTGGTGCACATGTAGCCTATGGCCTGTTTTAGAGAAATGTCATCATTGAATATTGTAAGAGCTTTCATTGTCTGCTTATATGCCCCCTTCGTTTATCCTACAGTTCTGATTTGGTGTACAGGGAGAATACTGTAAGAACGGCTCATGTTCTGAATTCTGTCGCTGTACATTTCAAAAGTGCTGAAAAAAAGTCTTAGCTCGCTCATTAATGTCTTAATCGAAATTACAGATTGCCTCTTATCCTCTCATCTGTCCCTCATGCCATAGTTTGTACATCTCAATTCTTGGTAGAAACCACATTTGTTTAAGCAAGTCAGCCATATCATCTATGTTTTTTAAAAAGGCATTAAATGAGGCTGAATTAACTGTTTCGCTGCCATACAAGGCTCTGCTGATAGCCAGCTGTAGTGGTGCTAAGGATTCACTCCATGGTGCTGAAAAGAAAGCTCTACTGTTGGAATAGCTTTATGTAGGCCTTAAAAGTTTGTGGGCACCGTTTGTCACTGTTATAGTACAATTAATATATTTAGTTTAGTGTTGTGTAGTGGCTTTGCTGGCATGTATTAAAAAAAATTGAGTTTACCCCACCAAGATTTACATCCTAAAATCTGGAAGTGTTTAAGACAGTAACAGCTCCAACACACTATACTGACCACACACACACACACACACACACACACACACACACACACACACACACACACACACACACACACACACACACACACACACACACACACACACACACACACACACACACACACACCACTCCACCACATGGTGTGCAGCTGTGCAGCACAAATGATGGGCATGCCCATAGTGTACAGCCCAGGCCCAGACGTACATACACCATTCTTAATGTCAGCATTTGTCTGTTGCACGTCATGGTACACTGCTATGTTCTCTGGGCCAGAAGGGGCCAGATGTCGTCCTAGCATTGGAATTCAAAGTAAAACAGGTGGCAGGCTGGAGATTCAGTGTGAGGCACCAAACCATCTAGTCTCTCATGTTAAGTCTATATCACCTTGACAACATGTGGAAAAGCAGATTCTATCATTTCCATGTGATTTAGGGGGACATAATCCAATGGTAGGTTGGATGGGATGTGGTAGAGGAGAGGAGAGGAGAGGAGAGGAGAGGAGAGGAGAGGAGAGGAGAGGAGAGGAGAGGAGAGGAGAGGAGAGGAGAGGAGAGGAGAGGAGAGGAGAGGAGAGGAGAGGAGAGGAGAGGAGAAGGGAGGTATTTCAGTACACTCTGCAAGGGGAAGACAATGTTTTGAGTGGAGATATTCAGGGTTATTGCCTGCTGTTTTCATTTTTTTGCACAATGTACAGTATGCATTAATATGTATGTATGTGCCGTTTATGTACAGTACATATATGGAAACATGTACAGTATACACTGAATGAACAAAAAAATACGAACACCTTCCTAATATTGAGTTGCAACAGTTCAAACCCAAAACCAGGAAGACCCCAAAACAAGGAAGTCCCCAAAACCAGGAAGTCCCCAAAACGTGAAAAGATACATGAGCTACATGAGTGACATCATTTATATTCTCACATGTTCTCCAAATCACATTGATGTGCCATTTGTAAATGAGAAACAGGCCCCACGTCATTGAGACAGCAGGCTGATTGGGGTGGTGAGTTGTGGGCTAGCATCATGCATCATGGGAGAGAAGGATAGTAAAGAATTAATCTGTTGAAAAGGGCTGGTCAAGTTGATGAATATGACTTGTGACCATTAATAATGATGTTGATTTTATCTCTTGGGAATAGATGTGATTTACTCTGGGATGGGTAATGACAGAATAGATGTGATTTACTCTGGGATGGGTAATGACAGAATAGATGTGATTTACTCTGGTTTGGGTAATGACAGAATAGATGTGATTTACTCTGGGATGGGTTATGACAGAATAGATGTGATTTACTCTGGGATGGGTAATGACAGAATAGATGTGATTTACTCTGGGATGGGTTATGACAGAATAGATGTGATTTACTCTGGGATGGGTTATGACAGAATAGATGTGATTTACTCTGGGATGGGTAATGACAGAATAGCTGTGATTTACTCTGGGATGGGTAATGACAGAATAAATGTGATTTACTCTGGGATGGGTAATGACAGGATAGATGTGATTTACTCTGGGATGGGTAATGACAGAATAGATGTGATTTACTCTGGGATGGGTTATGACAGAATAGATGTGATTTACTCTGGGATGGGTTATGACAGAATAGATGTGATTTACTCTGGGATGGGTAATGACAGAATAAATGTGATTTACTCTGGGATGGGTAATGACAGGATAGATGTGATTTACTCTGGGATGGGTAATGACAGAATAGATGTGATTTACTGTGGGATGGGTAATGACAGGATTGATGTGATTTACTGTGGGATGGGTAATGACATTGTTTGCTTGATTATCTATCTGATATGGTTAAGGAGATGATGTAATGTGTTAGGCCTTGCTTGAATCCATCCTATCTGCTTCATATGGCTTCAATACTGCAATCACAAAAGCTGTGTAAATATCTCACATTGGGGGTCATCGTAAATCACTGTTTGGCACAGCTGCCATTTATTTCAATTAGACAATTATTTATTTGTTCACAAAATAAGGTGTGATCTCATAATTTAACTGGGAGGATTAAAATTCTTCTTTTGATAAATCATTTTGGAATGTTTAAATGAATTAATGCAGCTTGGTATGTGTTTATATTGACATACATCCACACACACACACACACACACACACACACACACACACACACACACACACACACACACACACACACACACACACACACACACAGTCATTATTAATTACGGTTGTAATGTTGTCCTAATACATCATATAGTGGGAATAGGTGCGCAGCCTAGTGACGTGATGTGTGCGTGCGTGTAGGTCTACTATGCTTAAAGACGCGTCAGCAGTGGCGCGGTCCCTTTTCCTCAGGAGCAGGATGGAGGTTTTCATTTTCCAGATTGTACAATCATAAAACAAGTGATCCCCCCCATTCCTTAGTAGATTATGTAATAACAATCCTCTCAAAACAGCAATAGGCCTACACTTGATGTCCCTTCTTGACGGCAGTAGCCTGTAAGTATTATCAGACAGCTATAGATTATTTCGCCCGCATGTCGGTTTCTTGGTTGAGTGCCTCGAATATTGATCTGTGCAAGGATTGTATCGAAAATACATGCGTACTTATGGAGTGGTCTATCTGATTTAAGATATTGTGTTCTCCATCATTTGATTGACATTCAATAACTGTAGTTTGACAATATAAACGTGTGTAGGTTTGTCCTATATGGTAGGCTATGGAGCAAAAACATCTTCCAGAACGTGTCGTTTTTCTTTAAATAAATTGATAAAGAAAAACATTTCAACGCAATGGACTACAACCCTCACAATCTAAAACATAACGCCATAACCTAAAATAAAACAGCATTTTTTGCAGAATAAAGAGTGATGACTTTGGGATAAATTAGATGATGTGACCCATAGGGCGGCGTACAGCGTCGTTCGGGTTTAGTGTTTGCCGGGTGTAGGCCATCATGGTAAATAACAATTTGTTCTTAACATTCTTGCCTAGTTATAAAGGTTAAATAAAAATAAAATAAATAAACAGATCATATAGGCAATATTGCGCCCTGTACACAGTATAGCCTAAACTAAATATTTACCCTAACAAAAAGAATAGGTCTAATTGTTTTTAGAGCAAATGTATAAATGTATCTAATCCCACTTTCCCGTTATGAAAAACTCTCTGCTCAGACAAATAAGCCAATGTCCAAAAGTAATCGTGCGAGACGAAAACAAGACCCCAAAACAATCCTTCATGTTCTTTGGGATGTTACTTTTTACGATTGTTCTTTCACAACGTGCTGCTGAATTGAATATTTTTACGGAAAACTACACGCGGCTAACTTCCTCATTCGGATTTTATCTGACTGAGACCATCATTCGTTCGAAGGTGTAGGCTAAATATAATTTGTAAAAAAATAATGCTACATTTTCTAATGGCATGTTGAAATGAATATCGGTGAAAGATCATTAGGCTACTGCCTAAATTACTGCTAAAATAAAAATAAAAATAAAAAATTACTCTATTGCACATTGAGTGGCGAAATGCATTTGTGGCAGATGACAGTAACCTAGGCTGCAATTTGGTTTCATTATTTTAAAAGTTGAACAAAATATATTTTGCAGTCTTAAAGGTATGAAATGTGAATAAAATGTGATTCGAATAAAATGTTACTAAAATTAAGTTTATGTGGCACAGACTTAAAATAGAAATAGGGCTACACACATCTTAAATACAATTCCACAAATTAAATTGCATTGATTTTTTTTTTAACAGACCAATTATGCTCATGTCTCACATTCTCAAGTGTTTATCATGAAGTCATTTTTTAGGTCTAATTATTTATTCCATAAACAACCTACCAAGTTCATAAACCTGATTTAGCTTGTGGAATGAATAATGTAATTTATGAAGAAATATGAGATAGCCCAATTTACCAGAAAAATGATCTAAACATGTCATTCTAAGGCATAGCCTAACGTGGAAAAGTGATTTGCAATGTGCGGTATAGGCCCAACAGACACAGAAATAGGCGACCACTTTTCCGATGAAAAACACAATAATAAAAATAAAAAGTATAGGCTGCAGACTTTTGTATGTAGGAAACATAAAAGTCAAAAAATTTGCATTTCAAAAAACAACATATACACACTGACTTGTAATGTCAATGTAACATCAAAACGGCGTCATCAAATAAAGCCTACATCTTAATTGTAAAAAAAAAAAACTAAAAGAATGCACCTTGAGCTTCTTACCAATTATATTATAATGACTTTATTTTTGTCACGCTTGGAGCTATCGCAAATAAATACATTGAGCCCACGGATCCCGTCCTGCATGAAATACACCCAATATAATGTCATTTAGGCCTAGAATCTCCTTTATAAATGTATAGTTCTTGTCCGTATGTCCGACCGTCCTGCATTTTCTACTGGTATCCTAATGCGGATGCCGTGGTGAGTCTCTGTCCATACAAGGCATAGGGAGAGTAATATGAACCTGTTGCAGCGGGCATCTGAATCGAAGCGCCGGGTGGCAGGGGGCTCTTTGAATAGGGGTGATAACGCGTACTCAGTCCCAGAGGGTGATGCGGGCTCCTGAGGGTGAGCGTTCCAGGGCTACCCGGCGCCCCGTTCGGGGGCATGTGCATATGGCAAGCCATGGCGGCCGCGGCAGCGTTGGCTAGCGAAGATGAACCCGGGTACCCTGATATTAACTTCTCCGTCCCCACAAAAGCAGTGTGAGTCCTTAGGTGATTGAGAAGCTCTTCTGAGGAAGAAAAACGCTTGTCACAAGGTCCGTTAGCCGACACCCAATTACAGACGTGTGGCAGAGGATCATTTGGGAGCATGAAGCCATAGGGGTATAACGGGTGTCCAGCAAAAGATGGCGGCGAGGAATGCACGCTATGCAAAGGGTGAGTTGGGTACATGAGAGGGTATCCTGACTTCAAAGCCGAGGATTCATGGCACTGCGAGGCACCGGAGGCACCGGATAAGTGGCTCGGGCAGTGGTAACTCAGGCAGTACGGGTCTCTGCACAGGCTAGCAGACATTAGAGACGGAGGAGAAGACCTGGACAAGGGGCTCCCAGCCTTACTGCATTGAAGTTGGCTGGCAGCGGCAAACTGAGCGCTTAGTAGTTGACTGCTAGATTTCGTCGGGTCTAAAGTCATTCCATGAGGGATAAAGTGTTGGGGATAGCCTGCATACGCACCTGCTAAACTTCCAGGGTAGGTCATGCCGGAATGCGGTAGGGGAAAAACACTGTGACCAGGTTTGTAGGGAGAGACGGGCGCTACGAGTCCTCCTGAACCCAGAACAGATGATGACGAGGAGACAGATGTGAGTGAGTCTGATGTGATAGCCTTTGAACCAGAAGTGTTCTCCTGGCGTTGGTTAACCTCACCATTAACCCCACATATCCGGCTGTGACTGCTGCTGCCCTCCGTTGTACTGTTTTTATTGCTATCAAATTCCTTCTTCTTTTCTTCGGTGTCTCCCTGCTTACCATCTGACGGCAGCGGAGACACGGAGCGGCAGGAGCTGGGGCTGCCTGTCCTGGGGGTGAACGGCTGGCAGGTGGCGCTAGGCACTCGGAAACTAGCTTTATCTCCACTCAGACTGCCGCTGCCGAATGAGGAGTCCTTGTTCTTCTCCGATGATTTGGAGTAGGGTTTGAAGCTAGATTTGTCTTCATTTCCAATGTCACTCATTTTTAGTGGTCCAGGTTTGGTCTCTTTGTCACTAGATCCATTTGAGGTTACGGATGAGATTTTGGAAGAGGACGAAGAGTCTGGTTTACCGATTTGAGAGCAGGTCTGTGCTAGGAGAGCCAACGGACTTTTCTTGGCATCCAGCTGCGAAATAAGAGAAAATAATACTTATTATTCACGTTTTTACTGTATTGTTTTTTTATGGGGTGTTTAACCAGTATGTTCCTGTTATATATGCAGTACTTTATGGGCCGCTGGAGAACACCGTTAAATTACGCACAAGTGAATGTATCAACACCTTATACATTCATCTCCAGTTCATTTTACAATTACAATATGATAATAAACTGATATAGTTACAAGAAAAATGGCTTAATACTACCGATATGAAAAAAATATGAAGATTCATTTGTAACTGCCCAAAATCACACTTTTGCTATCTTTATTTTATCACGTCCCCCGTAGCCCGTAGCCTTTGTGGTGCTTACCTCGATGGGACTGATAGGGGTTGATGGCAAAGGTTGAAGGTACTCCGGGTGCAAAATATGACCTCCCCGTGCGGTAAGCATTTTCAAAATCTTTATGGGTATACGATTAGCCTGCCTTAAAGGGTCTGAGGGAGAGACGAGATGAAGAAATGGCTTGTTGATTATCGCTGCGTCCTTCTCCCCTGAAGAACTGCTCTCCCAAACCGGATTCACGACACTATTTCTCAGTACAGACAATGCAGGCGATGTGATCATGACCTAATTCTCATTGAAATGGGAGAAAAAATACATTTGATGTTCACGAAGAAAACAAAAAACCCGCATCAAAGTAACATGTTGTTATATAGCACCGTAGTTCGATATTAAAAACAGTAAATAGATAAACTTCGTCTAATCCTTATTGGAGGAGGAGAAGATCAGAACATATCCCGTTCATATCGCGGCAGGAGTGTGCGGCTGCATCCTTTCTCAGTGTCGCTGTGTGCGAGTGTGTCAGTGGCAGCAGCACGTCTTGTGCGTTTGCTCTCTACGTTGGATGCAGTAGAAAAACTCTTCTCCCTTCAGCAGCATCTGAATTTGTCTCGAGATTAAAGCCTTTGCCGCCTTCCAATCAAATGAGCCCCTGAGGTGATTGGAGGGTCAAGGGAATGTGACGTCGCCTCATCAAACGGGCGTATTATTTATCCTGGGGATATCCTGGGAATTACTTAAACCATGTCCATTGACATAAATAGTCTATTCGTTTTATGGGAAGTGTTGTTGTTGTAAACATGTTATGCATGTAGAATAAATGTAATATCAACAGTACGTATATACCCCAACCAGAAGCCATGGATTACAGGCAATATCCGGACTCCAACCCAGATGCTTATAAGAAATCCCGTTATGCCCTCCGACGAACCATCTAACAGAGTCCTACAACACCGGCTCCGACGCTCGTTGGATGTGGCAGGGCTTGCAAACTATTATGGACTACAAAGGGAAGCACAGCCGTGAGCTTCCCAGTGACACAAGCCCACCAGACGAGCTAAATGACTTTTATGCTAGCTTCGAGGCAAGCAACACTGAAGCATGCATGAGAGCACCAACTGTTCTGGACGACTGTGTGATCACTCTCTCCGTAGCCGATGTGAGTAAGACCTTGAAACAGGTCAACATTCACAAGGCCGCAGGGCCAGTCGGATTACCAGGATGTGTACTCCGACCATGCGCTGACCAACTGGCAACTGTCTGACATTTCCAACCTGTCCTTGACCGAGTGTGTAATACCAACATGTTTCAAGCAGACCACACAGGTCCAATTCTGTGAGCTTGTGTGGCCTACCACTTGTGTGGCCTACCGCTGAGCCATTGTTGCTCCTAAATGTTTCCACTTCACAATAACAACAGTTACAGTTGACCTGGGCAGCTCTAGCAGGGCAGAAATTCGACAAACTGACTTGTTGGAAAGGTGGCATCCTATGACGTTTTCACCTTGAAAGTCACTGAGCTCTTCAGTAAGGCCATTCTACTGCCAATGTTTGTCTATGGAGATTGCATGGCTGTGTGCTCGATTTTATACACAACAGCAACGGGTGTGGCTGAAATAGCCGACTCCACTAAATTGACAAGGGTGTCCACATACTTTTGTATACATAGTGTACATGCGTGCGGCTTTTCAGTATGGTTAGTTATTCTCCATTGAAACACTCGCTGACATCAGTGTGCTGTGGCACTACCGTAGAATGTGCATGTCCCAGGTGTTCACCCCCACACACTCCCAAGCCCTCGGTCAATCATACTCTTTGTCATCTGTCAATTTGTCCCTATACTGCCAGTTATGTGTCAGTTGTCTAGATTCAGGTCATCTGCAGCAGTAGCAGTCAAAGTGAAAGAGGAGAGGAGATAGTGTGCCAGCCTGATCCTCCTTCCAATGCCCGAGGTTTCCATTCCAAATAGAACCCTATTCCCTATCTAGTGCACTACCTTTGACCGAAACAGTATGGGCTCTGGTCAAAAGTAGTGCACTATATAGGGATTAGTGTGCCGTTTGTGACGCAGTCTAAAGTAGACAACTCTCATGTCATCATATTTCACCACCACTGAAGACTGACATACTCGATTAGGCAGCGCAGCTCCAAGGGACAGTAATTCAGGGTTGATAGAAAATATCAAATATTGTTTTCGTATTTTGAGTTGAAAAGTGCACAATGTTTGTTTATATTGACTGTGGTTCAAATTCAATTTATTCACATGTTTGTTCTCTCATAATATTGTAAAATGTCGCCTAGTATTGTTTGTCTTTTCATTAGGCCAATGTGTCAGAATTCAAATATGACAACTGGAGAAAAAAAATTGACTGATGCATAAAGTCCCCAAAATACCAAACTCCTTATTTTCAATTTATCTGATGGGAAACCCTAAAATCAGTAGTTTGACATTTGATTTAGTTTAGATTGAGGTACTCAATTTGCCCAATCAAAATTATGATAAACATAATTTGTCACATCTAAACAAGATATTATGAATGCAATCTGCCCTATAGGATAATTTCCCCTGACAACAAGTAAAAATACTTGGGGTATCTGTACTTTATTTGACTATTTATATTTTTTGCAAACTTTTACTTTTACTTCACTACATTACTTACATTTTCCCTGACACCCATAAGTACTCGTTACATTTTGACAGGGAAATGGTCCAATTCACACACTTATCAAGAGAACATCCCTGGTCATCCCTACTGCCTCTGATCTGGTGGACTCAATAAACACACATGCTTTGTTTGTAAATTATGTCTGAGTGTTGGAGTATGCACCTGGCTATCTGTCAATAAAAAACAAACAAGAAAATTGTGCCGTCTGGTTTGCTTAATATAAGGACTTTGAGATGGTTTACACTTTAACTTTTAATTTGATACATAAGTACATTTTATCATTCCATTTACTTTTGATACTTAAGTATATTTACAACCAAATACTGTTAGACTTTTACTCAGGTCATATTTTACTGCGTGACTTTCACTTTTACTTGAGTGATTTTCTATTAAGCTATCTTTACTTTTACTCAAGTATTACAATTGAGTACTTTTTCCACCACTGCTGACAACTTGCATACTACGTCACTCACATGATAAGATGCCTGTTGCATTTTACCAATTATACAAGCTAAAAGGCTCAACAACTATTTGTCATTCATTTGATTTTAGTTTGTTCCTAAACCAAAACGTCATAGCGTAATATCACCTAATTTAAGTGTAATGCTGATCAGACGTATTTTTTATTGATAACTGCTGTTTTTGGCAACGGCTGTCAGGCTCCCAACACAGCGTGTGAGTTATTAGGGTGACCATACATTTCCAACGTCAAGCAAAAACTCATTTTATTGTCCACGTGATGGATAGCCCACTGCACCCGACACCAAGTACTCGACATTATCCTTAATCGGAAACATATTTTTTTCCGTTGCCATAATTCTTGACATTCAAATATAATGTTTGAAATCCCTACCCATATTTTCACACCAGTGACGTGTTTATGGATCACTCTCTACATGATGCAAATATAATTATGTATAATTATTTACAGCACAGACTCTCTGAGGACAGTCACGGTGGTTGGAGATTAATGCAGGATGGGTAACTGATTCTCTCCTACAATATGTATTTTGTTTTATTTAACTTTTATTTAACTAGGCAAGTCATTTAACTTGGCAAGTCACAATATAGGCATACAGAAGGCTTTTTTGTGCATTTGTTTAATAGTAAATGTTTTATTGTGTTACTGTACTGTATATATATATATATATATATATATATATATAGTTGATGTCGGAAGTTTACATACACTTAGGTTGGAGTCATTTAAACTCATTTTTCAACCACTCCACAACTTTCTTGTTAACCTCACTAGGGTAGGGGGCACTATTTTCACCTCCGGATGAAAAGCATGCCCAAAGTAAACTCCCTGCTACTCAGGCCCAGAAGCTAGGATATGCATATAATTGGTAGATTTGGATAGAAAACACTCTAAAGTTTCCAAAACTGTTAAAATAATGTCTGTGAGTATAACAGGCAAAAACCTGAGAAAAATCCATCCAGGAAGTGGGATTCTTTTATGTTTGTAGTTTTCTATTGAATGCCATTACAGTATCCATTGACTTAGGACTCAAATTGCACTTCCTATGGCTTCCAAAAGATGTCAACAGTCTTTAGACATTGTTTCAGGCTTGTATTCTGAAAAATGAGGGAGTAAGACCACTTTGAGTGAGTGGACCCTGGGAAGTCGCCAGACCTGTTTCTGCACATGACTGAGAGTGCGCCTTTCTTGTTTTTCTTTTATATTACGACGCTATTATCCGGTTTAAATATTATGAATTATTTAGGTTAAAAACAACCTGAGGATTGATTATAAACATTGTTTGACATGTTTCTACGAACTTTACGGATACTATTTGGATGTTTCGTCTGCCTGTTGTGACTGCTTTTGAGCCATTGGATTACTGAACAAAACGCGCCAACAAAACGGTTGAGGTTTTTGGATATAAAGAGGGACTTTATCGAACAAAACAAACATTTATTGTTTAACTGGGAGTCTTGTGAGTGCAACCATACGAAGATCATCAAAGGTAAGGCATTTTTTTATTTCGATATTTCTGACTTTTGTGTCGCACCTGCTTGGTTGAAATATGATTTTCATGCTTTTGTATGCGGTGTGCTGTCCTCAGATAATCGCATGGTTTGCTTTCGCCGTAAAGGCTTTTTGAAATCTGACATGGTGGCTGGATTAACAAGAAGTTAAGCTTTATTTTGATGTATAACACATATATTTTCAAGAATGTTAAATATTTGAATTGAGTATTTTTGAATTTCGCGCTCTGCAATTTCACTGGATGTTGGCCAGGTGGGACACTACCGTCCCAGGTACCCAAAATAAGTTTTTAACAAACTTTAGTTTTGGCAAGTTGGTTAGGACATCTACTTTATGCATAACACAAGTAATTTTCCCAACAATTGTTAACAGACAGATTATTTAACTTATAATTCACTGTATCACAATTCCTGTGGGTCAGAAGTTTACATACACTTAGTTGACTGTGCCTTTAAATAGCTTCCAAAAAATTCCAGAAAAAGATGTCATGGCTTTAGAAGCTTCTGATAGGCTAATTGACATCATTTGAGTCAATTGGAGGTGTACCTGTGGATGTATTTCAAGGCCTACCTTTAAACTCAGTGCCTCTTTGCTTGACATCATTGGAAAATCAAAAGAAATCAGTCAAGACCTCAGAAACAAAATTGAACCACAAGTCTGATTCATCCTTGGGAGCAATTTCTAAATGCCTGAAGGTATGACGTTCATCAAATCAAATCAAATCAAATTTATTTTTATATAGCCCTTCGTACATCAGCTGATATTCTCAAAGTGCTGTACAGAAACCCAGCCTAAAACCCCAAACAGCAAGCAAAGCATGTGAAAGAAGCACGGTGGCTAGGAAAAACTCCCTAGGAAAAACTCCCTAGAAAGGCCAAAAACCTAGGAAGAAACCTAGAGAGGAACCAGGCTATGTGGGGTGGCCAGTCCTCTTCTGGCTGTGCAGGGTGGATATTATAACAGAACATGGTCAAGATGTTAAAATGTTAAAATGTTCATAAATGACCAGCATGGTCAAATAATAATAATCATAGTAGTTGTCGAGGGTGCAACAAGCACGTCCGGTGAACAGGTCAGGGTTCCATAGCCGCAGGCAGAACAGTTGAAACTGGAGCAGCAGCACGGCCAGGTGGACTGGGGACAGCAAGGAGTCATCATACCAGGTAGTCCTAAGGCATGGTCCTAGGGCTCAGGTCCTCTGAGAGAAAGACAGAAAGAGAGAAAGAGAGAATTAGAGAGAGCATATTTAAATACACACAGGACACCGGATAAGACAAGAGAAATACTCCAGATGTAACAGACTGACCCTAGCCCTCCGACACATAAACTACTGCAGCATAAATACTGGAGGCTGAGACAGGAGGGATCAGAAGACACTGTGGCCCCATCCGATGATACCCCCGGACAGGGCCAAACAGGCAGGATATAACCCCACCCACTTTGCCAAAGCACAGCCCCCACACCACTAGAGGGATGTCTCCAACCACCAACTTACCGTCCTAAGACAAGGCCGAGTATAGCCCACAACGATCTCCGCCACGGCACAACCCAAGGGGGGGGCGCCAACCCAGACAGGAAGACCACGTCAGTGACTCAACCCACTCAAGTGACGCACCCCTCCCATGGACGGCATGGAAGAACACCAGTAGGCCAGTGACTCTGTACAAACATCTGTACAAACAATAGCGCTCAGGAAGGAGACGCGTTCTGTCTCCTAGAGATGAATGTACTTTGGTGCAAAAAGTGCAAATCTATCCCAGAACAACAGCAAAGGACCTTGTGAAGATGCTGGAAAAAACAGGTACAGAAGCATCTATATCCACAGTAAAACGAGTCCTATATCGACATAACCTGAAAGGCCGCTCAGCAAGGAAGAAGCCACAGCTCCAAAAGCGCCATAAAAAGCCAGACTACTGTTTGCAATTGCACATGGGGACAAAGATCGTACTTTTTGGAGAAATGTCCTCCGCTCTCACGAAACAAAAATAGAACTGTTGGCCATAATGACCATCATTATGTTTGGAGGAAAACGGGGGACGCTCGCAGACCCAAGAACACCATCCCAGCCGTGAAGCACATGGGTGGCAGCATCATATTGTGGGGGTGCTTTTCTGCTGGAAGGACTGGTGCACTTCACAAAATAGCTAGCATCATGAGGATGGAAAATTATGTGGATATATTGAAGCAACATCTCAAGACATCAGTCAGGAAGTTAAAGCTTGGTCACAAATGGGTCTTCCAAATGGACAATGACCCCAAGCATACTTCCAAAGTTGTGGCAAAATGGCTTCAGGACAACAAAGTCAGGGTATTGGAGTGGCCATCCCAAAGCCCTGACCTCAATCCTATAGAAAATCTGTGGGCAGAACTGAAAAATCGTGTGCGAGCAAGGAAGCCTACAAACCTGACTCAGTTACAACAGCTCTGTCAGGAGGAATGGGCCACAATTCACCCAAGTTATTGTGGGAAGTTTGTGGAAGGCTACCCGAAATGTTTGACCCAAGTTAAACAATGTAAAGGCAATGCTACCAAATACTAATTGAGTGTATGTAAACTTCTGACCCACTGGGAATGTGATGAAAGAAATAAAAGCTCAAATAAATCATTCTCTCTACTATTATTCTGACATTTCACATTCTTAAAATAAGGTGGTTAAGGTGGTGATCCGAACTGACCTAAAACAGGGAATTTTTGCTAGGATTAAATGTCAGGAATTGTGAAAAAGTGAGTTTAAGTGTATTTGGCTAAGGTGTATGTAAACCTCCGACTTCAACTGTATATATATATATATATATATATATATATAAATAAATAAATAAATAAATAATATATATATATATATATATATATATATATTTATTTATTTATTTATATATAAAGGACTTAAACACTGCATTTGATAGTGTGTTGATGTTTTATTTTAATGTCCAATGTTGATTTTTTTCAAGTACATTTCTCAATTCCTGTAAAGTAAAAGTCATTTATGGCTTAGCCTTCATAGTGTTGTTTTGATATGATGTAGCTAGCTTAGGTTCCGCTATTTCAACAGCTAAAACTCTCTCAGAATAGGCTATAGTGAATATTTTGGGCCTCAGTACTTTTTCAGATATAGTCTGGGAAACATTACCTAAACAGCAGAGACCTTCAGTAGAATCAATTAGCTAAACAGCAGAGACCTTCAGTAGAATCAATTAACTAAACAGCAGAGACCTTCAGTAGAATCAATTACCTAAACAGCAGAGACCTTCAGTAGAATCAATTAACTAAACAGCAGAGACCTTCAGTAGAATCAATTAACTAAAACAGCAGAGACCTTCAGTAGAATCAATTAACTAAAACAGCAGAGACCTTCAGTAGAATCAATTAACTAAAACAGCAGAGACCTTCAGTAGAATCAATTAACTAAAACAGCAGAGACCTTCAGTAGAATCAATTAACTAAAACAGCAGAGACCTTCAGTAGAATCAATTAACTAAAACAACAGAGACCTTCAGTAGAATCAATTAACTAAAACAGCAGAGACCTTCAGTAGAATCAATTAACTAAACAGCAGAGACCTTCAGTAGAATCAATTAACTAAAACAGCAGAGACCTTCAGTAGAATCAATTAACTAAACAGCAGAGACCTGCAGTAGAATCAATTAACTAAAACAGCAGAGACCTTCAGGAGGAGCAATTAACTAAAACAGCAGAGACCTTCAGTAGAATCAATTAACTAAAACAGCAGAGACCTTCAGTAGAATCAATTAACTAAAACAGCAGAGACCTTCAGTAGAATCAATTAACTAAAACAGCAGAGACCTTCAGTAGAATCAATTAACTAAAACAGCAGAGACCTTCAGTAGAATCAATTAACTAAAACAGCAGAGACCTTCAGTAGAATCAATTAACTAAAACAGCAGAGACCTTCAGTAGAATCAATTAACTAAAACAGCAGAGACCTTCAGTAGAATCAATTAGCTAAAACAGCAGAGACCTTCAGTAGAATCAATTAACTAAAACAGCAGAGACCTTCAGTAGAATCAATTAGCTAAAACAGCAGAGACCTTCAGTAGAATCAATTAACTAAAACAGCAGAGACCTTCAGTAGAATCAATGAACTAAAACAGCAGAGACCTTCAGTAGAATCAATGAACTAAAACAGCAGAGACCTTCAGTAGAATCAATTAACTAAAACAGCAGAGACCTTCAGTAGAATCAATTAACTAAAACAGCAGAGACCTTCAGTAGAATCAATTAACTAAACAGCAGAGACCTTCAGTAGAATCAATTAGCTAAACAGAAGAGACTTTCAGGAGGAGCAATTTGAGGAGATGAGTCCATAAATTATACATTCTATTATATAGGCTCTTAATATCCATGAGCTGGACTGTCTCCTCCACTCTGTTAGAGACTACATTCATTTTTAATAATTGTTTTAATTACCAGGGGAACTTATTGCAGATAGTAATTATTATGACATGTTATTATTATGACTATCGTCATGCATTGTACATTACCCTACAGACAATATAAGTGCAAATACAATTTACAGCAGTTTTTTTGCTATTCATGAGCACTGTAGTATTCATTTGTTCTCAACTCAGGAAGTCTCTACTCTCCCAATTAACGTCAAACATGCAACGAAACACACGCATGCAACTTATCCCATGCTGTAGCTATGTTTACACACCCTTCATGCAATTCCAATGACAAAGTTGTTTGTTATTTACAGGAGAATTACCCCAATGAATAATAACTCTTCTACTGATACTTTGCTGTTTTTGTTAATGTAAATATATTTGACCTCGACTATCAAATGAACCGTAGTGTTGTCTACTAACATATCTTTGTCTGCCACCTTGAAATATTTATGTAGCGGCAAGGCCTAATGCTACAATAACAAATACCTGCATTAGAATCATCTTAATACAATGTGTCTGTAATTTCACTGAAGGATGCTATTTAAGCGCTCCTGACTACTGTATCACAGCTAAGCCCTGCTGTGTATGAATAAAGAATCAGGGCCCGATTTCCCAAAAGCATCTTAAGGCTAAGTACATATTAGAACCATTGAGCTCAATGGTGAAGGCTAAATGCATTGTTAGAACCATTGAGTTCAATGGTTAAGGCTAAGTTAATCGTTAGAACCATTGAGCTCAATGGTTAAGGCTAAGTTAATCTCAGCAGACAGGCAGACAGACAGGCAGACAGGCAGACAGACTACTGGGTCTGACAGGTGAAAAGGGGAGCTGATGATTAGAAGGTGTTATTGTTTCCTACATCTGTTCCTGTCTTGTCAGTGTCAGGTGGTGCAGGGCAGAGTAGAGCCCACAGAGTCATGAATAATGCCCTAACTCTTTGTCACATGGAAGTGGTCCTAAGCAGTTCAAATACTATCTGAAATCCTTTCAAATACTTTATCTGTGCTTAATTGAGCTTGTCTGGCTTAATGGAGCTGATAGAATCATCCAAAAACTGGAGAGGCTAGTCATATGGCACTCAGGGCAGGCTAAAGCCAATTCTCAATGTATTTGATCCCGGGATTGACTCTTTATCACATGGAAGCGGTCCTAAGAGTTATCCGTTCCAGGGCCTGGGACTGAGTTGGGATAGAAATTGCTCCTGTTTAATTGATTGGCTTTGCCCGGAGGGCTGTCACATTAATAATGGTAAAGTACATGGCTCTACCGTATCGCACAGAGTGGCGTGTTTATCAGGAAATTAAAACCCCTAGCTAATGAACTGAACTGGGGTGTCTTTGGAGCCTTGAGAGGAGCATTGACACTCTATTCCCTATTTCGTGCACTTCCTTTGATCAGAACACATAGGGCTCTGTTCTAAAAGTAGTGCACTATGTAGGTAATAGGGTGGCATTTTTTTGAGTGCTATTTAGAGAATAGGGTGCCATTAGCATGCCATTTTCACAGGTGTAGCTTGATTAAATTTAAAGTGACAATGACACCTTTTTGAGAGAAAAAAAATTTGGACTGATATTCTGATGACCTGTTTGTTTCATTTCTACAAAGTAGACATTTCAGTTCTTCTTTAACTCAATATTTCATCATAAACTGGTCACCATGGATGTTTAAAGCAGTGTTTTTTATGTTGGCTCTGTTTTTGTGATGTCTGCTTTGTTGTGGATCTGTTGTAATGGAATTTATAGTTTGGAATGGATACTCTCAATCCTAAATGTTGTGGAATGTGACTAGTTGATTCAAATCTGTTTAATGTTTGTTTTGTGTTTGTAATTAGGCAGATGCCTTCCCTGATTAGGTTCTGAGTGAGCCTCTTGGTATTTGTGTATAACTGATCTCACTCAACTTTGAAGTGCATATTTGTTCTTGTCTGTTGCCAACGTGTAAATGGACTCCTCCTCAGCCCGTTTCATTTTGTAGATTGTTGTAACATGTAGCTTGACTAAGCTGCGTTATAGTGTATTTTGGCGACCTACGAAGATATCATAGGACATCTGCAGGGCACTACATCTGAAACAGGAAAGCACACACTTTATCAAAAACAAGGCAGACTACTGGATTCATTGTGTTTTTTTTAAAACAGGTGCTAGTCCAGAATGTTCCCAGATGATGCATTGTTTGATCCTCTAGAACAAAAGGGGGGTTTGACAATATGTTTTAAGGGTCTAAGGCCAAAGCTTTGCGTATGGAAATACAGTCCTGAATGAACCAGAAATAGGCTGAGGATAAACTAGATAAAGCCTGACAATGACTCTCAACCAATCATGCTATTTTGTTTGTTTTTTCACGTTGTTTGTAACTTGTTTTGTACATAATGTTGCTGCTACCGTCTCTGAGTCGGATGCGAGGGATATACTGCAGACACCCGACCAGGCCTTGATCCCCGTGATTCGCTGGAGAAGGAAACTGAGATTTCAAGGCAAAAGATCAGGGTGCCTTGCGAGCATCAGTCGACGAGTGGCTAATCTGCCTTTGCCCTCCATTCTGCTAGCTAACGTTCAATCGCTGGAAGATAAATGCGACGAACTGAAAGCACGTATATCCTACCAACGGGACATTAAAAACTGCAATATCTTATGTTTCACAGAGTTACGGCTGAACGACAACATTAAGAACATACAGCTGGTGGGTAATACACTCTATCGGCAAGACAGAACAGCAGCCTATTGTAAGACATGGGGCGGGGGCCTATGCATTTATGTAAACAACAGCTAGTGCATGATATCCAAGGAAGTCTAAAAGTTTTGCTCGCCTGACGTAGAGTATCTCATGATAAGCTGCAGACCACACTATCTACCTAGAGAGTTTATCTGTATTTTTCGTAGCTGTCTACATACCACCACAGAGCGAGGTTGGCATTAAAACCACACTCAATGAGTTATATTACGCCATAAGCAAACAGGGAAATGCTCATCCAGAGGCGTCGCTCCTAGTGGTCGTTGACTTTAATGCAGGGAAACTTGAATCAGTTTTACCGAATTTCTATCAGCATGTTAAATGTGCAACCCCAAAAAATTCTAGACCACCTTAACTTCACACACAGAAACGCGTGCATAGCTCTCCCTCGCCCTCCATTTGCCAAATCTGACCATAACTCTATTTTCCTGATTCCTGCTTACAAGCAAACATTAAAGCAGGAAGCACCAGTGACTTGGTCTATAAAAAAAGTGGTCAGATGAAGCAGATGCTAAACTACAGGACTGTTTTGGTAGCACAGACTAGAACATGTTCTGGGATTCTTCCGATGGCATTGAGGGGTACACCACATCAGTCACTGGCTTTATCAATAAGTGCATTGAGGACGACGTCCCCACAGTGACTGTACGTGGGGACAGGTCAACATACGTGGGGACAGGTCAACATACGTGGGGACAGGTCAACATTCACAAGGCCGCTAAGCCAGACGGATTACCAGGACGTGTACTCCGAGCATGCGCTGACCAACTGGCAGTGTCTTCACTGACATTTTCAACCTCTCCCTGTTTAAGTCTGTAATACCAACATGTTTCAAGCAGACCACCGTAGTCCCTGTGCCCAAGAACACTAAGGTAACCTGCCCAAATGACTACCGACCCGTAGCACTCACATCTGTAGCCATGAAATGCTTTGAAGGGCTGGTCATGGCTCACATCAACACCATTATCCCAGAAACCCTGGACCCACTCCAATTTGCATACCGCACCAACAGATCCACAGATGATGCAATCTCTATTTCACTCCACACTGCACTTTCCCACCTGGACAAAAGGAACACCTATGTGGGAATTCTATTCATTGACTACAGCTCAGCGTTCAACACCATAGTGCCCTCAAAGCTCATCATTAAGCTAAGGACCCTGAGACTTAACACCTCCCTCTGCAACTGGATCCGAGACTTCCTGATGGGCCGCCCCCAGGTGGTAAGGGTAGGTAACAACACATCCACCATGCTGATCCTCAACACGGGGGCCCCTCAGGGGTGCGTGCTCAGTCCCCTCCTGTACTCCCCGTTCACTCATGAGTGCACGGCCAACACCATCATTAAGTTGCTGATGACACAACAGTGGTAGGCCTGATCACCAACAACGATGAGACAGTCTATAGGGAGGAGGTCAGAGACCTGACCGTGTGGTTCAAGGACAACAACCTCTCCCTCAACATGATCAAGACAAAGGAGATGATTGTGGACTACAGGAAAACTGCTCAGCCTCTGAACACAAGACACCACAAAGGGTAATGCGTAAGACCCAATACATCACCGGGGCCAAGCTTCCTGCCACCCAGGACCTCTATACCAGGCGGTGTCAGAGGAAGGCCCTAAAAATTGTCAAAGACTCCAGCCACCCTAGTCAAAGACGGTTCTCTCTGCTACTGCACGGCAAGCGGTACCGGAGCACCAAGTCTAGGTCCAAAAGGCCTCTAAGCAACTTCTACCCCAAGCCATAAGACTCCTGAACAGCTAATCAAATGGCTACCTAGACTATTTGCATTGTTGGTTATGGGCTTGTAAGTAAGCATTTCACTGTAAGGTCTACGCCTGTTGTATTTGGCGCATGTGACAAATAATGAGAGGGTATATGCTGAATACAATAACCATTATGAGGGTATGTACTCACTACAATACCCATTATAAGAGGGTATATACTGAATACAATAACCATTATGAGAGGCTATATACTCACTACAATAACCATTATGAGAGGGTATATACTCACTACAATAACACTTATGAGAGGGTATATACTGAATACAATATACTCACTAATATACTCACTATATAGACTCACTACAATACCCATTATGAGAGGGTATATACTGAATACAATAACCATTATAAGAGGGTATATACTCACTACAATACCCATTATGAGAGGGTATATACTGAATACAATAACCATTATAAGAGGGTATATACTCACTACAATAACACTTATGAGAGGGTATATACTCACTACAATAACACTATGAGAGTGTATATACTGAATACAATAACCATTATAAAAGGGTATATACTGACTACAATACCCATTATGAAAGGGTATATACTGACTACAATAACCATTATAAGAGTGTACAGTACATTCGGAAAGTATTCAGAACCCTTCCCTTTTTCCACATTTTGTTGCGTTAAGGCCTTATTCTAAAATGGATTAAAAACTTTTTTTTATTTTAGCAAATCTATAAAATAAAAAAATCAGAAATACCTTATTTACATAAGTATTCAGACTCTTTGCTATGAGACTCGAAATTGAGCTCAGGTGAATCCTGTTTCCAATTGATCATCCTTGAGATATTTCTACAACTTGATTGGAGTCCACAAGTCGTAAATTCAAATGATTGGACATTATTTTGAAAGGCACACACCTGTCAATATAATGTCCCAAAGTTGACAGTTCATTTCAGAGCAAAAACCAAGCCATGAGGTCGAAGGAATTGTCCGTAGAGCTCCGAGACAGCATTGTGTCAAGGCACAGATCTGGGGAAGGGTACCCAAACATTTCTGCAGCATTGAAGGTCCCCAAGAACACAGTGGCCTCCATCAATCTTAAATGGAAGAAGTTTGGAATTACCAAGACTTTTCCTAGTGCTGGCCGCCTGGCCAAACTAAGCAATCGGGGGAGTCAGGAAGGTAACCAAGAACCCGAGGGTCACTCTGACAGAGCTCCAGAGTTCCTCTGTGGAGATTGGAGAACCTTTCAGAATGACAACCATCTCTACAGCACAGCAGCATTCAGGCCTTTATGGTAGAGTGGCCTGACGGAAGCTGAGTGGCCTAAAAGGCACATGACAGCCCACTTGGAGTTTGCCAAAAGGCACCTGAAAGACTCACACCATAAGAAACAAGATTCTCTGGTCTGATGAAACCAAGATTGAACTCTTTGGCCTGAATGCCAAGTGTCAAGTCTGGAGGAAACCTGGCACCATCCTTACGGTGAAGTATGGTGGTGGCAGCATCATGCTTTGGAGATGTTTTTCAGTGGCAGAGACTGGGAGACTAGTCAGGATCATGAGAAAGATGAACGGAGGAACGTACAGAGAGATCCTTGATGAAAACCTGCTCAGGAGCTCAGACTGGGGCGAAGGTTCGTCTTCCAACAGGACAACAACTCTAAGCACACAGCCAAGACAATGCAGAAGTCGCTTCGGAAGTCTCTGAATGTCCTTGAGTGGCCCAGCCAGAGCCTAGACTTGAACCCGAATGACCATCTCTGGAGACACCTGAAAATAGCTGTGCAGTGACTTTCCCCATCCAACCTGACAGAGCTTGAGAGATCTTCAGATAATAATGGGAGGAACTCTGAATACTTTCATACTGCACTGTATATACTGACTACAATAACCCTGTCTTTAAGTGTGGGAATTGGACTCTGAGTTAAAAGATACCATTCAACGTTAAATGGCAAGGAACTAGACTGCTTTCTCCTGTTCTGCACCCAAAGACTAAAAAGTAGAAACCATCACAGAAGCTGTCAGGGAAAAGGTTTGGAGAATGTGTCACAAAGTAAAAAAGATTTTAGGCGCTCAGGACGTTTCCGTTACTTAGAGAAGGAATACTCCTCATTTCATTACCTTCAACTGTCTGTGCGCTGGATGGAAGATTTTTACCCTCTAAGTAGCACTGATATAATTTCTAAAAATTTAACTCAGAGAGCGCTGACACATGAAAGTATCATGATGCCTCTCATCACACCAGAAGTGAGACAACGTGAGATCAGGTGTAGTTAGTATGTTATGACTGAAACAGAAAAGTTGAGGTGAAAACCTAGAAGGGTCTTTTTCAGGCTGTCTCATCAATTAGCTAACACTGTGGTCTGAAGAGCTTTGAGGTGGAGTACAGCCTGAAGCCTGAAGAACAGCCTGGAGAGGAGATTACGTTGTTGATCTGTCGGTCGTCCACTTCTTGCCACCAGGTAGATGAGGAGGAACATGACAAGCTGCAGTCATGGTATAGACCGGCTCTGACTGGTATAGATCGGATCTGACTGGATCTGACTTCACCTCACCTCTTTGTTAGGACTGGAACCAATGTGTGGCATGGCTGGAGCATCACAATTAAACAGCTGCCATATTACTGCCCTTGGAAATTTAAGGAAACTTCAGGAAGAAGCCTATTAAACGGTTCTCTCTTCCTAAAAGTCTTACAGGAGATGAAGGAAATGGAATCAAGACTAAATCCTATTGACATGATTTAGGTACATTTCTTATTATTTTATAATAAGTAAAATAACAACCCTAAATAGAATGATCACAAAGACAACAAGAATGACATACTGCTTTTGAAATGTACAGTATAAACAAGAGTATTTTTATGATGGAAATCAATACTATACCAACATTTATTCCAAGTACAGTTCACATGCTGAATAGCATTCAGTGAGTGCAACATAGTTTGTTCGTTCACTGATCCCATATTTTTTTACTAATTTAAGATTTAATTGAAGAGTGTTGAGCCGGGCTGGAAAGGGAGCAGGTAGCATGTTGACCGTGGGAAGGAGTGGTGCAGGTTGGGATGACTGTCGGTGGTAGGCAGATTATTTATCTTAAAGTAGATCCAAAGAATGATCTTGTCACATTTCACAGGTCGGATTAAGGATATAACCGGGGGGGAGCTTCAATCAGGACTTAGTGTCACGCGGTAGGGGACTGGATAGCAGGCAGGCAGGCATCGATGCATGCAAGGCATTTATGATGGCAGGAACTGGAAGTTAGAGTTGGTTTGGACGCTGCCTTGCAGCAAGGTGCTGCAGCTTTGGGGTTTTTCCTTTGGGATCAAATACTAGCCTGGACCCAAGACTGTTTGTACTTCCTTGTTAACTCCTATGGTCATTGTCTATAGCCATTGTCTATGGTCATTGTCTTTGGTCATTTTTTGGCGTGGCAAGATCAAACCGACCTGCCTGGGACCGGACAAATCAGATACACTGATTGGTGGTTGTTGCTGTGTTTATAAAGTGGATTGTTTCTCTTTTTGTTATTCTTTTCCCTTTTATCAGTAACGTATTTTATCAGCACCTTCTTTCATCAGTACCTTATTTTATCAGCACCTTCTTAAAGTCATCATTAGAGAATGATGTACTTGACAACATACTGCACATTTCAATCTGTTTTGAGAAGATAATAGTATACTACTGGCATCTGTCATTAAAGACAAGTGTTTTGCTATTAAATGAAAATATCACGAATGTCATGTTGGATTTTAAATGAAAGTGATTTAAATGTCCCCATTGGTTGTCAGAATGAGACGTTACTTCCGTGATGAAAAGAGAACAAAAAGACAAAGTAAGATAGTCCAGGATAGAGTGACAAATTAAGTAAAATATGTCAAGAATTGCACCCTATTCCCTACATAGCGCACTACTTTTGCCAGAGACCTACAGCATGGGCCCTGGTGTAAAAATGGTGCACTAAAAAGGGAATACGATACCATTTGGGAGGCAGTCAAAGTAAGATAGTCTTGGATAGAGTGACAAATTAAATGTAACCTTGTATGACCTGTCAGTGGTGCCGTTTGATATTCATATCTAAAGATAATTCTGGTTTATCGTAATGCAGCTCCCAGCTTCTTATCGTAATGCAGCTCCCAGCTTCTTATCATAATGCAGCTCCCAGCTTCTTATCATAATGCAGCCTCCAGCTTACTATCGTAATGCAGCCTCCAGCTTACTATCGTAATGCAGCCTCCAGCTTACTATCGTAATGCAGCTCCCAGTTTACTATCGTAATGCAGCCTCCAGCTTACTATCGTAATGCAGCCTCCAGCTTACTATCGTAATGCAGCCTCCAGCTTACTATCGTAATGCAGCCTCCAGCTTACTATCGTAATGCAGCCTCCAGCTTACTATCGTAATGCAGCTCCCAGTTTACTATCGTAATGCAGCCTCCAGCTTACTATCGTAATGCAGCCTCCAGCTTACTATCGTAATGCAGCCTCCAGCTTACTATCGTAATGCAGCTCCCAGTTTACTATCGTAATGCAGCTCCCAGTTTACTATCGTAATGCAGCTCCCAGTTTACTATCGTAATGCAGCTCCCAGTTTACTATCGTAATGCAGCTCCCAGTTTACTATCATAATGCAGCTCCCAGTTTACTATCATAATGCAGCTCCCAGCTTACTATCATAATGCAGCTCCCAGTTTACTATCATAATGCAGCTCCCAGTTTACCATCATAATGCAGCTCCCAGTTTACTATCATAATGCAGCTCCCAGTTTACCATCATAATGCAGCTCCCAGTTTACTATCATAATGCAGCTCCCAGTTTACCATCATAACGCAGCTCCCAGTTTACTATCATAATGCAGCTCCCAGTTTACCATCATAATGCATCTCCCAGTTTACTATCGTAATGCAGCTCCCAGTTTACTATCATAATGCAGCTCCCAGCTTACTATCATAATGCAGCTCCCAGTTTACTATCATAACGCAGCTCCCAGTTTACTATCATAATGCAGTTCCCAGTTTACTATCATAACGCAGCTCCCAGTTTACTATCATAACGCAGCTCCCAGTTTACTATCGTAATGCAGCCTCCAGCTTACTATCATAATGCAGCTCCCAGTTTACTATCGTAATGCAGCCTCCAGTTTACTATCGTAATGCAGCTCCCAGTTTACTATCATAATGCAGCTCCCAGTTTACTATCGTAATGCAGCTCCCTGGAGATTAGAAGTGAGCTAGTAGGAGAGACAGAAAAGTCTGTCTGGAGAGAAGAAGTGAGGCAGTAGTTGAGACAGAAAAGTCTGTCTGGAGAGAAGAAGTGAGGCAGTAGTTGAGACAGAACAGTCTGGAAATGAGAAGTGAGGCTGTAGGAGAGACAGCACAGTCTGTCTGGAAATGAGAAGTGAGGCTGTAGGAGAGACAGGACAGTCTGTCTGGAAATGAGAAGTGAGGCAGTAGGAGCAACAGAACAGTCTGGAGATGCGAAGTGAGGCAGTAGTTGAGACAGAAAAGTATGTCTGGAGATGAGAAGTGAGGCGGTAGTTGAGATAGAATAGTCTGGAGATGAGAAGTGAGGCAGTAGGAGATCCAGAACAGTCTGGAGATGAGAAGTGAAGCAGTAGGAGAGACAGAACAGTCTGGAAATGAGAAGTGATGCAGTATGAGACACAGAACAGTCTCTCTGGAGATGAGAAGTGAGGCAGTAGGAGATCCAGAACAGTCTGGAGATGAGAAGTGAGGCAGTAGGAGAGACAGAACAGTCTGTCTGGATATGAGAATTGAGACAGGTGTTGAGACAGAACAGTAAAAAATGAGAAGTGAGGAAGTAGGAGAGACAGAACAGTGTCTGGAGATGAGAAGTGAGGCAGTATTTCAGACAGAATAGTCTGTCAGGAGATGAGAAGTAAGGCAGTAGGAAATCCAGAACAGTCTGGAGATGAGAAGTGAGGCAGTAGGTGAGACAGAATAGTCTGTCTGGAGGTGAAAAGTGAGGCAGTTGGAGAGACAGAACAGTCTGTCTGGAAATGAGAAGTGAGGCCGTAGTTGAGACAGAACATTCTAGAAATGAGAAGTGAGGCAGTAGTAGAGACAGAACAGTCTATGTGGAGATGAGAAGTGAGGCAGTAGGAAAGAAAGAATAGTCTGTCTGGAGATGAGAAGTGAGGCAGTAGCTGAGACAGAACAGTCTGTCTGGAGAAGAGAAGTGAGGCAGTAGGAAAGACAGAACAGTCTGTCTGGAGATGAGAAGTGAGGCAATAGTTGAGACAGAACAGTCTGGAAATGAGAAATGAAGCAGTAAAAGAGACAGAACCGTCTCGAGATGAGAAGCGAGGCGGTAGAAGAGACAGAAAAGTCTGGAAATGAGAAGTGAGGGAGTAGAAGAGACAGAACAGTCTGGAGCTGAGAATTGAGGAAGAAGTAGAGACAGAACAGTCTACAAATGAGAAGTGAGGCAGTAGGAGAGACAGAATATTCTGTTTTGAGAATAGAAGTGATGCAGTTGGAGAGACAGAACAGTCTGTTTGGAGATGAGATGTGAGGCGGTAGTTGAGACAGAACAGACTGGAGAATAGAGGTGAGGAAATAGGAGACACTGAACAGTCTGGAAAAGAGAAGTGATACAGTAGGAGTGACAAAACATTATGTCTGGAGATGAGAAGTGAGGCAGTAGGAGAAACAGAACAGTCTGCTCTGAGATGAGATGTGAGGCAGTCGTTGAGACAGAATAGTATGTCTGGAGATGAGATGTGAGGCAGTAGGAGAGACAGAACAGTATGTCTGAAGATGAGAAGTGAGGCAGTAGGAGAGACAGAACAGTCTGGAAATGAGAAGTGATGCAGTAGGAGAGACAGAACAGTCTGGAAATTAGAAGTGAGGCAGTAGGAATGACAGAACAGTCTGTCAGGAGATGAGAAGTGAGGCAGTAGGAGAGACAGAACAGTCTGGGGATGAGAAGTGAGACAGTAGGAGAGACAGAACAGTCCAGAGATGAGAAATGAAGCAGTAGAAGAGACAGAACAGTCTGGAGATGAGAAGTGAGACAGTAGGAGAGACAGAACATTCTGTCTGGAGATGAGAAGTGAGGCAGTAGGTGAGACAGAACAGTCTGTCAGGAGATGAGAAGTGAGGCAGTTGTTGAGACAGAAAAGGCTGTCTGGAGATGAGAAGTGAGGCATTAGGTGAGACAGAACATTTTGTCTGGAGATGAGAAGTGAGGCAGTAGGAGAGACAGAACAGTCTGGAAATGTGAAGTGAGACAGTAGGAGAGACAGAACAATCTGTCTGGTGATGAGAAGTGAGGCAGTAGGTTGAGACAGATCAGTCTGTTCTGAGATGAAAAGTGAGGCAGTCGTTGAGACAGAATAATATATCTGGAGATGAGAAGTGAGGCAGTAGTTGAGATAGAACAGTCTACAAATGAGAAGTGAAGAAGTAGGAGAGACAAAACAGTCTGTCTGGAGATGAGATGTGAAGCAGTAGGAGAGATAGAACTGTCTGGAAATGAGATGTGAGGCAGTTGGAGAGAGAACAGTATGTCTGAAGATGAGAAGTGAGGCATCAGTTGAGACAGAACAGTCTGGAAATGAAAAGTGAAGCAGTAGGAGAGACAGAACAGTCAGGAAATTAGAAGTGAGGCACTTGGAATGACAGAACAGTCTGTCAGGAGATGAGAAGTGAGGCAGTAGGAGTGACAGAACAGTATGTCTGGAGATGAGAAATGAGGCATTAGGTGAGACAGACAGTCTGTCTGGAAATGAGATGTGAGGCAGTAGGAGAGACAGATGAGTCTGGTGATGAGAAGTGAGACAGTAGGAGAGACAGAACAGTCTGGAGATGAGAAGTGAGTCTTACAGATGGACTATGTACAGTTGCAGCGATCGGTTAGCTGCTCAGATAGCTGATGTTCAAAGTTAGTGAGGGAAATGTAAGTCTCCAGCTTCAGCGATTTTTGCAATTCGTTCCAGTCACTGGCAGCAGAGAACTGGAAGGAAAAGCGGCCAAAGGAGGTGTTGGCTTTGGGGATGACCAGTGAGATATACCTGCTGGAGCGCGTGCTACAGGTGGGTGTTGTTATCGTGACCAGTGAGCTGAGATAAGGCGGAGCTTGACCTAGCATAGACTTGTAGATGACCTGGAGCCAGTGGGTCTGGCGACGAATATGTAGCGAGGGCCAGCCGACTAGAGCATACAAGTCGCAGTGGTGGGTGGTATAAGGCACTTTGGTAACAAAACGGATGGCACTGTGATAGACTGCATCCAATTTGCTGAGTAGAGTATTGGAAGCTATTTTGTAGATGACATCGCCAAAGTCGAGGATCGGTAGGATAGGCAGTTTTACTAGGGTAAGTTTGGCGGTGTGAGTGAAGGAGGCTTTGTTGAGAAATAGAAAGCCAATTCTAGATTTGATTTTGGATTGAAGATGTTTGATGAGTCTGGAAGGAGAGTTTACAGTCTAGCCAGACACCTAGGTATTTGTAGTTGTCCACATATTCTAGGTCAGAACCGTCCAGAGTAGTGATGCTAGTCGGGTGAAAAGCATGTATTTGGTTTTGCTAGCATTTAAGAGCAGTTGGAGGCCATGGAAGGAGTGTTGTATGGCATTGAAACTCTTTTGGAGGTTAGTTAACACAGTGTCCAAAGAAGGGCCAGATGTATACAGAATGGTGTTGTCTGCTTAGAGGTGGATCAGAGACTCACCCGCAGCAAGAGCGACATCGTTGATATATACAGAGAAAAGTCGGCCCGAGAATTGAACCCTGTGGTACCCCCATAGAGACTGCCAGAGGTCCGGACAACAGGCCCTCTGATTTTACACACTGAACTCTATCTGCGAAGTAGTTGGTGAACCAGGCGAGGCAGACATTTGAGAAACCAAGGCTATCGAGTCTGCCAATAAGAATACGGTGATTGACAGAGTCGAAAGCCTTGGCCAGGTCGATGAAGACGGCTGCACAGTACTGTCTTTTATCGATGGCAGTTATGATATCGTTTAGTACCTTGAGCGTGGCTGAGGTGTACCCATGACCAGCTCGGAAACCAGATTGCACAGCTGAGAAGGTACGGTGGGATTTGAAATGGTCAGTGATCTGTTTATTAACTTGGCTTTCAAATACTTTAGAAAGGCAGGGCAGGATAGATATAGGTCTGTAACAGTTTGGGTGTAGAGTGTCACGCCCTTTGAAGAGGGGGATGACCGCGGCAGCTTTCCAATCTTTAGGGATCTCGGACGAAAAGAAAGAGAGGTTGAACAGACTGGTAATAGGGGTTGCAACAATGGCGGTGGATAATTTTAGAAAGAGAGGGTCCAGATTGTCTAGCCCAGCTGATTTGTACAGGTCCAGGTTTTGCAGCTCTTTCAGAACATCTGCGATCTGGATTTGGGTGAAGGAGAAGCTGGGGAGGCAATTAGCTGCGAGGGGTGCGGAGCTGTTGGCCGGGTTTGGGGTAGCCAGGAGGAAAGCATGACCAGCCGTTGAGAAATGCTTATTGACATTTTTGATTATCATGTATTTATCGGTGGTGACCGTGTCGCCTAGCCTCAGTGCTGTGGGCAGCTGGGAGGAGGTGCTCTTGTTCTCCATGGACTTTACAGTGTCCGAAAACTTTCTGGAGTTAGAGCTACAGAATGCAAATTTCTGTTTGAAAAAGCTAGCCTTTGCTTTCCTGACTGACTGTGTGTATTGGTTCCTGACTTCCCTGAACAGTTGCATATCGGGCTATATCTGTTCTTAGTTCTACATTTTTTGAAAGGGGCATGCTTATTTAAGATGGTGAGGAAATTACTTTTAAAGAATGACCATGACTGACGGGGTGAGGTCAATATGCTTCCAGGATACCTGGGCCAGGTCGATTAGAAAGGCCTGCTCGCAGAAGTGTTTTAGGGAGCGTTTGACAGTGATGAGGGGTGGTCGTTTGACCGCAGACCCATATCGGATGCAGGCAATGAGGCAGTGATCGCTGAGATCCTGATTGAAAACAGCAGAGGTGTATTTGGAGGGCAAGTTGGTCAGGATAATATCTATGAGGGTGCCCATGTTTACGGATTTAGGGTTGTACCTGGTGGTTTCCTTGATAATTTGTGTGAGATTGAGGGCACCTAGCTTAGATTGTAGGACTGCTGGGGTGTTAAGCATATCCCAGTTTAGGTCACCTAACAGAACGAACTCTGAAGATAGATGGGGGGCAATCAATTCACATATGGTGTCCAGGGCACAGCTGGGAGCTGAGGGAGGTCTATAACAGGCGGCAACAGTGAGAGACTTATCTCTGGAGAGATACATTTATTTAATTAGAAGCTCGAACTGTTTGGGCATAGACCTGGAAAGTATGACAGAACTTTGCAAGCTATCTCTGCAGTAGATTGCAATTCCTCCCCCTTTGGCAGATCTATCTTGACGGAAAATGTTGTAGTTGGGTATGGAAATGTCATAATTTTTGGTGGCCTTCCTTAGCCAGGATTCAGACATGGCAAGGACATCGGGGTTGACGGAGTGTGCTAAAGCAGTGAGTAAAACAAACTTAGGGAGGAGGCTTCTGATGTTAACATGAATGAAACCAAGGCTTTTTCAATTACAGAAGTCAACAAGTGAGAGTGCCTGGGGACACGCAGGGCCTGGGTTAGCCTCCACATCACCCGAGGAACAGAGGAGGAGTTGGATGAGGGTACGGCTAAAGTTCTATCAAAACTGTTCGTCTAGTGCGTTGGGGACAGAGAATAAAAGGAGCAGATTTCTGGGCGTGGTAGAATAGATTCAGGGCATAATGTGCAGACAGGGGTATGGTGGGGTGCGGATACAGTGGAGGTAAGCCCAGGCACTGAGTGATGATAAGAGAGGTTGCATCTCTGGACATGCTGGTTATACTGGGTGAGGTCACCGCATATGTGGGAGGTGGGACAAAGGAGGTATCTGAGGCATCTACAGTGGGACTAGGGTCTCCGCAGTAAACTAAAACAATGATAACTATCCTACACAACAATATACAAGGCATATTGACATTTCAGAGAGACATAAAGCGAGGCATAAAGCAATCACAGGTGTTGATTGGGAGAGCTAGCTAAGACAACAACGGGTAAGTGTAATAAACATAATCTAACGTTTTACCTAATGATATATAAGGAGGGCATTTGCACAACATGTTTCACAACAGCACACAACAAAATTCCAGAGACATATTGAGCGACCAACTGATACCAATCACGACCACACCCAGAGACAGATGGCTGACTTAAGCCCTAGCCACACGAACTGACCACTGGTGTAAAGAACAACATTCCATGAATATCGCAAGCACCCAGACACGAATTACCAGAAATACACACACACACACACACACACTTAGGTGTGTTGGACTCCGAGGACAAAGGACACTGCCAAGGGCCAATGGGAAGTCGACACCACCTGGAGAGTGGACCGTCCCTCCACTCATCGACCAGTCAGGAGAGCGGACCTACTAGACTCAACGTCAACACACTGTTATTTCATTGTATGAATTGGATGTACACTATGTTTCGGGGCTCTCTTCTGCTAGTTCCCTATGAGCTAAACGAAGGAGTCCGTGCACGCTTTGCCAAATATCTTTGTCTCATAATAAACTGCCTTACTATAAACTGAATCACCCGGTCCAGCGTCTTGACTTGTCTCCTTCTCAAATAACTAATCATCAACATAAGACACCAACAGCTAATCAGCTAAGACAACAACAACAGCTAAAATGGCGATGAATGGGCAAAGAGGGTCGGTTAACTACACACAGGGCCTGAGTTCGGGGCCGACAGATAAACAAAGGTAAACAAAGTGGAGTATCGTGATAAATGAACAGTCCAGCAGGCATCAGCTATGTAGCCAAGTGATCATAGGGTCCAGTGTACAGCAATAGATGAAACAGGGAAGCCGCTAGGTAGTCGTTACTACGCTAGCACGCGGGAGACACAGCATTTAAAGTTAGCAGTCCGGGGTAAGTAGAAGCTTCTGCTCCGTCATCCGGCAAAGGCCGGTTGAAGGCACAGCTGATGGAATTACGTCTGCGGACCAGTCGTGGTGGTACGGCAGGGCGCCGTGTCGACGAAGGGACCGGGCCAGATGGCGAAAGAGGTATTGTAGTTGTGGGAATTTAGTTTGCTAGCCGGGAGATGCGCCTGGCTCAGGACTAGCTTCGGGGCTGGGTCACTCAGTTGAAGATAGCTAGCTGTGATGATCAATGGTCAGCAGGAATCTGGTGTTGTAGTGGAGAAATACAGTCCGAGGCTGGCAGGTATTATCCAGGCAAAAAAAAAAAACGGCTGGTGCCTGAGCAGAGGGTAAAGGCCGCTAGCAGTGGCTAACAATGACTAAATGGCTAGTAACTTAGCTAAATTAGCTGGTTACCTTCTGATGAAAGTTTTGGCTATAGGGTCTAAAATAAATAGTGGATCCGTGTCACATTGAGTGAGGCGGGTTACCGGAAGGTATATTTAATTTCAAAATGGAAAAAGAGATTGAAAAATAAATTGGAATATAAACAAAAAAAGACAAAAAAGACAAAAAGTAAACGAGAGGACAACAAACCACGTCTGCACTGCTACGCCATCTTGGAATGAGAAGTGAGGCAGTTGGAGAGACAGAACAGTCAGTCTGGAGAGGAGAAGTGAGTCAGTAGGTGATATAGAACAGTCTAGAAATGAGAGGTGAGGGAGTAGGAGAGACTGAACAGTAGTGAGTATTAGAAGTGAGGCAGTATAAGAGACATAACAGTCTATCTGGAGATGTGAAGAGAGGCAGTAGGAGAGAGAACAGTCTGTCTGGAGTTGAGAAGTGAGGCAGTAGGAAAGACAGAACAGTCAGGAAATGAGAAGTGAGGCAGTAGGAGAGACGGAACAGTCTAGAAATGAGATGTGAGGCAGTAGGAGAGACAGAACAGTCTGTCTGAAGATGAGAAGTGAGGCAGTAGGAAGACAGAACAGTCTGTCTAAAGATGAGAAGTCAGGCAATAGGTGAGACAGAACAGTCTGGACAGCAATCAAAGGACTGGAGATGAGAAGTGACATCAGTCAGAGGACTGGAGATGAGAAGTGACATCAGACAGAGGACTGGAGATGAGAAGTGACATCAGTCAGAGGACTGGAGATGAGAAGTGACACCAGATAGAGGACTGGAGATGAGAAGTGACATCAGACAGAGGACTGGAGATGAGAAGTGACATCAGACAGAGGACTGGAGATGAGAAGTGACATCAGACAGAGGACTGGAGATGGGAAGTGACATCAGACAGAGGACTGGAGATGGTAAGTGACATCAGACAGAGGACTGGAGATGAGAAGTGACATCAGACAGAGGACTGGAGATGGGAAGTGACATCAGACAGAGGACTGGAGATGGTAAGTGACATCAGACAGAGGACTGGAGATGAGAAGTGGCATCAGACAGAGGACTGGAGATGGGAAGTGATATCAGACAGAGGACTGGAGATGGGAAGTGACATCAGACAGAGGACTGGAGACAGTCACAGGCCTGCTTAGGGCTCTGTCAATATTACTGAATATGGCCATGTGGGGCCATTTCAGATGCAGGACATGGCCCAAACTATCAACTTTCATTTAAATTTGAACACTGAAATATTATTGCACAGGGTTTTTCCTATTGTCATTTTACCATGCAGAAAAGTGAATTGCTTATATATTAGACCTCTTACATCTACACTGACAGATACTGTTGGCTTCAGGACCGGGTTACACACTTCAATATTTAAGGCAGTTTCAAAAAACATGTTAACCATCTCTCTGAGTACATCAGTCATGTATAAATAGCTCACTGTAAATCAATGGGGTTTCTGCCAGTCATAGTTCAGTAGGACCTCTTCAATAATCAAAACAAATGCTGCTTCATAGCCTTCACTATAGGCCGAACCCCTCACCACCACACACAGGCTTCACCTAAAACGGCACCCTATTCCCTATATAGTGCGCTACTTTTTGGCCAGGGCCTATAGATGCCTGGTCAAAAGTAGTGCACTTGGCTATATAGGGAATAGGGTGCTGTCTGGGACCGACAGTCACTACTACTGTGAATATACCACTTAAGGCTACTATCTCCCAACTCTGTAATACAGTCATAAAAATAATATTTGGGCCAACTGAAGAAAGTCAGACAATTTTTTTCCTCAAGAAAATTACCTTTTTAGTTTACACTATTTTCAGTCATTCATGGTTTCTGTTTAAACTCGATCCATAGCATGAAAATGTGTGGTGTAGTGCTGCTGGGTTTATGAGCCCCATTACAGAGGTTTTATTGTGTATCCTTCCACTAATGGCCTTCTATAGTCCCAATAATTTATTGCCTGTCGGCTCTGTGGCTGTCCATTAGAAAAGCAGATTGACACACAGCCAATGGTTAGATGAAGTGCCAGACCTGGTTTCAAACACAATTTGAAATAATTTCAAATACTTTATCTGTGCTTGATTGAGCTTGCCTGGACTAATAGAATAGTCCCATAACTGTAAACCCCACCCATCTGGCACTCTAGGCAGACTACAGCAAACAAAAAAGTATTTGAAAGATTTTAAATAGTATTTTAACCCAGGTCGGAGAAGTGCCCGACACTGTTTAGTTGGGGGGAAAGGAAGTAACGTGTCATACCTGAAAGCCAAGCGTAATATGTTGTCTCTTAATTAAAACCTTCCAATGCCATGCTGTTGTCATGGTTTCAAGGTTTATTAAGCATATCAACAGCTTTATTTTCTTGGTTCTCTGACATCCTTTTCTGCTTCATGTGTGGTTTATAAGTGTGTTTGGGAAAGATCACATTGTTCCCATGGAGATTGATTGACAAAATGGACACTTCTCCAATTAGGGTGGACAGAAAGCCTCATTAGTTTCTTAAGGGTTTTTGACAGAGAGCCCAATAATTTACCATAAACTCAAGACTTCATGTTTGGGAAATAAAAGTCTCATAAAGCAATGTTTAAATACTTAATTAATACTTTATGATGTTCTCTAAAATGTGGTGCTCGTACATAATTGAATATTTAAACACCCAGTTAAATTGTTGCGTTTCATTACGGGAACTTATTTTCAGCATTTATTTGGTGGTGTGTGTTTATGGTTAGATGGTTGTCGTCAGTTAGTGAGCGGTGACGCGAAGTGCTCATGGCCCTAAGACCAGCTTTCAGACGCTGGCATGATTTTCTGGTTCCTGGTGAGAGACATGATTTGCATTCTAAATGGTACACTATTCCCTGTGTGGTGCACTACTTTTGACAAGGTCCAATAGGGCTGTGGTTTTTAGATGTACTTTTTACTCAACGGGAGGGGGGGAGAGAATTCACTGTTTTTTCTCATGAACTTTTCCAGAACGGAAAAAAGAAGCTAGAACATTTGGAACAAAATAATTTCTTTTTTTTTTTTTACGTGGAAATCAGTTACTTCGCTTTCCCTTGTCTACTTCCTCAGTCTCTTGTTCAGTCAGTGGTGTGTTGTGAGAGACAGCAGAGTAATGGGGTAACTTGGGTCATTGATCTTTAGCAGGATTTAACATTGGACTATGCCTCCAACAACCTGGAGTTTAGGATATGGGGGAAAGGGGGGATACATAGTCAGTTGTACAACTGAATGCCTTCAACTGAAACGTGTCTTGCGCATTTAACCCAACCCCTCTGAATCAGAGAGATGCAGGGGGCTGCCTTAATCAACATCCACGTCTTTGGCGCCTGGGAAACAGTTGGTTAACTGCCTTGCTCTGGGGCTGAAAGACAGATTTTTAACCTTGTCAGCTCGAGGATTCAATCCAGCAACCTTTCAGTTACTGGCCCAATGCTCTAACCACTAGGCTGGTTGATGGTTTATGGTTTGTTTATGAGGACATTATTGACAATAAATGCAGAGAATCTATTGAATCAGTAGATTCACAGGTTAAATATTGAAACATGAACAAGGTGGAAACAAAATGGAAGATTAAAAGCGAGGCAGAGCCCTGCATGTCAGCAGGAGACAGTGAACTGAATTTAACAATAATCTTTCAATAACATTAATGTTTATATTGCATGTCAGTACGGTTTACGGAAATGGGAAAGAATGTTTAATTTAAATGGGATCGTACCAGGATCAGGGTACAAGGCTAGACATCTCATGCTTTTATCTCAGTTGGCTTCTCAACAACCCTACTGCATTTTATAATGTACAGCTGGACTAAGTTGAAATCTTCTTCAGTCATAGACTTATATGTCCTTATTACCAGGTAATCTACAATAAAAGTACAATGCATTATACTTCCCTTGGTAATCTGTGCTTTGAGTGTTCCTTAAACCTTATTAAGGAAGATCCTCGTGGAATTAGAGCAAAGTTTACCGTGGCCATTTAGGGTTGCCTCTGAAATGGAACACACCAACTGTAAGTTAAACTGTTGAAGATGCAATTAGGGGTGCAGCACCCTCTCCCCCCCAAAAAAACATATATATGTATGTACTGTACCAGCCAAAAGTTTGGACACACCTACTCATTCAACGGTTTTTCATTATTTTACTATTTTCTACATTGCAGAATAATAGTGAAGACATCAAAACTATGAAATAACACATCTGGAATCATTTAGTAACCAAAAAAAGTGTTAAACAAATCAAAATATGTTTTTATATTTGAGATTCTTCAAAGTAGCCACCCTTTGCCTTGATGACAGCTTTGCAAACTCTTGGCATTATCTCAACCAGTTTCATGAGAAATGCTTTTCCAACAGTCTTGAAGGAGTTCCCACATATGCTGAGCACTTGTTGGGTGCTTTTCCTTCACTCTGCAGTCCAACTCATCCCAAACCATCTCTATTGGGTTGAGGTGCGAGAATAGAAGAAACACGCACACTGCTCTTGCTAGTATCACTACTTGTTGTTAAGCTTTACGTATCGGCCTCAAGGCCTTCGTCAGAGCTCTGTAAAGCTTAATAAAGAGCAGTGATACTAGCAAGAGAGAGAGAGACGTGGGCAGGGGGTAGGCAAGTGATTCCTAGGAGGAGGAGCTGGTTATGCTTCACACAAAATAAATTCTGGCCCTTGGTATTGGCCAGTCAGCAGGGGTGTATGGGGGGGGGGGGGAGTTTCCCGGGACCAGGGTCTCTCTGACTTTTTCATGAGGTACTGTTTGAAGTTTTAAAACCCTATAGAGGATTCTTGGGGGTGATGAATGAATCTAAAAAGGGGGATAGTGCAGTTTAAAGTTGAGACGTCACGTCATCATGAATAAGGAGGACTTTTGGCCGTTTTTTATTTTAAGGCTCCTGAGTGGTGCATCAGTCTAAGGCACTACACCTCAGTGCAAGGGGCGTCAATGTCGTCCCTGTTTGGAATCCAGGCTGCGTGACATCTGGCCGTGATTGGGAGTCCCATAGGGTTGCACACAATTGGCCCAGCATTGTCTGTGTTTGGCCGGGGTAGGCCGTCATTGTAAATAAGAATTTGTTCTTAACTGACTTGCTTAGTTAATAAATAAATGTTAACTAATAAAAAGGGGGAAAAAGGGGGAACATTTCTTCATCTGCAAGAGTTTTCTTAAGTGATTTAATTAAGCGTTTTTTAAAAAAAAGTGATCTATAACTGGCACTTTAAACTGAGAGTATCTTATCCTGCTCTGTTCTGGAGAAAAAGTGGGCCAGAATTGCAGAGGAGATTGACTTGCTAGCATATATTCTCCAGGAGACAGTGGAGGGTAGAGCTGTCTGGCCAGCTGGGATTCACGTGATGGGGATGAGCTTAGTGAGGGGGTGGGGCTGACAATGACATGGTTGAACACTCCCAGTCCTGGTGGTCTTGTCTTTCATTCATTCAATCTCGAAATTATTCCCTGGTTCCGAGGTCGATGTCTGTGCTGAAATCGGTGACGTCATCACATAAAAAAAAACTCTGTGTGTTTTACGCTAACAACTTCCTGTTTTTTTGCACGGGCTGTGTCACAATCCACTGAATCTGCCGTTGTCAGCCATTCGCCTATGCAGTAGACAGGTGCTTTAGAAAATCTGTGTTTGTCAGACATGAGAGGATGCCGAAAAGTAATTTTTCACGAAAACATCTGTGAAGTCCGGAAAGGTTTGAGCTAGAAAGTATTTCGTCCACCATGGAAAGCTGAGACTCTCAGAAAAAGGACATGTCGGCTGTTTTGCTCAGCCTGGTCTCATAGGCTAGACGTAACATAGTAAACGTAAATCCGGAACACTCAAATTAATATGATGTTATGTTTGGTATGGTTACATTCGACAGAAGGTTACTTAAGGCAAAAATGAAAGTAGGGTGGTTGGTCGGGGTGCATGAGTGTTTAAATCTCATTATGGACAACTTTAGCGTTTTTGCTAATTAGCAACTTTTTTAGCTAATTAGCAGCTACTTTTTAGCTAACTTATAACAACTTAGCATGTTAGCTAACCCTTCCCCCAACCCTTTAACCTAACACTTAACCCTAACCTTAACCCAAACCCCTAACCTTAACCACTAGCCTAGCTAATGTTAAAGTTAGCCACCTAGCCACTTAGCTAACGTTAGACACAACAAATTGGAATTCATAACATATGACACATTCTGTGAATTTCTAACATTTTGTAGGAATTGCAATTCATAACATATCATACGAATTGCAATTTGTAATATATAATGCGAAATGGATGATGAACATCCACAAATTAATACATACTAAAACGTAACTTATCATACTAATCAGAGAATTCTGGATTTACATTTACTATGTTATGTCTACCCCTGAGTCCAGGTTGTTTTGCTCTATGACCCCCATAAGCTTTACAAGAGTTGTCTGAAGGTAACCAGGGCGATAAAAATGCATTCTTCAAAACATACATCATTTTGGTTTATTTTTTGACTTATCTGTTTTGCAATGTTATTGGTTAAGGGCTTGTAAGTAAGCATTTCACTGTTGTATTTGGCGCATGTGACAAATACAATTTGATTTGATTTTATTTGAATGTGTTGTTCAATGTGTTTCTATGGGCTAACAGCAGTGAGGCAAAAAAAATTCTAAATCAAATAGCTAAATGATCCATGTTATGACCATCTTAAAACAATTCCATATGTTAGCTTAGTAGAAGCTGTAAATTGGTGCACTAAATAGGGAATAGGGTCCCATTTGGGACGCACACTTCCTTTAACAGATGCTGCTTCTGCCTGCCTGCAAGAGCTCATGAAAGCGATCATGTCCTAGGTCTGGTGGAAGGCACACCCTTCCTTCCATTTGCTGTATAAATATATCTCTCTGACAAGGGTAATTCATCTCCATCCACGAATCACATCAATGTTAAAAAGATAGCTCGTTGAGACCTTTATGCTTGTTAGGGCCAGTTCAGCAGTCCAGATGCCGGCCATGTAAACTCATTGACATGTCTTCCCTGCCTTTGACAGTAGTTGTAAATCTGATTTAGCTGTAGCACGGGAGGCCAGGCAGAAGGACATTAATAATGTGATATGATTTCAAAGGAGTGATATCTAGAGGGCTAATTCGTGACACCGATGGTACTGCCTGAAATGGATCAAAAGATCTAGCAGGATGTAAGGATGTACAGTACCAGTCAAAAGTTTGGACACACGTACTCATTCAAGGGTTTTTCTTTACTTTTACTATTTTCTACATTATAGAATAATAGTGAAGACATCAAAACCATGAAATAACACATATGGAATCATTTAGTAAGCAAAAAAGTGTTAAACAGATCAAAATATATTTATATTTTATATTATTCAGAGTAGCCACCCTTTGCCTTGACGACAGCTTTGCACACTCTCAACCAGCTTCACGAGGGATGCTTTTCCAACAGTCTTGAAGGAGTTCTCACATATGCTGAGCACTTGTTGGCTGCTTTTCCTTCACTCTGCAGTCCAACTCATCCCAAACCGTATCAATCTGAGTGAGGTTGGGTGATAGTGGAGTCCAGGTCATCTGATGCAGCACCATCACTCTCCTTCTTGGTCAAATATCCCTTACACAGCCTGGAGGTGTTTTTTGGGTCATTGTTCTGTTGAAAAACAAATGATAGTCCAACTAAGAGCAAACCAGATGGGATGGCATATCGCTGCAGAATGCTGTGGTAGCCATGCTGGTTAAGTGTGCCTTGAATTCTTAATAAATCACAGACAATGTCACCAGCAAAGCACCCGCACACCATCACACCTCCTCCTCCATGCTTCACGGTGGGAACCACACATGTGTTCACCTACTATGCGTCTCACAAAGACACGGCGGTTGGAACCAAAAATCTACATTTTGGACCAAAGGACAGATTTATGTCCATTGCTTGTGTTTCTTGGCCCAAGCAAGTCTCTTCTTCTTATTGATGTCCTTTAGTAGTGGTTTCTTTGTAGCAATTCGACCATGAAGCCCTGATTCATGCAGTCTCCTCTGAACAGTTGATGTTGAGATGTGTCTATTACTTGAACTCTGTGAAGCATTTATTTGGGCTGCAATCGGAGGTGTAGTAACACTAATGAACTTATCCTCTGCAGCAGAGGTAACTCTGGGTCTTCCTTTCCTGTGGCTGTCCTCATGAGAGCTAGTTTCATAATAGTACTTGATGGTTTTTGCGACTGTACTTGAAGAAACTTTCATTTTCTGGATTTTCTGGATTGACTGACCTTCATGTCTTAAAGTAATGATGGACTGTCGTTTCTCTTTGCTTATTTGAGCTGTTCTTGCCATAATATGGACTTGGTCTTTTACCAAATGGGGCTATATTCTGTATACCACCCCTACCTTCTCACAACACAACTGATTGGCTCAAATGCATTAAGAACTAAATAAATTCCACAAATTAACTTTTAACAAGGCTCACCTGTTAATTGAAATGCATTCCAGGTGACTACCTCATGAAACTGGTTGAGAGAATGCCAAGAGTGTGCAAATCTGTCATCAAGGCAAAGGGTGGCTACTTTGAAGAATATAAAATATAAAATATATTTTGATTTGAACACTTTTTTGGTTACTACATGATTCCATGTGTTATTTCATAGTTTTGATGTCTTCACTATTATTCTACAATGTAGAAAATAGTAAAAAATAAAGAAAAATCGTTGAATGAGTAGCTGTGTCCAAACTTTTGACTGGTACTGTATGTCTACGGTTGGGTCCCAAATGGGAGTTTATTCCCAATATGGTCGAATGTAGTGGACTATATAGAGAATAGGGTGCCATTTGGGATGAAGCCTGTGCATGGTGGTGAGGGGTTTGGGACAGTTAAAAGAAAAACATTTGGCTGTGTGTTGTTCTCACCCCTCAAACCCACACTCCCCTCATTCTCCTGTTATTTCCAAGATGGCGGCGTCGGTCATGTGAGGCGCCCTGAAAATAGAGAACTCTGGGAGGGTGTCAAAGGAGTTATTTACTGGTAGATTGATGGGAACAGGCGATAAGAGGGTGGTCTGTCTATCGGTGGTCACATCCTGTGACCATCGGCATGGGAGTCATGCTAGTTATTCAGGGCTGCAGCTGAACATGAGTTCCTGTACTTACTCACCCGAGCTGCAATCTATGCACAGAATCTACATCCCAAATGGCACAATATTCCCTACATAGTGCACTACTTTTGACCAGAGCCCCCTGGGAGCCCTATGGGCCCTGGACAAAAGTAGTGCACTTCATAGGGAATTGGATGCCACTTGAGATGCGCACAGAGATATTTGGACGCCTTACAAGAGGTTTATCACCACAGTTCACAGTTCAGGAAATGTCAAGTTGTCATGTTGTTTATGACTTGAAAGCGTGCATATGTGCATGTTCAGCAACAAGAATGCATTTCAGCAGATGGTATTTTACTTTGCATGTAACTTCATCCACTGAATTTTAGAATGACTAACAAATAGGCAGACAAAACAATCCGATTTTAATTAATTTATCAACAACACATTTCCTGTCTTTTATCTGACAGACAAAACCAGCTGGAAAATTTCAACCTTGACATCAAGACGATGTGAAACTGGTCGTCAACGTAGGCCTACATAGTAACGGGTTCTGACATTCTCCATTTCGCCACGTTTTAGACAAAGTCTTTAGAAGGTTCCTACTTCTATGTGCATGACTAAAACCAATCGGAGAGGTAAAGGCATTAGATGACACTGGTATGACCATGTTGAAAACACACTGACTGCTATGAGATCCTTTAGGAGGGAATAACATGTCTCACCACATTGAACAGGTAAATCACTTGATCAAAGTCATCTGTCGGGTAGGTTGTTTGTGCAGGTGGCGGGGAGTGTGTGTGTGTGTGTGTGTGTGTGTGTGTGTGTGTGTGTGTGTGTGTGTGTGTGTGTGTGTGTGTGTGTGTGTGTGTGTGTGTGTGTGTGTGTGTGTGTGTGTGTGTGTGTGTGTGTGTGTGTGTATACCGGTAATGAATCCCTACCTTTGAAATTGATCCTTTTTAATGTGTCCATGTTCCAGTTGCTGAAATGTAGTTGTACTGTACACAATACAGGCCTGTCGAGTGACAAGAACTAACGAGTGAATACAGCATGTTACAAGAGACAACGTTTTTTTTTATGTAAGTGCAATGTTATAAAGATATGAATTTAAAAGGTAAATTGAGTTACACTATGACAAAAACAGAAGGATTTTTTTAATAGACAATAAGTAGAAAATAAAAATGATCAATGAAGTTTGTCGTGGTGACATAAGGGGTTAACAGTCGCAGTTATTACAGTCATGTGAATATTCCTTTCAGACGCAGTGTAAAACAGGGTCAGAAAAGTTCCCAAACTCTAACCCCTTGCATTTTTGACAAGCAAACACTCAAAGATTTAAAATAGTATCTGAACACAGATCTGTCACAGAGAAAGGCATCTGAACCACAGCAGGTCTGACTGAGTGAGCTAGGTCATCTAGGGGCCAACAGGGGCTCTCTCTCTCTCTCTGCTGATTAAGGCTCCTCTCTGCTTTCTGTCCACGACACAGACAGGGATGAATGATGGCCTGCAGAGTAAATGCCAAGACTATAAATGTTATCCAGCACTGACCCAAAGCTCCTTTAAGGTTTATTTACGTTTCCACATAGCATCCACCCTCGAATGTCTATGTTTACGTTTTTCAAGACAGAATGAATGGATTAGTGACCCGGTTTAAGCGTAGCATGCAGTGTTGTAGTACTAGAAACCGGTCTCCAGACCACATGTTGAGTGTCTCTGTGTCAGATACATTTTTACTTTGTCTTGACTCGGTCTTGACTCAGTCTCAGACAATGAGGACTTGTAATGGTCCCGTGTGGCTCAGTTGGTAGAGCATGGTTTTGGCAATGCCAGGGTTGTGGGTTCAATTCCCACGGGGGACCAGTACAGAATTTTTTTAAATGAAATGTATGCATTAAACTATACCCATGTATGTAAGTCGCTCTGGATAAGAGCGTCTGCTAAATGACTAAAATGTAAAAAATGTAATCTCTTGCCATGAACAACTGAGACCAACTGAGACCAACGGAGTGAAGAACACATACTTATCAGCTCTCATTCACTCAGCCCATAAAACCGCTTCGCCAGGCCAAATAACCACACCTCTTTCACGACACATTATCATCCTATTGAAACCTACTTTACTCTACTGCCCATTATAATATTGCCTATTGAAACCTACTTTACTGTCCTTTATGTTATAGCCTATTGAAACCTACTTTACTGTCCTTTATGTTATTGCCTATTGAAACCTACTTTACTGTCCTTTATGTTATTGCCTATTGAAATCTACTTTACTGTCCTTTATGTTATAGCCTATTGAAACCTACTTTACTGTCCTTTATGTTATAGCCTATTGAAACCTACTTTACTGTCCATTATGTTATTGCCTATTGAAACCTACTTTACTGTCCTTTATGTTATGGCCTATTGAAACCTACTTTACTCTACTGTCCTTTATGTTATGGCCTATTGAAACCTACTTTACTCTACTGTCCTTTATGTTATGGCCTATTGAAACCTACTTTACTGTCCTTTATGTTATAGCCTATTGAAACCTACTTTACTGTCCTTTATGTTATGGCCTATTGAAACCTACTTTACTCTACTGTCCTTTATGTTATAGCCTATTGAAACCTACTTTACTGTCCTTTATGTTATAGCCTATTGAAACCTACTTTACTGTCCTTTATGTTATGGCCTATTGAAATCTACTTTACTGTCCTTTATGTTATGGCCTATTGAAACCTACTTTACTCATAACACTACTGTCCTTTATTTTTTCACCATTCTGAATGTCTAAAAAAATGCATTAACGTTCTTCTGAAATATGAACACAGAAATCTGCCTTACAAAAAACGATTGCAGTTTTGAAACTGCAATAAAAGTTCAGTAACTGTAGTCGACTGTGGTATTTTGAAAACAGTAATTGCAGAATAACTACAGTGTGCTGCAGCTAAACTGCAGTAAAACTGCTAAATTATTTTGGACGCAGTATTTGCAGCATACTGCAGTTATACTGCAATCTGACTGCAATATTTTTTCGCAAGGGACTGGGCATTTTAGACTTATTATGGTGGTAATTTGACACTATTAAAACCATCGTCTTGAATTGGACTCCTGGTCTCGGTCTTGACTTGGTCTCGGACCTCTTGCCCCTCGTCCCCCTCCCATTTCGGTCTAGACTCGGTCTCGCCCCACCCCCTCCGAACTCGCCCCACTCGACTCGATTTGCACTAGTCTTGGTCTTGAATCGGTTTAGCTTTAGGTGGTCGTGAAAATAACACTCATTCTCTTGCCTTTAAAACAGGTTCATGTGTTGTGGGTTGTGCGCTAACTGAGTTTAATGTCCAGTAGAACTGGGTATAGTTTAATGTCCAGTAGAACCGGGTATAGTTTAATGTCCAGTAGAACCGGGTATAGTTTAATGTCCAGTAGAACTGGGTATAGTTTAATGTCCATTAGAACTGGGTATAGTTTAATGTCCAGTAGAACTGGGTATAGTGTAATGTCCAGTAGAACCGGGTATAGTTTAATGTCCAGTAGAACTGGGTATAGTGTAATGTCCAGTAGAACCGGGTATAGTTTAATGTCCAGTAGAACTGGGTATAGTTTAATGTCTAGTAGAACTGGGTATAGTTTAATGTCTAGTAGAACCGGGTATAGTTTAATGTCCAGTAGAACTGGGTATAGTTTAATGTCTAGTAGAACTGGGTATAGTTTAATGTCCAGTAGAACTGGGTTTAGTTTAATGTCCAGTAGAACTGGGTATAGTTTAATATCCAGTAGAACTGGGTATAGTTTAATGTCCAGTAGAACTGGGTATAGTTTAATGTCCAGTAGAACCGGGTATAGTTTAATGTCTAGTAGAACTGGGTATAGTTTAATATCCAGTAGAACCGGGTATAGTTTAATGTCCAGTAGAACCGGGTATAGTTTAATATCCAGTAGAACTGGGTATAGTTTAATGTCCAGTAGAACTGGGTATAGTTTAATGTCTAATAGAACTGGGTATAGTTTAATGTCCAGTAGAACTGGGTATAGTTTAATGTCTAGTAGAACCGGGTATAGTTTAATGTCCAGTAGAACCGGGTATAGTTTAATGTCCAGTAGAACTGGGTATAGTTTAATGTCAAGTAGAACCGGGTATAGTTTAATGTCCAGTAGAACTGGGTATAGTTTAATGTCCAGTAGAACTGGGTATAGTTTAATGTCCAGTAGAACCGGGTATAGTTTAATGTCCATTAGAACTGGGTATAGTTTAATGTCCAGTAGAACCGGGTATAGTTTAATGTCCATTAGAACCGGGTATAGTTTAATGTCCAGTAGAACTGGGTATAGTTTAATGTCCAGTAGAACTGGGTATAGTTTAATGTCTAATAGAACTGGGTATAGTTTAATGTCCAGTAGAACTGGGTATAGTTTAATGTCCAGTAGAACTGGGTATAGTTTAATGTCCAGTAGAACCGGGTATAGTTTAATGTCTAGTAGAACTGGGTATAGTTTAATGTCTAGTAGAACTGGGTATAGTTTAATGTCCAGTAGAACCGGGTATAGTTTAATGTCTAGTAGAACTGGGTATAGTTTAATGTCCATTAGAACTGGGTATAGTTTAATGTCCATTAGAACTGGGTATAGTTTAATGTCCATTAGAACTGGGTATAGTTTAATGTCCATTAGAACTGGGTATAGTTTAATGTCCATTAGAACTGGGTATAGTTTAATGTCCAGTAGAACTGGGTATAGTTTAATGTCTAGTAGAACCGGGTATAGTTTAATGTCCAGTAGAACCGGGTTTAGTTTAATGTCCAGTAGAACCGGGTATAGTTTAATGTCCAGTAGAACCGGGTATAGTTTAATGTCAAGTAGAACTGGGTATAGTTTAATGTCCATTAGAACTGGGTATAGTTTAATGTCCAGTAGAACTGGGTATAGTTTAATGTCCAGTAGAACTGGGTATAGTTTAATGTCCAGTAGAACCGGGTATAGTTTAATGTCCAGTAGAACCGGGTATAGTTTAATGTCCATTAGAACTGGGTATAGTTTAATGTCCAGTAGAACTGGGTATAGTTTAATGTCCAGTAGAACTGGGTATAGTTTAATGTCCAGTAGAACCGGGTATAGTTTAATGTCCAGTAGAACTGGGTATAGTTTAATGTCCATTAGAACTGGGTATAGTTTAATGTCCAGTAGAACCGGGTATAGTTTAATGTCCAGTAGAACTGGGTATAGTTTAATGTCCATTAGAACTGGGTATAGTTTAATGTCCAGTAGAACTGGGTATAGTTTAATGTCCAGTAGAACTGGGTATAGTTTAATGTCCAGTAGAACCGGGTATAGTTTAATGTCCAGTAGAACTGGGTATAGTTTAATGTCCAGTAGAAACTGATGTATTCCAACGTCAAAATGGCTCTTGGAATACAGCCTAGGTCCATAAATTACAGTAGTGAGCGCCCATAGCTGACACATTTTTACATGTCATAAATAAATAAATAAATAAATAAATAAGCCCATGCAACACCCTTTGGTTTTAAACTTTCCCATGGGCTTTGCAGGCAGAGTCTGAGTTGGAGGCAGGGCAGTGTGTGGTTGATGTGGACAGCTAAAGAGTGTGTCCCAATTGGCACCCTATTCCCTATATAGTGCACTACTTTTGACCAGAATCCTATGGACCCTATATGTGGAATAGGGTGCAATTCAAGACATAGCTTTATCACCTGGGAGAGAAAAAGAAAGGCTCTGCTCTTTAAATATTTGTTACTTTTATTTCTTATTTTTCTTTAGGTAGTTTTCTTAAAACTTACTTCATTGTTGGTTAAGGGCTTGTAAGTGAACATTTCACTATAAGGTCTACACCTGTTGTATTCAGCGCATGTGACAAATACAATTTGATTTGATTTGATCCTGTTGTGGTTACCCAGGGCTACCCTGTGGTTCAAAGAGGTTTTGTGTGTGTGTGTGTGTGTGTGTGTGTGTGTGTGTGTGTGTGTGTGTGTGTGTGTGTGTGTGTGTGTGTGTGTGTGTCCGTCTGTCCAAAGAATTAGCTGAGGCTGCTACCTAGAGCCAACCATGTAACTGCCGTTAGTCTCTACAACCTCTACTACAGTAAGTACTAAAGAAATGAGCTCTTCTAATGCAAACAACCAAACCTACGTGTTAAACATTCAAGCTTAATGACAATATACTGCACCTCTTATCGAAAACCCTGAAAATACACAATTCTCAATGCCTTCAAAGTGTATGACAGTGGCTAAACTAAAACACTACTGCCACACAGCCAGGAAGCAGCTCTTATGAAATATAACTTTCTCAACAGAGACCTGTAAAAAAGGAGAAGAAAAAAAGAGCAATGTATATCTGCTGTCATGTATACTGTAACACATATTCTGTCAAATATATTCTGTCAAATATATTCTGTCATGTATACTGTCAAATATATTCTGTCAAATATATTCTGTCAAATATACTGTAATATATTCTGTCACATATTCTGTCATATATTCTGTCAAATATATTCTGTCAAATATACTGTCATGTATACTGTCATATATTCTGTCAAATATATTCTGTCAAATATATTCTGTCATGTATACTGTCAAATATATTCTGTCAAATATATTCTGTCAAATATATTCTGTCAAATATACTGTAATATATTCTGTCATATATTCTGTCATATATTCTGTCAAATATATTCTGTCAAATATACTGTCATGTATTCTGTCATGTATACTGTCAAATATATTCTGTCAAATATACTGTAATATATTATGTCATATATTCTGTCATATATTCTGTCAAATATATTCTGTCAAATATACTGTCATGTATACTGTCATATATTCTGTCAAATATATTATGTCAAATATACTGTCATGTATTCTGTCATGTATACTGTCAAATATATTCTGTCATGTATACTGTCATATATTCTGTCATATATTCATTCATATATTCTGTCAAATATATTCTGTCAAATATACTGTCATGTATACTGTCATATATTCTGTCAAATATATTCTGTCAAATATACTGTCATGTATTCTGTCATGTAAACTGTCATATATTCTGTCATGTATACTGTCATGTATTCTGTCATGTATACTGTCATGTATTCTGTCATGTATACTGTCATGTATTCTGTCATGTAAACTGCCATGTATACTGTCATATATTCTGTCATGTATACTGTCATGTATTCTGTCATGTATACTGTCATAAATTCTGTCATGTGTACTGTCATATATTCTGTCATGTATACTGTCATGTATTCTGTCATGTAAACTGTCATGTATACTGTCATGTATATTGTCATGTATACTGTCATGCATATTGTCATGTATGCTGTCATATACACTAACGTTCAAAAGTTTGGGGTCACTTAAAAATGTCCTTGTTTTTTAAAGTAAAATAACATCAAATTGATCAGAAATACAGTGTAGAATGTTGTAAATGACTATTGTAACTGGAAACGGCTGATTGTTAATGTTGTAAATGACTATTGTAACTGGAAACGGCAGATTTTTTAAGCTATATCTACATAGGTGTACAGTGGCCCATTATCAGCAACCATCACTCCTGTGTTCCAATGGCACGTTGTGTTAGCTAATCCAAGTTTATTATTTGTCAAATATATTCTGTGAAATATACTGTCATGTATACTGTCATATATTCTGTCAAATATATTCTGTCAAATATATTCTGTCATGTATACTGTCAAATATATTCTGTCAAATATATTCTGTCAAATATACTGTCATATATTCTGTCATATATTCTGTCATATATTCTGTCAAATATATTCTGTCAAATATACTGTCGTGTATACTGTCATATATTCTGTCAAATATATTCTGTCAAATATACTGTCATGTATTCTGTCATGTATACTGTCAAATATATTCTGTCAAATATACTGTAATATATTATGTCATATATTCTGTCATATATTCTGTCAAATATATTCTGTCAAATATACTGTCATGTATACTGTCATATATTCTGTCAAATATATTATGTCAAATATACTGTCATGTATTCTGTCATGTATACTGTCAAATATATTCTGTCATGTATACTGTCATATATTCTGTCATATATTCATTCATATATTCTGTCAAATATATTCTGTCAAATATACTGTCATGTATACTGTCATATATTCTGTCAAATATATTCTGTCAAATATACTGTCATGTATTCTGTCATGTAAACTGTCATATATTCTGTCATGTATACTGTCATGTATTCTGTCATGTAAACTGCCATGTATACTGTCATATATTCTGTCATGTAAACTGTCATATATTCTGTCATGTATACTGTCATGTATTCTGTCATGTATACTGTCATAAATTCTGTCATGTGTACTGTCATATATTCTGTCATGTATACTGTCATGTATTCTGTCATGTAAACTGCCATGTATACTGTCATGTATATTGTCATGTGTACTGTCATATATTCTGTCATGTATACTGTCATGTATTCTGTCATGTAAACTGCCATGTATACTGTCATGTATATTGTCATGTATACTGTCATGCATATTGTCATGTATGCTGTCATATACACTAACGTTCAAAAGTTTGGGGTCACTTAAAAATGTCCTTGTTTTTTAAAGTAAAATAACATCAAATTGATCAGAAATACAGTGTAGAATGTTGTAAATGACTATTGTAACTGGAAACGGCTGATTGTTAATGTTGTAAATGACTATTGTAACTGGAAACGGCAGATTTTTTAAGCTATATCTACATAGGTGTACAGTGGCCCATTATCAGCAACCATCACTCCTGTGTTCCAATGGCACGTTGTGTTAGCTAATCCAAGTTTATCATTTTAAAAGGCTAATTGATCATCAAAAAACCCTTTTGCAATTATGTTAGAACAGCTGAAAACTATTGTGCTGATTAAAGAAGTAATACAACTGGCCTTCTTTAGACTTGTTGAGTATCTGGAGCATGTAGATTTTTCATAAAAAAATCTGCTGTTTCCAGCTACAATAGTAATTTACAACATTAACAATGTCTACACTGTATTTCTGATCAATTTCATGTTATTTTACTTTCAAAAACAAGGACATTTCTAAGTGACCCCAAACTTTTGAACAGTAGTGTGTGTACAGTTATATGTACTGTCATATCTACTGCCAGATATTTTGTGTAGTTGAATGAAAATAATAAGTAATCCTTACTCCCATTTTGTGGTGTGGTGTGGGTGGGAAGCATGGCCTCATTTGAGAAAAGGGAACATGCATAAGTTATTAGAGTGGGACGACCATCTGTCAAATCCTGGCTGTTTTGGCATGGCGCATACCGCTGCTGAGATCAGAGAGGTAGATTCTGCTTGCAATTACTGCTAAAGGACCTTGGATGGAGGCAGCTAGCTATTAATTCTCGCTCTGCCTCCTTGGCCTCAGACACTTTGACAGGTCAGATATGGCATGGCTCCCAAATAACACCCTATTCCCTATATAGTGCACTACCTTATTGGCTCTGGTCAAAATAAGTGCACTATAAAGAGAATAGGGTCCCATTTGGGACTCATGCGTTCTCTCCTGACTGTGTTCTGTTCTGTTCTGCCACGGCACGGAGAGGAAAAGGTCTCTACTGGCCAAACCTTGTGTTGTAATTCATACCGTCATTAGGGTAATTTCTATCACTCAGCACGCAGCTTTTTCTCAATTACTTCACGTGATATGATATTTTATAATGAAGTGGAAATTTGAGGGTAGTGTTTGAGTTGAATGCAATTTGATGCATACAAAGCTCTCCCCCGCCCTCCATTTGACAAAAACTAAAGCAGGAAGTACCAGTGACTCACTCAATGCGGAACTGGTCAGATGACGCGGATGCTACACTACAGGACTGTTTTGTTAGCACAGACTGGAATATGTTCTGGGATTCATCCAATGGCATTGAGGAATACACAACCTCAGTCATTGGCTTCATCAATAAGTGCATTGACAACGTCGTCCCCACAGTGACTGTACGTACATATCCCAACCAGAAGCCATGGATTACAGGCAACATCCGCATCGAGCTAAAGGGTAGAGCTGCCGCTTTCAAGGAGCAGGAGACTAATCCGGACACTTAAAAGAAATCCCGCTATGCCCTCAGACGAACCATCAAACAAGCAAAGCGTCAATACGGAACAAAGATTGAATCCTACTACATCGGCTCTGACACTCGTCGGATGTGGCAGGGCTTGAAAACTATTACGGACTACATAGGGAAACCCAGACGCGAGCTGCCCAATGACGCGAGCCTACCAGACTAGCTAAATTCCTTTTATGCTCGCTTCGAGGCAAGCAACACTGAAGCATGCACGAGAGCACCAGCTGTTCTGGATGACTGTGTGATAACGCTCTCGGTAGCCGATGTGAACAAAACCTTTAAACAGGTCAACATTCACAAAGCCGCTGGGCCAGACGTATTACCAGGACGTGTACTCAAAGCATGCGCGGACCAACTGGGAAGTGTCTTTTCAACCTCTCCCTGACCGAGTCTGTAATACCTACATGTTTCAAGCAGACAACCATAGTCTCTGTGCCAAAGGAAGCAAAGGTAACCTGCCTAAATGATTACCGCCCCGTGGCACTCACGTCGGTAGCCATGAAGTGCTTTGAAAGTCTGGTCATGGCACACATCAACAGCATCCTCCCGGACACCCTAGATCCACTCCAATTCACATACCACCCCAACAGATCCACAGATGGCGCAATCTCAATCGCACTCCACACCCCCTTTCTCACCTGGACAAAAGGAATATCCATGTGAGAATGCTGTTCATTGACTCCAGCTCAGCATTCAACACCATAGTGACCACGAAGCTCATCACTAAGCTAAGGACTCTGGGACTAAACCTCTCCCTCTGCAACTGGATCCTGGACTTCCTGATGGGCTGCCCTGAGGTGGTAAGAATAGGCAACAACATGTCTGCCACACTGATCCTTAACACTGGGGCCCCTCATGGGTGTGTATTTAGTCCCCTCTTGTATTCCCTGTTCACCCATGACTGCTTGGCCAAACACGACTCCAACACCATCATTAAGTTTGCTGATGACACAGCAGTGGTAGGCTTGATCACCGACAACGATGAGACGGCCTATAGGGAGGAGGTCAGAGAACTGGCAGTGTGGTGCCAAGACAACAACCTTTCCCTCAATGTGAGCAGGACAAAGGAGCTGATCGTGGACTACAGGAAAATACGGGCCGAACAGGCCCCCATTAACTTCAATGGGGCTGTAGTGGAGCGGGTCGAGAGTTTCAAGTTCCTTCGTGTCCACATCACCAACGAACTATCATGGTCCAAACATACCATGACAGTCGTCAATAGGGCACAACAAAATCTTTTCCCCCTCAGGAGACTGAAACAACTTGTCATGGGCCCCCAGATCCTCAAAAGGTTCTACAGCAGCACCATCGAGAGCATCCTGACCAGTTGCATCACCGCCTGGTATGGCAACTGCTCGGCATCTGACCGTAAGGCGCTACAGAGGGTAGAGCGAACGGCCCAGTCCATCACTGGGGCCAAGCTTCCTGCCATCCAGGACCTATATAATAGACGGTGTCAGAGGAAAGCCCATAAATTTGTCAGAGACTCCAGTCACCCAAGTTATAGACTGTCTTCTCTGCTACTGCACGGCAAGCTCCTCAACAGCTTCTACCCCCCCAAGCCATTAGACTAACAGTTCATAAAAATCGCCACCGGACAATTTACATTGACCCCCCCCCCCCCCCCCCCCCCGTTGTACACTGCTGCTACTCGTTGTTTGTTTGTTGCCTATGCATAGTCACTTCACCCCCACCTACATGTACAGATTTCCTCAACTAGCCTGTACCCCTGCACACTGACTCGGTACCGGTGCCCCCCTGTACAGTATACAGCCTCGTTATTGTTATTCTTATTGTGTTACTTTTTATTACTACTTTTTATTTTACTTGCTAAATATTTTCTTCTTCTTGAACTGCACTGTTGGTTAAGGGCTTGTAAGTAAGCATTCCACGGTAAAGTCTACACTTGTTGTATTCAGCGCATGTGAGAAATAAAGTTTGATTCGATTTGATTTGATATGCATTTAGAGTTGAATGCATTTCATGTTATTAGTAGTAGAAAGTTATTTGTAAAGTAATGTCTGAGAAGATTTCACAAAACATCCTGTCAAAAACAAACATGGAAATTACTTTAATAACTGGGACTGTTAACCCTTACCTCACTATGACTCTGTCGATTAATACATATATACAGTATTTTCTTAGGCATATAAACAAAGGCAAGATATATAAAGATTTATACAAAAGAGGCAATGGTGTAAAGTACTTAAATTGTAATTTGAAGTATTTTTACTTAAGTCGTTTTTTAGGGTATCTGTACTATACTATTTATATTTTTGGAAAACTTTTACTTTTACTTCACTACATTCCTAAAGAAAATAATATAGTTTTTACTCCATAGGTTTTCCCGGACACCCAAAAGTACTCGTTATATTTTGAATGCTTAGCAGGACAGGAAAATGGTCCAATTCACACACTTATCAAGCGAACATCCCTGGTCATCCCTACCAGTGGTGTAAAGTACTTAAAGTAAAAACACTTGAAATAACTACTTAAGTAGTTTTTTGGGGTATCTGTACTTTACTTTACTATTTATATTTTTGACAACTTTTACTTTTCCTTCACTACATTCCCAAAGAAAATAATGTACTTTTAACTCCACACGTTTTCCCTGACACCCAAAAGTACTCATTACACTGGTTACATTTTGAATGCTTAGCAGGACAGGAAAGCAGTCTAATTCACACACTTATTATTACATTTACATTTTAGTCATTTAGCAGACACTCTTATCCAGAGCGACTTACAGTAATGAATACATTTCATTTCATGCATTTTTTTGTACTTGCTCCCTGTGGGAATTGAACCCACAACCCTGGTGTTGCACACACCATGCTCTACCAACTGAGCCACAGGGAAGGAGAACATCCCTGGTCATCCCTACTGCGTCTGATCTGGCGGAATCACTAAGCACATGTTTCATTTGTAAATGATGTCTGAGTGTTGGAGCATGCCCCTTGCCCCTTGCTATCCATAAATACATGTAAAAAATAAAATGAGTTTGTCTGGTTGTGAAATGGTGTGAAATGGTTTATACTTTTACTTTTGATACTTAAGTACATCTTAGCAATTACATTTACGTTTGATACTTAAGTTTATTTAAAAGCAAAATACTTTTTAGACTTTTACTCGAGCCATTTTCTATTAAGGTGTCATTACTTTTACTCAAGTGTGACAACTGAGTACTTTTTCCACCACTGAAAAGAGGAATATGCTAAAGTATCAGAACTGATTATATTAGATTTATATGAACGTCTAAGTGTGTTTTAACTCGTCCGTAGTTTTCCCCCAAGCCAACACAGCCAATAAAGTTCAAAAAATCCAGAGGTTGCCTTTATTCATCCAAAAGTTGGAGAATATGATAACATGAAGGAAGGAAGAAGATGTGCTTAATGTTGCTTAAGACTTAATGAGTTTGGCAACCTTTCAGAACTCTCTCTGCAGGCTATAGTAATGCTGTATAACACATTGTGCAGTGCTGTAAAGCTATACTGAACAAAAATATAACTGCAACATGAAACAATTTCAAGTTACAGTTCATATAAGGAAGTCAGTCAATTGAAATAAATTCATTAGGCCCAAATCTATGGATTTCACATGACTGGGCAGGGGCACAGCCATGGATGGGCCTAGGAGGGCATACGTAGGCCCACCCACTGGGAAGCCAGACCCAGCCAATCAGAATAAGGTTTTCCCCACAAAAGGACTTTCCTACAGACAAAAATACTCCTCAGTTTCATCAGCTGTCCGGGTGGCTTCTCTCAGACGATCCCGCAGGTGAAGAAGCCGGTTGTGGAGGTCCTGGGCTGGCGTGGTTACACGTGGTCTATGGTTGTGATACCGGTTGGACATACTGCCAAATTCTGTGGAATGACTTTGGAAGCGGCGTATGGTCGAGAAATTAACATAAAATTCTCTGGCAACAGCTCTGATGGACATTCTTGCAATCAGCATGCCAAATGCACGCTCCCTCAAAACTTGAGACATCTAGCATTGTGTTGTGTGACAAAACTGCCTTTTATTGTCCCCAGCACAAGGTGCACCTGTGTAATGATCATGCTGTTTAATCAGCTTCTAGATATGCCACACTTGTCAGGTGGATGGATTATCTTGGCAAAGGAGAAATGCTCACTAACAGGGATGTAAGGATATTTGTGCACAAAATTTGAGAGAAATAAGCTTTTTGTACGTATGGAAAATTAATTGGATATTTTATTTCAGCTCATGAAACATGTGCCCAACACTTTATATGTTGCGTTTATATTTTTGTACAGTATAAATAAAACCTAATAAAGGCTATGACGTCTTTAAGTAAAGTTACATTTATGGTAGATTACTCCTATGAATGTAGCAATTACATACATGTTTCTTGTTTAACTCATTTACAATTATTGTAGCATACAAGTTCTATAGTACAATGCTGAGTCAAATAATATCCCATGTACAACACTGTTTCCAAATCTGTCATTCAGCATTAAGCAGTATATTTGAGTGCATATCCTTTTAAACAAAATGACTAGCCCAAATACAATTAATCAAGAAAACTATTCACAAAAGTTATTTTGAGCAGACATTTTTGAAAATAACACAACATGACAGTCTTGTGAAAGTAAATCAACAACCGCTGAGATAATAATCGTTTGAGGTGCACACAAGATGCTATTTCCTTCCCTTTCTCCTCAGTATGTCTCTCTCTCTCTCTCTCTTCACTGAAATCAGATATTGTTGCCTGCAGAGATAGGCATCATAATTCAGGGCAGTTCAACCAAAGTTCATAACAGAACTACAACAAACACTTAGTATACGTCCCAAAGGTCACCCTATTCCCTATATAGTGCACTAGAGCCCCATAGGCCCTGGTTAAATGTAGTGTACTAATAAGGGAACAGTGTACCATTTGGGATGGCAGTCTTTTCCTCCATTTGGTAGGCAGCCTTTTCCTCCATTTAGGAGGCAGTATTTTCCTCTGTCTGGGAGGCAGCTTTTTCCTCCATTTAGGAGGCAGTATTTTCCTCTGTCTGGGAGGCAGTCTTTTCCTCCATTTAGGAGGCAGTCTTTTCCTCTGTCTGGGAGGCAGCCTTTTCCTCCATTTCGGAGGCAGTCTTTTCCTCTGTTTGGGAGGCAGTCTTTTCCTCCATTTGGGAGGCAGCCTTTTCCTCTGTTTGGGAGGCAGTCTTTTCCTCCATTTGGGAGGCAGCCTTTTCCTCTGTTTGGGAGGCAGTATTTTCCTCTGTCTGGGAGGCAGCTACACCCTGTATAGAGACCCCTCCCTCCCTCCCTCCCTCCCTCCCTCCCTCCCTCCCTCCCTCCCTCCCTCCCTCCCTCCCTCCCTCCCTCCCTCTGTACTCCAACACTGGCCCTCCCTCCCTCCCTATCCCAACACTGGCCCTCCCTCCCTCCCTCCCTCCCTATCCCAACACTGGCCCCCCAACCTCTTCCCTCCCTCCCTCCCTCCCTCCCTCCCTCCCTCCCTCCCTCCCTCCCTCCCTCCCTCCCTCCCTCCCTCCCTCCCTCCCGCCGTATCCCAGAACGAAGCTTAGAGACCTGATGTGTTTGATGAAGGCTTATCCCTCTGCTGACATATCGTTGGACAGGCTGCTAGCTGTGCCAAAAGAACAAGTTAAGCAAAGGATTAGCGAGCACACTCGTACTAATGCAGTCAACCTGTCACCGAGATCAAAGCCGTTCACTACAGATTAGGACCAATTAAAGCAGGTGGCCCTACGCAAATGAATAGCTAGATCACAGGGCGCTCACCTGTTAAACGGAGAAACAGCTGAATGTCTTTGTTTAAAGGGTGAAAATGCTTGATTAGGTTTCTCATATGTTCGGACTAATAAATGCTGTTATCATCATGACATTGTCACACATGATTTGGAATAGATATTTGAAATACTGTATGTGACTTATTTTGGCCTACTGTGAGAAGAGAATAAATAGATGCTGAAAGTACATGTAGCGAAAGCCATCATTTTTCTTATAATTTTGAGTTAACTGTCCCTTTAACTGCAGGCACCTCTGAGCCATAGATACAGGGCCGGCGCCAGAACGAATCAGTTGGACGGGCCTTTGATTTCCTTAGGTGGGCACGTTTTGTCATGGTACTTCCTATGTTTTCACGCGCTTGCGCTTTCCAAATGTTTTTAATGGGTGTTATAGTAAAGACCATAGGCAGTTCGTAAGTTTCAAGTTTGGGGAAGCTTACAATTTATCCTACTATTTCTACCGATCTGCGTACCTAAAGCTGACAAAGAAAAACAGTAGAAATTATTCTGATGAAAATTCCTGTTCTATCATTTTTATATTTTTTATATTTCGTTGAAACAGTTTAATTTTAACAATAATGTTTGAGTTTCTCAAAATCATTAAAATTATAAAAATGATAAACATCTAAAAGTTAAAATTGAACTACGGCGAGAGGACCAGCCTCTGCCATGCTGACACATTGATACACTGGGATCCATTGAAGACTAAAGAAATGAGAGCATAGAACTCAGAGATGGCCTATAGACCAGCATTTCCCAAACTCGGTCCTTGGGACCCCAAGGGTGCACGTTTTGGTTTTCCAAAACTTGATGATTAGTTGATTATTTTAAATTAGCTGTGTAGTGCTAGGGCAACAAAACAAAACGTTCACCCCTTGGGGTCCAGAGGACCGAGTATAGGAAACCTTGCTATTGGCCAATGCAGCAGTAGCCCTATAACTTACATTGTTAACTAAGTAAAATACATAGGCCTAAAGCCGACAAAAAAAACCAGTAGAAATTATCCTATTGAAAATTCCTGTTCTATCAATCACATTCATCTCTCTTCTCCGCCTGTCTGCCTCCCTTTCTACCTGTCTTGACTTGAGCTATTGCAAAAGAAGTGCAACATTGCATCAAATCATCACTGGGTCCGGACCGAAGCTGTCTCTAGCGAAGTTGTGACATTGTATCAACAAGCCTATTCCTGGCCCTCAGAGTTTTCTGCGCCAGTGAGCTTGGGACAGACAGCTGTTTTTTTTTTTAATGATGTTTCCACTGGATATATGGTATCATCAGATTATGATATTTCTCTCATTCACACTGAGTCTTGGTGATTATCGATGCCGAGAGTGTTGGAAAGATTTTTCAAATACGAAGGAATTGTTATTGGCAATGGATGTAAAAAAAAAAATATGATTTCGTTGACCTGTGTGAGGTGAAGGAAAAAAATGATTTCGTTGACCTGTGTGAGGTGAAGGAAAAAAATGACGAAATAGCTAAGCAATCAGAAATCAGACAAATGGGAACTTTCCTACATCTGAATGCATTGTGGAGAGAGACTAAACACATCTTCTTCCACACACACCCTCCCCTTCTTCTTGATGTAACATTTTAAATTATACTCAAGATACAGTTTGTCATCACACACATTTTTGATTATTTTCTCTGACTGCCGCAACTCAATCAGCTCAACCTATTGCCACATGCAGACTTCTCAAATACAGTAGGCATAAGCCTGCACGCTCCCAGGAGAAGTATTTTGAATGATTTATTTAGATATTATTTAACTTTTGGCGGTAACAGAAATTTACTTTAGGGCAATCCAGCATCCTAACAGTGCACTGTGCACCTGCCAACTTTCAGTTTTTCCACCATTAATTTTTCCACATAGGTTTTTTTTTTAGAAACACTTAAAATAAAGGCTGTGTTTCGTGTAGGCTTCCCCCGACCTAAAAACCATGTAAATCTCTCTCGGACAAGGTGACTTTTATCAATATAATAGTAATTAGAAGATGTTGCATAATCCAGGTGAGGAAAGCTCTTAGAGACTTACCCAGAAAGACTCTCAGCTGTAATCACTGCCAAAGGTGCTTCCACTAAATATTGACTCAGTGGTGTGAATATTAATGTAAATTACATATTTCTGTATTACAGTTTCAACAAATTTGCAAGAATTCTAAAAACATGTTTTCACTTTGTCATTATGGGGTATTGTGTGTGGATTGATGAGTAAAAAATATGTATTTTATCCATTTTAGAAGAAGGCTGTAACGTAAAAATGTGGAACAAGTGAAGGGGTCTGAATACTTTCCAAATGCATTGTATGCAAAGGCTGTAAAACATATTGGTGGAACTACTGTCAGATTGATGGAGTTACCATGGCTACTCCCGTAGTAAGAGGACCTACTTTCAGACTGATGGAGTTACCATGGCTACTCCCGTAGTAAGAGGACCTACTGTCAGATTGATGGAGTTACCATGGCTACTCCAGTAGTAAGAGGACCTACTTTCAGACTGATGGAGTTACCATGGCTACTCCCATAGTAAGAGGACCTACTTTCAGACTGATGGAGTTACCATGGTTACTCCCGTAGTAAGAGGACCTACTTTCAGACTGATGGAGTTACCATGGCTACTCCCGTAGTAAGAGGACCTACTTTCAGACTGATGGAGTTACCATGGCTACTCCCGTAGTAAGAGGACCTACAGTCAGATTGATGGAGTTACCATGGCTACTCCAGTAGTAAGAAGACCTACTTTCAGACTGATGGAGTTACCATGGCTACTCCCATAGTAAGAGGACCTACTTTCAGACTGATGGAGTTACCATGGTTACTCCCGTAGTAAGAGGACCTACTTTCAGACTGATGGAGTTACCATGGCTACTCCCGTAGTAAGAGGACCTACTTTCAGACTGATGGAGTTACCATGGCTACTCCAGTAGTAAGTGGACCTACTGTCAGATTGATGGAGTTACCATGGCTACTCCCGTAGTAAGAGGACCTACTGTCAGACTGATGGAGTTACCATGGCTACTCCCGTAGTAAGTGGACCTACTGTCAGATTGATGGAGTTACCATGGCTACTCCCGTAGTAAGAGGACCTACTGTCAGACTGATGGAGTTACCATGGCTACTCCCGTAGTAAGAGGACCTACTTTCAGACTGATGGAGTTACCATGGCTACTCCAGTAGTAAGAGGACCTACTTTCAGACTGATGGAGTTACCATGGCTACTCCCGTAGTAAGAGGACCTACTTTCAGACTGATGGAGTTACCATGGCTACTCCAGTAGTAAGTGGACCTACTGTCAGACTGATGGAGTTACCATGGCTACTCCCGTAGTAAGAGGACCTACTGTCAGACTGATGGAGTTACCATGGCTACTCCCGTAGTAAGTGGACCTACTGTCTGATGTAGTTACCATGGCTACTCCCGTAGTAAGAGGACCTACTGTCAGACTGATGGAGTTACCATGGCTACTCCCGTAGTAAGAGGACCTACTTTCAGACTGATGGAGTTACCATGGCTACTCCAGTAGTAAGAGGACCTACTTTCAGACTGATGGAGTTACCATGGCTACTCCCGTAGTAAGAGGACCTACTTTCAGACTGATGGAGTTACCATGGCTACTCCAGTAGTAAGTGGACCTACTGTCAGACTGATGGAGTTACCATGGCTACTCCCGTAGTAAGAGGACCTACTGTCAGACTGATGGAGTTACCATGGCTACTCCCGTAGTAAGTGGACCTACTGTCAGACTGATGGAGTTACCATGGCTACTCCAGTAGTAAGAGGACCTACTGTCAGACTGATGGAGTTACCATGGCTACTCCCGTAGTAAGAGGACCTACTGTCAGACTGATGGCGTTACCATGGCTACTCCCGTAGTAAGAGGACCTACTGTCAGACTGATGGCGTTACCATGGCTACTCCCGTAGTAAGAGGACCTACTGTCAGACTGATGGAGTTACCATGGCTACTGCCGTAGCAAGAGGTCCTACTGTCAGACTGATGGAGTTACCATGGCTACTCCAGTAGTAAGAGGACCTACTGTCAGACTGATAGAGTTACTATGGCTACTCCAGTAGTAAGAGGACCTACTGTCAGACCGATGGAGTTACCATGGCTAATGCCGTAGTAAGAGGACCTACTGTCAGACTGATGGAGTTACCATGGCTACTCCCGTAGTAAGAGGACCTACTGTCAGACTGATGGAGTTACCATGGCTACTCCTGTAACAAGTGGACCTACTTTCAGAACTGGTGCTTCTACTAGTTCAGAAATCTGTTCAGAATTCTTGCTGCCATTATAATCTGTTCAGAAATCTTGCTTCCATTATTTGCTGTGTCAATGGACACTTTGACAGTAAATACAATTTACTTCATAGCTTTCATTGGAAAGCAGAAATGCCAGGTTGAAGATTATTGTGGATACGGAAAGTTATTAGGTGTAACAGATGTTACTGTCGACATGATTTTTGAAATGCTGTATAATCTTAAGGATGGATTGTCTCAGCATGATAGACATAAAGTTTGAAGGGAGGGGGATGGGTTTGCCAGGGTTTTGGGGAAGGTTGGTCAAAGTAAGTCAGGATTTATTTGTTTATTCATTTATTAGTACAGAATTAGGCTAACCCATTAATCGCACACTCAAGCGCACTCCAGCACACTCCAGAACACTCCAACAACCTCCAACAACCTCCAACACACTCCAACACACCCTAGCACACTCCAGCACACTCTATGCCATTGCAGCACACTGCAGCACACTCCATCACACTCCAGCACACTCCAGCACACTCCAGCACACTCCTGGACACTCCTGGACACTCCAGCACACTCCAGCACACTCCTGGACACTCCAGGACACTCCAGCACACTCCAGCACACTCTAGCACACACCAGGACACTCCAGCACACTCCAGCACACTCCAGGACACTCCAGCACACTCCAGCACACTCCTGGACACTCCTGGACACTCCTGGACACTCCAGAACACTCCAGCACACTCCTGGACACTCCAGGACACTCCAGCACACTCCAGGACACTCCAGGACACTCCAGGACACTCCAGCACACTCCAGGACACTCCAGCACACTCCTGGACACTCCTGGACACTCCTGGACACTCCAGGACATTCCAGCACACTCCTGGACACTCCAGGACACTCCAGGACACTGCAGCACACTCTAGCACACACCAGGACACTCCAGGACACTCCAGGACACTCCAGCACACTCCAGCACACTCCAGGACACTCCAGCACACTCCAGGACACTCCAGGACACTCCAGGACACTCCAGGACACTCCAGCACACTCCAGGACACTCCAGCACACTCAAGCGCACTCCAGCACACTCCAGAACACTCCAACAACTTCCAACACACTCCAACACACCCTAGCACACTCCAGCACACTCTATGCCATTGCAGCACACTGCAGCACACTGCAGCACACTCCATCACACTCCAGCACACTCCAGGACACTCCAGCACACTCCTGGACACTCCAGGACACTCCAGGACACTCCAGCACACTCTAGCACACACCAGGACACTCCAACACACCCTAGCACACTCCAGCGCACTCCAACACACCCTAGCACTCTCCAGCGCACTCTAGCACACTCCAGGACACTCCAGGACACTCCAGGACACTCCAGCACACTCCAACCTCCAACACACTCCAATAATCTCAGCATTGCTCTCACCAACTTTATGTAGCCTTAGTAGTAGACTATAGACAAGAGAACACTATATAGTATGCTATACAAGACAAGAACAGTATTGTAGCCTATAGTCCAGTGGTTCTCAAACCTCTCTTCAGGGACCCCCCTGACGTTTCACAGTTTTGTGGTAGCCCTGAACTAGCACACCTGATAATTAGTTGACTAATTGAATCAGGTGTGCTAGCTCTGGAATAGTTCAAATTCATGGAACGGCAGGGGGTCCCCGAGGAGAGGTTTGAGAACCACTGGACTATAGGCTACAATACTGTTCAATACTGTTCTCTCTGACCATTATGTGGTCAGAGAGGTTCAGGCTAGCCTAGCATAGCATGCTAATTTGAAATATTAGGCCTTCATTTTCTGCTCAGGTTGTCAGCTAAATATAGCTTCCTAGCTTGGCTAGCCACCAAATATCCTCACCTAACTGCCTCTGGCCCCTCTGGTCCCTCCAAAGCCATCTTTAATTAGTCCTATGCTTTCATTTGTTTCCTTCCAAGGCCCATTTTGCTGCTCCACCATCCATCAGAAAATAGGAAAGAAAAATATGAGGTGTTTGGGGACGGCATGGCATTCAAAGCAAGGTGACTCACTACCGGACGTGAACACAAGGTAAGAATGAATTAATTGTCCATAGTGCCATGGCCATCACCAGCTGGCTGGGACAGTCTGAGCACTCCCAGTTAGGGAGTCCACAGAGAGGCCTTCATGGCACAGCTGAGTTTGTCTTGTAAAAGTGCAGCTGTCCAGAACATGACGGCTACAGCATTAGCAGGGCCATTAAGAGGTGTAGAACATTTCCAGGGAAACGATTTGAAAAATGACAACTCCTGGCTACAGTGAGGTATTAATTATACTCGGCACCCCATGGCAAATAGCGCTTTCTAAAACGGTTGGGAGGACAAAGGGCTGCCTTGTTTTCTGTGCTCTCGCTCTCGTGCTCATTCGCTCTCCGATCGAGCATTTAATATGCAGGAATGAAAAAAAGTTACATGTGCTTGGACAGGTAACACAATCCTTCGTAACCATGTGACAAAGCCACTTTGTCACTCAGAGCAAGGGTTGGTGAACCTCTGGGTAAGGTGGGTTTGACTCTGAAACAGGTATGCTGTTAGAGACGGTGCTCTTTGATGTGGAAGCAAAGCCTCATATATTTTCTTGTTTGAAACAAAAGAGAAATGTTGGTAACAAAGGACCACTTCATTGTTAGTGTGGACCGTAGATATCCTATAATTATTTGATTTGATATATAATTATATGGTGGGAAGCTGCAAGTTGCTTCTCTACTTTCTTTATATTTATAAATAACAGACATTTCAAAAATATCTGCCCTTATTATATGAAACATCCATCTCAATTTGTAACTGAACATAAAAGAGTGGTAACATAAACCTCAGTAACCAAGTGTTTTATTACATTTTTTATTTAACCTTTATTTAACCAGGAAGATCCCATTGAGACCCAGAGTCTCTTTTTTAAGGGAGACCTGGACAAGAAGTCAGCAACAATCAATACATTACAGATTTAAAACATACAACAATGCAATACAATAACATGATCCAGCCTAAAAAAAGTATTTACACTCTTCTGTAACAGAGTCTCCCATCAATATTTTAAATTCATTCAGTGGCACTAACATATCTAGATGAAGCATGGATTGTAGACTATTCCATACTTCTGATGCACAAGACGAGAAGGCAGTCTTGCCTAATACTGTGAATGTCCTGGGGACTTTAAGTAGCAACCACCTAGCAGACCAGGTATGGTAACTGCTGGTGGTGAAGGAGACCAGACTACAGAGGTAAAGAGGGAGTTTACCCAAAAGGAATTTGTAGATGAACGCATAGTTGTAACATTACAAAACGTACTGGTAACATAAACCTCAGTAACCAAGCTGTAACATACTATAAAGGACTGGTAACATAAACCTCAGTAACCAAGCTGTAACATACTATAAAGGACTGGTAACATAAACCTCAGTAACCAAGCTGTAACATACTATAAAGGACTGGTAACATAAACCTCAGTAACCAAGCTGTAACATACTATAAAGGACTGGTAACATAAACCTCAGTAACCAAGCTGTAACATACTATAAAGGACTGGTAACATAAACCTCAGTAACCAAGCTGTAACATACTATAAAGGACTGGTAACATAATCCTCAGTAACCAAGCTGTAACATACTATAAAGGACTGGTAACATAAACCTCAGTAACCAAGCTGTAACATACTATAAAGGACTGGTAACATAAACCTCAGTAACCAAGCTGTAACATACTATAAAGGACTGGTAACATAAACCTCAGTAACCAAGCTGTAACATACTACAAAGGACTGGCAACATAAACCTCAGTAACCAAGCTGTAACATACTATAAAGGACTGGTAACATAAACCTCAGTAACCAAGCTGTAACATACTATAAAGGACTGGTAACATAAACCTCAGTAACCAAGCTGTAACATACTATAAAGGACTGGTAACATAAACCTCAGTAACCAAGCTGTAACATACTATAAAGGACTGGTAACATAAACCTCAGTAACCATGCTGTAACATACTATAAAGGGCTGGTAACATAAACCTCAGTAACCAAGCTGTAACATACTATAAAGGGCTGGTAACATAAACCTCAGTAACCACGCTGTAACATATTATAAAGGACTGGTAACATAAACCTCAGTAACCAAGCTGTAACATACTATAAAGGGCTGGTAACATAAACCTCAGTAACCAAGCTGTAACATACTATAAAGGACTGGTAACATAAACCTCAGTAACCAAGCTGTAACATACTATAAAGGACTGGTAACATAAACCTCAGTAACCACGCTGTAACATACTATAAAGGGCTGGTAACATAAACCTCAGTAACCAAGCTGTAACATACTATAAAGGACTGGTAACATAAACCTCAGTAACCAAGCTGTAACATACTATAAAGGGCTGGTAACATAAACCTCAGTAACCACGCTGTAACATATTATAAAGGACTGGTAACATAAACCTCAGTAACCACGCTGTAACATACTATAAAGGGCTGATAACATAAACCTCAGTAACCAAGCTGTAACATACTATAAAGGGCTGGTAACATAAACCTCAGTAACCACGCTGTAACATATTATAAAGGACTGGTAACATAAACCTCAGTAACCAAGCTGTAACATACTATAAAGGGCTGGTAACATAAACCTCAGTAACCAAGCTGTAACATACTATAAAGGACTGGTAACATAAACCTCAGTAACCAAGCTGTAACATACTATAAAGGACTGGTAACGTAAACCTCAGTAACCACGCTGTAACATACTATAAAGGGCTGGTAACATAAACCTCAGTAACCAAGCTGTAACATACTATAAAGGACTGGTAACATAAACCTCAGTAACCAAGCTGTAACATAATATAAACGGCTGGTAACATAAACCTCAGTAACCACGCTGTAACATATTATAAAGGACTGGTAACATAAACCTCAGTAACCAAGCTGTAACATACTATAAAGGACTGGTAACATAAACCTCAGTAAGAAAAAAGGCAGCCTGACATACTGCTGTTAAATATATACTATCCCATTTCCAATGTGTCATCAGTCTGGCAGCTATTGATCCTGTTGAGGCCGTTAATTATCCTCACCTTATTTGCTGTTACAGTGTATGTAAGGAAAGCTGCAATACCAAAATAAAAAGGTGCCTGTCTCATTTAATTGCCAAACGGTTCAGTTGTGCCAGTCGTAAAATTGACTTAGTGCTTCGCTGTGAAAGATGAGCCATTGTATTATACATTTGCACCGTGAAGCTGTTGCTAGAGTTCTGTGGGGAGCTGTAAGAGGCAGTAAAGGTCAGGCGTGGGCTAACCCAGTAGTAGCCATGTGTGGGGGAAGGGTGGAGACAGACCCAGGGCAATGCTTTTTTTCCCCTGTCACGGATTGAACTGGTAGTCAGTTTACATAGTGGTTGTTTTAATCCCTTCATAGCTAGTAGCTGCTGCTTATTTTTTCAAAGCTGTTTGGTAATGACGAAAATCTGCTCATTCTTTTAACTGGGGAATTAATTTGCAGTGTTTCCATTATATCAGTCGTGGGTTATCTAATCTGACTAGGCACCTTCCTAATTAAAATCACAGGTTGTGTAGTGCATATAGGTTCCCCAGTGACTACACCCAATAATTGGTTATAGTCTAAACTGTGTTCAGGACTTGTTTACTGTGAACCTGGTGAGAATGGACAGCTATATGTTTAGACATGTATACAGTATATGGATATACAGCTGAAGTCGGAAGTTTACATACACCTTAGCCAAATACATTTAAACTAACTTTTTCACAATTCCTGACATTTAATCTTAGTAAAAATTCCCTGCCTTAGGTCAGTTAGGATCGCCACTTTATTTTAAGAATGTAAAAAGTCTGAATAATAGTAGAGCGAATTATTTATTTCAGCTTTTATTTCTTTCATCACATTCCCAGTGGGTCAGTAGTTTACATACTAAATTAGTATTTGATAGCATTGCCTTTAAATTGTTTAACTTGGGTCAAACGTTTCGGGTAGCCTTCCACAAGCTTCCCACAATAAGTTGGGTGAATTTTGGCCCATTCCTCCTGACAGAGCTGGTGTAACTGAGTCAGGTTTGTAGGCCTCCTTGCTCGTACACTCTTTTTCAGTTCTGCCCACAAATGTCCACAACTTTGGAAGTGTGCTTGGGGTCATTGTCCATTTGGAAGACCATTTGTGACCAAGGTTTATCTACAAAATGTTCATTTTTCATGATGCCATCTATTTCGTGAAGTGCACCAGTCCCTCCTGTAGCAAAGCACCCCCACAACATGATGCTGTCACCCCCGTGCTTCAAGGTTGGGATGGTGTTCTTCGGCTTGCAAGCCTCCCCCTTTTTCCTCCAAACATAACGATGGTCATTATGGCCAAACAGTTCTATTTTTGTTTCATCAGACCAGAGGACATTTCTCCAAAAAGTACGATCTTTGTCCCCATGTGCAGTTGCAAACCGTAGTCTGCGTTGTTTATGGCAGTTTTGGAGCAGTGGCTTCTTCCTTGCTGAGCGGCCTTTCAGGTTATGTCGATATAGGACTCGTTTTACTGTGGATATAGATACTTTTGTACCTGTTTCCTCCAGCATCTTCACAAGGTCCTTTGCTGTTGTTCTGGGAGTGATTTTCACTTTTCGCACCAAAGTATGTTAATCTCTAGGAGACAGAACGCGTCTCCTTCCAGAGCGGTATGGTGGTCCCATGGTGTTTATACTTGCGTACTATTGCTTGTACAGATGAACATGGTACCTTCAGGCGTTTGGAAATTGCTCCCAATGATGAACCAGACTTGTGGAAGTCTACAATTTTTTTCTGAGGTCTTGGCTGATTTCTTTTGATTTTCCCATGATGTCAAGCAAAGAGGCACTGAGTTTGAAGGTAGGTCTTGAAATACATCCACAGGTACACCTCCAATTGACTCAAATGATGTCAATTAGCCTATCAGAAGCTTCTAAAGCCATGACCTAATTTTCTTGAATTTCCCAAGCTGTTTAAAGGCACAGTCAACTTAGTGCATGTAAACTTCTGACCCACTGGAATTGGGATACAGTGAGTTATTTGTGAAATAATCTGTCTGTAAACAATTGTTGGAAAAATGAGTTGTGTCATGCACAAAGTAGATGTCCTAACCGACTTGCCAAAACTATTTGTGGAGTGGTTGAAAAACGAGTTTTAATGACTCCAACCTAACTGTATGTAAACTTCTGACTTCAACTGTATATACTCAATAGACTTTCAGATAAATATATTCTATACAATTCTGTTAACAAAGAAAATTCTTGGCAAATAAGTTATTGAGCAAGACTCGAAAATCAGAATCTGTCAAGAAGAGGAGGACATAATGCATTTGTATTGGTACTGTTCGACAGTGTGCTTATTTTAGCTACTGGTTCAAGGCTGGCTTTCCCATTACGCCATCAAACTACATATTAATCCTCAGATTATCATCTTGGACGACCTCAAAGTCCGTAGTCCTTCAATTAACAGCACAATACTTCTGATAGGCAAAATATCTATATTCAAAACATGAAATCGGATATCTCTAACACCCAAACTTCTTAACAATTTGTTAGACACAGATTCATCCTTGAAAGTACAAATGCTATTATGAATCAGAAAAATAAATTAAAGAAAGTGGGAGACGCTAAGGAAGGGAAGGTGTTGGGAAACTTTTTTAGGCATATTTCTTTGACTAATTTGCCTAGATTTCCATTTAACAATATTAATTAAAGCAAATAAATGTTTTTATGAGGGCAAAATGTTCCATATGCCATGGAATGTAAGCTAACAACGTTTTGTCCTTATTTATTTTTGTATTAGGTTACACCATGGCATTGCTTATAATTGTCTTGTCCAAATGTGTTGTATCGTGTGTGTGTCATGAGTATTGTCATGATCATTGTCCTCAGTTCCTATTGTTGTCTTGTCAAAAAAATATATATCATAAAGGAAACGTATTTTCCTGTGTTTCATATATTTTTCCACACTAAGGTTGGAATAACATGGTGAACATGATAATGGTCTTTTAGCATAAGAACAGTTTGAAAGTTTAGCCTGTATTGGTGGGATGGAGTTTTGTCCTGCTTGGTGACATTACCAGGCTGTAAATTAGTTAATAGACCAATAAGAAAGAGTTCCAAACCTCTCTGCCAATTACAGCTAATTTTCAGTTTTCCCCTACCCACTCATACCACTCCCAGAGAGTCCTAGCAAAATTCTTGCTTAAGAAATTTCTCTTTGCTAAGAAGATATTTTTGTTTATTTTTTCCCCTTATAAATTTAAAACAATCACAGTAAGATACTTAATTGTTACAGAGAAATTATTTGATATTGAGATAAAATAAACGGATGAAAAATTACTGCATCGACAGGACAGTAGTGGAGAAGGCGGAAAATGTTAAGTTCCTCGTCGTACACATCATGGACAAACTGAAATGGTCCACCCACACAGATAGCGTGGTGAAGAAGGCACAATAGCGCCTCTACAACCTCAGGAGGCTGAAGAAATGTGGCTTGTCACCTAAAACACTTACAAACCTTTACAGGTGCACAATCGAGAGCATCCTGTCGGGCTGTATCACCGCCTGGTACGGCAGCTGCTCCGCCCACAACCGCAATGCTCTCCAGAGGGTGGTACGGTCTGCACAACGCATCACCAGGGGCAAACTACCTGCCCTCCAGGACACCTACAGCACCCAATGTCACAGGAAGGCCAAAAAGATCATCAAGGACATCAACCACCTGAGCCACTGCCTGTTCACCCCGTTATCATCCAGAAGGCGAGGTCAGTACAGGTTCATTAAAGCGGGGACTGAGAGACTGAAGAACAACTTCTATCTCAAGGCCATTAGACTGTTAAACAGCCATCACTAACATAGAGTGGCTTCTGCCAACATACTGACTCATCTCTTGCCACTTTAATAAATGTAATAAATGGATTTAATAAAGGTATCACTAGTCACTTTAAATAATGCCACTTTAATATTGTCTACATATCCTACATTACTCATCTCATATGTATATACAGTACTCTATACCATCTACTGCATCTTGCCTATGCCGCACGGCCATCGCTCATCCATATATTTTCACTGACTTTTTTACTGTTGTTTTTGTTTCTTATCTATTGTTCACCTAATAATTAAAAATTGCACTGTTGGTTAGAGCCTGTAACTAAGAATATCACTGTAGGGCCTAAACCTGTTGTACTCGGTGCACGTGACAAACAAACTTTGATTTGATTATTTATGTGTATATATTCTCATTCATCCCTTTACATTTGTGTGTATTTGTGTGGATAAGGTAGTCGTTGTGAATTTGTTAGATTACTTGTTAGATATTAATGCACTGTCGGAACTAGAAGCACAAGCATTTCGCTACACTATGCTACACTATGCTAACGCTACACTATGCACTATGCTACGCTACACTATGCTAACCATGTGTATGTGACCAATAACATTTGATTTGATTTGATAAGCAGCTCTTCCCCCCCTCTTATCCCATTGTCCTAGGCCTGCTCCATCCACCCTGAGCCATACAAGTTAATCAGCACTCACTACCACTTACACTTTACTCTAGTCCTCCCATCCCTCTCTCTCTCTCTCTCTGATATGATAATATGTGTGAACTGAAATGTTTTTTCTCCCGAAGGGGGCTTTGAACTGTTTGATTTGCATACTCTAGAGAAAATTATATTAGATGGGCATATTGATTTTTACTTGTCTAGTTAAATAAAGGTTACAAAAACAACAACAAAAAAAAAAAAATATATATACATATATATAATAAATGTTATTTAATTTTATAGCACTGTTAATAACGGTATCATAAATGCGTCATCACTTTATGATCTGTTCAGAATGGGGTTGATGGCTGTATTAGCAAGGGGCTTGTCTTGTACTGCGATGGGAAGGGTATAACGTAAGTCAGATGATGGTGAAGAGTTTCAATGATTTGATTTGATTTCATAGGATATTGAGTCTCAAATGTACAGAAAACTATAATGTGGTCTGGCAATAGAATATCATATGCACTTTGGTACAATAACCAGTACTATAACCTGAACTGATGAAAGAGGCTTATAGCCTACTTTAAAATCCCAAAGCCAGCTCCATCAGTATTATATATAAGATGTATATTTCTCTTAAATAGCCCTTTGTGAGGTGTATTGTTAAGTTTCTCCATTACATTGTGTGGGGTGTTTCATAAGAGGCTTTGCTTTCATTTACCTCACAACTTTCAGAGAATTACAAGTCTTAAATAGCGACCTGCATGCTTTAAACAGATACAGTAACTCAAATCGGAATCATGTGTACTGTAAAGGTATTTGTGTGTTTTTATGTAATGAAGAATGTAATCTGTATATAGGGAGGTATATACTATGTGCTTCCCTTCCACAACTCTGAAACGCAACACAGTCTCATGGACTATATTATGTACCATTTCAACGTCTGTGCAAAATAGTTGTATATTAAAAATGTATTTCTGCAGTAAAACGTTGCATCAGTCACGGCATAATATAATTAACCCAAGTAGTTCATTGTGAGGATGGAAATGGGGATTCTACACAGGACAAACGATATATCCACTTCTGCCTCCAGCTGAATTCAGATCTTTACAAATGGATTCCTAGAGAGTGCAATTTATCTAAATGAGCAAAGAGCATGATACCAGATCTGCATTATTCTCTATTTTATGCGGCGTTATTGAGCAGGAGGATATCTCTTTAGTGGCCTCATGGGTGGAATGTTATTTATATTTATTTATATTTTTTCATAATTTCATACTTCATAAACATTATTTCAAAAAGCCTTTAGAAAATCCGGTGTTTCTATGTCAAAATTTGTGTTTTTGTTCTATTTCAGTCTTCTGTGATGTATATAAAGTGTAATATTGGGATGCAAACTAAAAATGTAATACATTTAAACCCTATATCTGACATGGTGCAGGTGTCTTTTTTCTTTGTTTAATTAAGCCCATAACCATGTGATTTGTTTAACAGCGAGAAACACTCTGTGTGCCCATGATTTAACCCACTGCAGTAAATAAAACTCAGCACATGAGTGGTCTGGGTGGGCTTGAAAGGGAAGAGGGCTTGAGTACATTCCTCAATCCCCTCTCTATCTTCTCTTACCCTCTGTTTTCTCTCCTTCCCCACGATAACACAAAGCATAATGAGCAATGTACTTTCTTGCGTACGCCAGCCACCCTCCCTCTGTCCATCCCCCCCAATCCCTCCCCCATCGTCCTATACATCACTGGTGGCCCAGCTCAGCTATGGGTTTGGTCCTGGGTTGGAGAGAAGGGAGTAGTAGAGAACTCTGGGGTAGATTGGCGGTGGCTGAAGCGGAGTGTCTGAAGTTGATTAATGGTCCTGTGAGGTTGAGAAACTCCAGGATCAAGCTGCAGGGTCCATCACAGTGGCATGTGACGCTGATTGGCTTTGTCCTGTGCAGGCGCAGCAGAGGAGCGGACATGAAGATTAAGTGACGCTGTCGTGTCAGGGAGCAGTGCACTGCATCATCCCGGCCGGGAGACAGCTGCGCTGGTTAATCCTTCATCACCGGGGGGAGTGCTGCCTGCCAGGGAGAGCACAGATATACAGCCAAAGATAACCCTCCATAACTTCTCCTAAAGATCAGGAAACTTTGAGTTCCATCATGTTGTGATACATCCATCTGGTGCCTCCAGTCCTCACTTAAAAATTAGCAATGAGATAGAGATGTGAAGACAGAAATATAGAACAAACTATCAAATTAAATCCAGATGAGAGAGAAGAAAGGAGTGGAAGAGTAGAGAGGGGGTAATTAATGTACTCAATAAATAAAATCCAGATGGGATGAATGTTAGTGTAAATCAAAGATTAGAAGTAATCCCAGTGCATCTAACACAGAGTAAGTAGTCTACTGTACGGTTCATCACCTCTCCTAAAACGGAAACGAGGAAACGAAGGTAAACAGAAATCCCCTATATGGACCCATGTTATTTCTCTCATGTGACTGCATGGCTAACTAACAGACAGGTGTTTACTTCATCACACATTCTGTCTGCTTCCCAAATGGCACCTTGTTCCTTTCATGGGCTCCGGTAAAAAGTAGTGCACTATATAGGGAATAGGATGCCATTTGGGACCTAGTTACATTCTGCGTTCTGGGCTGGGAATTTCCCATAACATCAGATGGAAAAAAAATTGAGTTAAAAAGAGGATGTGAAAAAAACAAGACCACTACCACAAGTGGCAGAGCTAAAGTAGTCTATTTATGTGTATATAACACTTGGCGTCAGCATATTTTATACTGCTGGGCTTTGCATGTTTGTAGTTGGTTTGATGCCGCTGTCTAAAGGTGATGGATGAGCGCCATCATGTAAAGAGTAAAAGGAACAGGCCTCTGTACTCAGAGAATGCATCCCAAATGGCACCCTATTCCCTATTTAGTGCACTACTTTTGACTAGAGCACTATGATCATTAACATTTAGGACACACATGAGAGAGCAGAGAACAGCAGATATGCTGCATAGCTGCCCCCTTAGTCCAAACCCAAACACTCATTCACACTGGCCTCTTTTCATCCAAACACTCATTCACACTGGCCTCTTTTCACCCAAACACTCATTCACACTGGCCTCTTTTCACCCAAACACTCATTCACACTGGCCTCTTTTCACCCAAACACTCATTCACACTGTTATCTTTTCATCCAAACACTCATTCACACTGGCCTCTCTTTTCATCCAAACACTCATTCACACTGGCCTCTTTTCACCCAAACACTCATTCACACTGGCCTCTTTTCACCCAAACACTCATTCACACTGGCCTCTTTTCACCCAAACACTCATTCACACTGGCCTCTTTTCACCCAAACACTCATTCACACTGGCCTCTTGTCACCCAAACACTCATTCACACTGGCCTCTTTTCACCCAAACACTCATCCACACTGGCCTCTTTTCACCCAAACACTCATTCACACTGGCCTCTTTTCACCCAAACACTCATTCACACTGGCCTTTTTTCACCCAAACACTCATTCACACTGGCCTCTTTTCACCCAAACACTCATTCACACTGTTCTCTTTTCACCCAAACACTCATTCACACTGGCCTCTTTTCACCCAAACACTCATTCACACTGGTATCTTTTCATCCAAACACTCATTCACACTGGCCTTTCTTTTCATCCAAACACTCATTCACACTGGCCTCTTTTCATCCAAACACTCATTCACACTGGCCTCTTTTCACCCAAACACTCATTCACACTGGCCACTTTTCACCCAAACACTCATTCACACTGGCCTCTTTTCACCCAAACACTCATTTACACTGGCCACTTTTCACCCAAACACTCATTCACACTGGCCTCTTTTCACCCAAACACTCATTCACACTGGCCTCTTTTCACCCAAACACTCATTCACACTGGTCTCTTTTCATCCAAACACTCATTCACACTGGCCTCTTTTCACCCAAACACTCATTCACACTGGCCTCTTTTCATCCAAACACTCATTAACAATGGCCTCTTTCAATTCAAAGCCAGGAACGTTCCAGCAGTGCATTTAAGGTTAACATATTACGACTTTGACAACTACTGTAGCCTATGGGCGGCAGGTAGTCTAGCGTTTGACCAGAAACCGAAAGGTCGCTGGTTCGAATTCCCGACACACAACAAGTAGGTCACATGGGGGAGAGGTGTAGCTTTATTAGTTTTTTTTAAGCCAGGTTTGTTTTTCACTTGCACTATATACGATGGAAGGGAATTCCATGCACTCATGGCTCTGTATAATACTGTTTCCTTGAATTTGTTCTGGGCCTGGGGACTGTGAAAAGACCCCTAATGGCATGTTTGGTGGAGTAAGTGCCAGTTCTGTGAGTAAATCGACTATGCAAACAATTTGGAATTACCAACACAATGTTTCTTATAAAAACAAGAAGTGACGCATTCAGTCATTCTTCAACTCTTAGACAAGAGAGACTGGCATGCACAGTATAAATATCAGCCCGCTGATTACAATGAAGAGCTTTGTGGAGCGTGGTGTCGAGAAAGCAGAGCATCTCTTTATGAATGCGTTCAGTTGTGCAACTGACTAGGTATCCACTTACTCTGTCCACATTAAAATGACTTCTGGGAGGAAGACACCTATTTCCCTCTGTTAGATGATATACACTGATATATAGTGCTATTTCAGCCACATGTATAAAATCGAGCAAACAGCTATGCAATCTCCATAGAAAAATATTGGCAGTAGAATGGCCTTACTGATCATCTAAGTGACCTTCAGCGTGGCACCGTCATAGGATGCCACCTTTCCAACCAGTCAGTTTGTAAAATTGCTGCCCTGCTAGAGCTGCCCCGGTCAACTGCAGGTGCTGTTATTGTGCAGTGGAAATATCTAGGAGCAACAACGGCTCAGCCGCAAAGTGGTAGGCCACACAAGCTCACAGAAAGGGACCACCAAGAACTGAATCGCGTAACGCGTAAAAATCATCTGTCCTCGGTTGCAACACTCACTACTGAGTTCCAAACTGCCTCTGAATGCAACGTCACCACAAGAACTGTTCTTCGAGTGCTTAATAACATGGGTGTCCATGGCTGAGCAGCCGCAGACGAGCCTAAGATCACCATGCGCAATGCCAAGCGCGGGCTGGAGTGGTGTAAACCTCACCGTCATTGGACTCTGGAGCAGTGGAAACACGTTCTCTGGAGTGATGAATCACGCTTCACCATCTGGTAGTGCAACGGACAAATTTGGGTTTGGAGGATGCTGGGAGAACGCTACCTGCCCCAATGCATAGTGCCAACTGTAAAGTTTGGTGGAGGAATAATGATCTGGGGCTGTTCTTCAGGGTTCGGGCCCCTTAGTTCCAGTGAAATGAAATCTTAACGCTACAGCATTCAATGACATTCTAGACGATTCTGTGATTCCAACTTTGTGGCAACAGTTTGGGGAAGAAGACCTAAGGGTCGACACGTTGATATAAATAAATATCACCTGGGAGCATGAGCAGCAGTGAACAGCATTTTTCTTTCTGTTTCCATGAGTTTTCCTACAACTTCAGAACCTGCGGAAAGTACTTGGATGTGCATATGTTCTTCAGCTTTTGTAACAGTTTGGTGAAGGCCATTTCCTGCTTCAGCATGACAATGCCCCCGTGCACAAAACGAGATCCATACAGAAATGGTTTGTCGAGATCAGTGTTGAAGAACTTGACTGGCCTGCACGGAGCCATGACCTCAACCCCATCGAACACCTTTGGGATGAATTGGAAGCCAGGCCTAATCGCCCAACATCAGTGCCCAACCTCACTACTGATCTTGTGGCTGAATGGAATCAAGTCCCATCAGCAATGTTCCACCATCTAGTGGAACGCCTTCCCAGAATAGTGGTGGCTGTTATAGCAGCAAAGGGGGGACCAACTCCATACTAATGACCATGATTTTGGAATGAGATGTTGGAACGGGTGTCCACATACTTTTGCTAATGTAGTGCATTTAGTATCGCTGCCGAAGCATATTGTGTTACATTTCATAATTTGTTTTTACTTTTGTTGATTTGGTAAATAGTTTCTTAACTCTTTCTTGAACTGCACTGTTGGTTAAGGGCTTGCAAGTAAGAATTTGTTCATTGTAAATAAGAATTTGTTCTTAACTGACTTGCCTAGTTAAATAAAGGTTAAATAAAATGTACAAAATGTTTACATTTTAAAAGTAAGCATTTCATGGTAAGGTCTACACTTGTTGTATTTGGCGCATGTGACAAATAAAGTTTGATTTGATTAATGTGAAAGAAACGCTATAACCACCTCCCAGCCACATCCAGCTAAATGGGTTTTTTTTTATTTTTTTTTATTTCACTTTTATTTAACCAGGTAGGCCAGTTGACAACAAGTTCTCATTTACAACTGCGACCTGGCCAAGATAAAGCAAAGCAGTGCGACAAAAACAACAACACAGAGTTACACATGGAGTAAACAAACATACAGTCAATTACAAAATAGTAATGTCTATATACAGTGTGTGCAAATGAAGTAACGAGGTAAGGCAATAAATAGGCCAATAGTGATGAAGTAATTACAATTTAGCAATTTACACTGGAGTGATATATGTGCAGATGAGGATGTGCAAGTAGAGATACTGGTGTGCAAAAGAGCAGATAAACAAAAGCAAATATGGGGATGAGGTAGGTATAGTTGGTTGGATGGGCTATTTACAGATGGGCTATGTACAGCTGCAGCGATCGGTAAGCTGCTCTGAAAGCTGACGCTTAAAGTTAGTGAGGGAGACATAAGTCTCCAACATGTACACATGTTCATGAAATACAATAGACGGCCATAACCACCCCCAGACACACACCTGGCTAACATTAGGCTATAACTAGCAATGCAAATAGCTTTCTGCGATAGCAGTAATATTACTACACAGATCATACATGTATCGTCTGCTAGTGAGCCATTAAGCTAACGTTCGCTAGCTAGCTAACAGTACGCTTGAACTTGCAATGAAAATGACTTTTTTTACAAAATTAGAAACGTATAATATCTGAAAATGTAGCTAGACTCTTACCCATATACAATAACGAATGCTACATGATAGACTGGAACCACTTTAATTAAGTAAGTCTAACGGCTGTGTCGTTTCTGTTTTGTTTGTAGCTACAGCTTGTTAGGCCCGTGGTATCAAGTCACTCCTGTTCACACTGACCGTGTGCAGAAAGTAGACCATCACAACTTTTCCCCACTGATCTTTGTCGATAGGGCTTGACTTGCTAATATCAGGGCAGCAATGTTGTTGAGAGCAGTAGCAACACTTTTGCAGTTCTCCATGGCTAACGATATATCTTTCCAAAAAGACTCGGTAGAAAGAATTATCTACACATACTGAGCAGCTCATTTTATGGACAGATGCGTGCTACATGGCATACCAATCAGAACTTATCTCTCGGTATCCATTATATCAGCCAATCATGGCTAGCAGAAAGGTTCCTCTCTTTTTCTGTGGCTTAACCAACTAGATTTATAATTTAACTATTTTATTCATATTACAGATGGCATACAAGTTAGTTATTAAGGCACTTGTTCAATGCATTTCTGGTTAAAAAAAAAAAGCATTTTGATAGAAATAAAAAAATATATGTTCATAGGCCTCTCCTGAAGTAGTGACGTGCGACACACATCTAGCTTCCTGGAACGGGTCACATTTGGGATGCAAGCCCCTAGAGGGAAGGAGGAGTGAATAGTAATGGATGGAGTTTTGTTGGAGTTGGCAAAGGGCTAAAATGCTAAAATGGATTTGACGGTGACAGAGGAGGCACAGATTGATAAATGCATTATCTTTCTGGGGACCTGTGTAAGGGGAACCAAGGCCACAGCATTTTTTATTTATTATTTAAGTATACATTTTTTTTTTGCTTGTTACTTAAAGGAGTCTACTGACCCTGAAAGAGAAGGAAGTAGGAAGAAGCTAGTCATACCATTTGATGTTCAGTACAGTGAGATGTATCTTCTGAATTGTTGGGTCATCTCAGCCCGTTGGCCTGTCAGACCTCGGGTAAATTTTACAGTGCATTCGGAAAATATTCAGACCCCTTGACTTTTCCCACATTTTGTTTTGTTACAGCCTTCTTCTATTATTGATTAAATTGTTTTCCCCCTCATCAATCTACACACAATACCCATAATGACAAAGCAAAAACAGTTTTTAGATTTTAAATAAATTATTCAGACCCTTTACTTGGTACTTTGTTAAAGCCCCTTTGGCAGCTATTACACCCTCAAGTCTTCTTGGGTAAGACGCAACAAGCTTGGCACACCTGTATTTGGGGAGTTTCTCCCATTCTTCTCTAGCAGATCCACTCATGCTCTGTCAGGTTGGATCGGGATCGTCACTGCATAGATATTTCCAGGTCTCTCCAGAGATGTTCGATCGGGCTCTGGCTGGGCCACTCAAAGATAATCAGAGACTTGTCTTGTCTTGGCTGTGTGCTTAGGGTTGTTTTCCTGTTGGAAGGTGAACCTTCGCCCCAGTCTGAGGTCCTGAGCGATCTGGGCCAGGTTTTCATCAATGATGTCTTTGTACTTTGCTCCATTCAACTTTCCCTCAACCCTGACTAGTTTCCCAGTCCCTGCCGCTGAAAAACATCCCCACAGCACGATGCTGCCACCACCATGCTTCACTGTAGGGATGGTGCCAGGTTTCCTCCAGACATGATGCTTGGCATTCAGGCCAAAGATTTAAATCTTGGTTTCATCATGCTCTGAAAGTCCTTTAGGTGCCTTTCGGCAAACTCCAAGTGGGCTGTCATGAGCCTTTTACTGAATAGTGGCTTCCATCTGTCCACTCTACCATAAAGGCCTGATTGGTGGAGTGCTGCAGAGATGGTTGTCCTTCTGGAAGGTTCTCCCATCTCCACAGAGGAACTCTGGAGCTCTGTCAGAGAGACCATCATGTTCTTGGTCACCTCCATGACCAAGGCCCTTCTCCCCTGATTGCTCAGTTTTGCTGTGCAGCCAGCTCTAGGAAGAGTGTTGGTGGTTCCAAACTTCTCCCATTTAAGAATGATGGAGGCCATTGTGTTCTTGGGGACATTCAATGCTGCAGAAATATTTTGGTACCCTTCCCCAGATCTGTGCCTCGACAATTCTGTTTCGGAGCTCTACGGACAATTCCTTCGACCTCATGGCTTGATTTTTGTTCTGACATGCACTGTCAACTGTGGGACCTTATATAGACAGGTGTGTGCCTTTCCTAATAAATTAAATACCACAGATGGACGCCAATCAAGTTGTAGAAACATCTCAAGGATGATCAACGGAAACAGGATGCACCTGAGCTCAATTTCAGGTGCATATGTAAATAAGGTATTTCTGTTTTATTGATAGTAAATGTGCAAAAATGTCTAAAAACCTGTTTCCCCTTTGTCATTATGGGGTTTTGTGATGTGATTATGGGGTATTGTGATGTCATTATGGGGTATTGTGATGTCATTATGGGCTATTGTGTATAGATAATGCTGTAACGTAACAACATGTGGAAAAAGGGAAGGGGACTGAATACTTTACGAATGTGTTTTTCTTAAGAGCAATCGTTTCAGTCCTGGGTCAGTTTCCTTGTGTCATGTGAATAGTTTCATGTTAGTTTCTTTGTGTCGTGTGGAGTTTCATGTTAGTTCCTTGTGTCATGTGAATAGTTTCATGTTAGTTTTGTTGTGTCATGTGAGTAGTTTCATGTTAGTTTTCTCGTGTCAGTTTCATTGTGTCATGTGAGTAGTTTCATATTAGTTTTGTTTTGTCATGTGAGTAGTTTCATGTTAGTTTCCTCGTGTCATGTGAGTAGTTTCATGTTAGTTTTGTTGTGTCATTTGAGTAGTTTCATGTTAGTTTTGTTTTGTCATGTGAGTAGTTTCATGTTAGTTTCCTCGTGTCATGTGAGTAGTTTCATGTTAGTTTTGTTTTGTCATGTGAGTAGTTTCATGTTAGTTTCTTCGTGCCATGTGAGTAGTTTCATGTTAGTTTCTTCATGTCATGTGAATACTTTCATGTTAGTTTTGTTTTGTCATGTGAGTAGTTTCATGTTAGTTTCTTCGTGCCATGTGAGTAGTTTCATGTTAGCTTCCTCGTGTCATGTGAGTAGTTTCATGTTAGTTTTGTTGTGTTATTTGAGTAGTTTCATGTTAGTTTTGTTTTGTCATGAGAGTAGTTTCATGTTAGTTTTGTTTTGTCATGTGAGTAGTTTCATGTTAGTTTTGTTGTGTCATTTGAGTAGTTTCATGTTAGTTTTGTTTTGTCATGTGAGTAGTTTCATGTTAGTTTCCTCATGTCATGTGAGTAGTTTCATGTTAGTTTTGTTTTGTCATGTGAGTAGTTTCATATTAGTTTTGTTTTGTCATGTGAGTAGTTTCATGTTAGTTTCCTCGTGTCATGTGAGTAGTTTCATGTTAGTTTTGTTGTGTCATTTGAGTAGTTTCATGTTAGTTTTGTTTTGTCATGTGAGTAGTTTCATGTTAGTTTCCTCGTGTCATGTGAGTAGTTTCATGTTAGTTTTGTTTTGTCATGTGAGTAGTTTCATGTTAGTTTCTTCGTGCCATGTGAGTAGTTTCATGTTAGTTTCTTCATGTCATGTGAATACTTTCATGTTAGTTTTGTTTTGTCATGTGAGTAGTTTCATGTTAGTTTCTTCGTGCCATGTGAGTAGTTTCATGTTAGCTTCCTCGTGTCATGTGAGTAGTTTCATGTTAGTTTTGTTGTGTTATTTGAGTAGTTTCATGTTAGTTTTGTTTTGTCATGAGAGTAGTTTCATGTTAGTTTTGTTTTGTCATGTGAGTAGTTTCATGTTAGTTTTGTTGTGTCATTTGAGTAGTTTCATGTTAGTTTTGTTTTGTCATGTGAGTAGTTTCATGTTAGTTTCCTCATGTCATGTGAGTAGTTTCATGTTAGTTTTGTTTTGTCATGTGAGTAGTTTCATGTTAGTTTCCTCATGTCATTTGAGTAGTTCATGTTAGTTTTGTTTTGTCATGTGAGTAGTTTCATGTTAGTTTCTTCGTGTCATGTGAGTAGTTTCATGTTAGTTTCTTCGTGTCATGTGAGTAGTTTCATGTTAGTTTCTTCGTGTCATGTGAATACTTTCATGTTAGATTTGTTGTGTCATGTGAGTAGTTTCATGTTAGTTTTCTCGTGTCAGTTTCATTGTGTCATGTGAGTAGTTTCATATTAGTTTTGTTTTGTCATGTGAGTAGTTTCATGTTAGTTTCCTCGTGTCATGTGAGTAGTTTCATGTTAGTTTTGTTGTGTCATTTGAGTAGTTTCATGTTAGTTTTGTTTTGTCATGTGAGTAGTTTCATGTTAGTTTCCTCGTGTCATGTGAGTAGTTTCATGTTAGTTTTGTTTTGTCATGTGAGTAGTTTCATGTTAGTTTCTTCGTGCCATGTGAGTAGTTTCATGTTAGTTTCTTCATGTCATGTGAATACTTTCATGTTAGTTTTGTTTTGTCATGTGAGTAGTTTCATGTTAGTTTCTTCGTGCCATGTGAGTAGTTTCATGTTAGCTTCCTCGTGTCATGTGAGTAGTTTCATGTTAGTTTTGTTGTGTTATTTGAGTAGTTTCATGTTAGTTTTGTTTTGTCATGAGAGTAGTTTCATGTTAGTTTTGTTTTGTCATGTGAGTAGTTTCATGTTAGTTTTGTTGTGTCATTTGAGTAGTTTCATGTTAGTTTCCTCATGTCATTTGAGTAGTTCATGTTAGTTTTGTTTTGTCATGTGAGTAGTTTCATGTTAGTTTCTTCGTGTCATGTGAGTAGTTTCATGTTAGTTTCTTCGTGTCATGTGAGTAGTTTCATGTTAGTTTCTTCGTGTCATGTGAATACTTTCATGTTAGATTTGTTGTGTCATTTGAGTAGTTTCATGTTAGTTTCTTCGTGTCAAGTGAATACTTTCATGTTAGTTTTGTTGTGTCATGTGAGTAGTTTCATGTTAGTTTCCTCATGTCATGTGAGTAGTTTCTTCGTGTCATGAGAGTAGTTTCATGTTAGTTTCATTGTGTCATGTGAATACTTTCATGTTAGATTTGTTGTGTCATTTGAGTAGTTTCATGTTAGTTTTGTTGTGTCAGTTTCATTGTGTCATGTGAGTAGTTTCATATTAGTTTTGTTTTGTCATGTGAGTAGTTTCATGTGTGTTTCCTCGTGTCATGTGAGTAGTTTCATGTTAGTTTTGTTGTGTCATTTGAGTAGTTTCATGTTAGTTTTGTTTTGTCATGTGAGTAGTTTCATGTTAGTTTTGTTTTGTCATGTGAGTAGTTTCATGTTAGTTTCATTGTGTCATGTGAGTAGTTTCATGTTAGTTTTGTTGTGTCATTTGAGTAGTTCATGTTAGTTTTGTTTTGTCATGTGAGTAGTTTCATGTTAGTTTCCTCATGTCATGTGTATAGTTTCAGGTTAGTTTCTTCATGTCATGTGAGTAGTTTCATGTTAGTTTCTTCGTGTCATGTGAGTAGTTTCATGTTAGTTTCTTCGTGTCATGTGAGTAGTTTCATGTTAGTTTCTTCGTGTCATGTGAATACTTTCATGTTAGTTTTGTTGTGTCATTTGAGTAGTTTCATGTTAGTTTTGTTGTGTCATGTGAGTAGTTTCATGTTAGTTTCTTCGTGTCATGTGAGTAGTTTCATGTTAGTTTCCTCGTGTGCTTTAGACTAACCTATTCTACATACAGTTGAAGTCTGAAGTTTACATACACTTAGGTTGGCGTCATTAAAACTCGTTTTTCAACCACTCCACAAATTTCTTGTTAACTAACTATAGTTTTGGCAAGTCGGTTAGGACATCTACTTTATGCATGACACAAGTATTTTTACCAACAATTATTTACAGACAGATAATTTCACTTATAATTCACTGTATCACTATTCCAGTGGGTCAGAAGGTAACATACACTAAGTTGACTGTGCCTTTAAACAGCTTGGAAAATTCCAGAAAATGTCATGGCTTTAGAAGCTTCTGATAGGCAAATTGACATCATTAGAGTCCATTGGAGGTGTAACTGTGGATGTATTTCAAGGCCTACCTTCAAACTCAGTGCCTCTTTGCTTGACATCATGGGAAAATCAAAAGAAATCAGCCAAGACCTCAGAAAAAAATTAAAATGTAGACCTCCACAAGTCTGGTTCATCATTGGGAGCAATTTCCAAACGCCTGAAGGTACCACGTTCACCTGTACAAAAAATAGTATAAACACCATGAGATGCGTTCTGTCTCCTAGAGATGAACATACTTTGGTGCGAAAAGTGCAAATCAACCCCAGAACAACAGAAAAGGACCTTGTAAAGATGCTGGAGGAAACAGGTACAAAAGTATCTATATCTACAGTAAAACGAGTCCTATATCGACATAACCTGAAAGGCCGCTCAGCAAGGAAGAAGCCACTGCTCCAAAATCGGCATAAAAAAGCCAGACTACAGTTTGCAGCTGCACATGGGGACAAAGATCGTACTTCTTGGAGAAATGTCCTCTGGTCTGATGAAACAGAAATATAACTGTTTGGCCATAATGACCATCGTTATGTTTGGAGGAAAAAGGGGGAGGCTTGCAAGCCAAAGAACACCATCCCAACCGTGAAGCACGGGGGTGGCAGCACCATGTTGTGGGGGTGCTTTGCTGCAGGAGGGACTGGTGCACTTCACAAAACAGCTGGCATCATGAGGATGGAAAATTATGTGGATATATTGAAGCAACATCTCAAGACATCAGTCAGGAAGTTAAAGCTTGGTCGCAAATGGGTCTTCCAAATGGACAATGACCCCAAGCATACTTCCAAAGTTGAGGCAAAATGGCTTAAGGACAACAAAGTCAAGGTATTGGAGTGGCCATCACAAAGCCCTGACCTCAATCGAAAAATAACATTTGTATACAGAACTGAAAAAGCATGTGCGAGTAAGGAGGCCTACAAACCTGACTCAGTTACACCAGCTCTGTCAGGAGGAATGGGCCAAAATTCACCCAAATTATTGTGGGAAGCTTGTGGAAGACTACCCGAAATGTTTGACCAAGTTAAACAATTTAAAGGCAATGCTACCAAATACTAATTTAGTATGTAAACTTCTGACCCACTGGGAATGTGATGTAAGAAATAAAAGCTGAAATAAATCATTCTCTCTACTATTATTCTGACATTTCACATTCTTAAAATAAAGTGGGATCCTAACTGACCTCAGACAGGGAATTTTTACTAGGATTAAATGTCAGGAATTGTGAAAAAACTGAGTTTAAATGTAATTGGCCGAGGTGTATGTAAACTTCCGACTTCAACTGTATATTGCAGGCTACCCTGTATTAGATCCATTTTAAAATTCTATCAATGATAAAACGCAAGCAGGAAACTTGTTCAGTTATTTCCATAATACATGAAATAAAAATATTAAAATTACTTGTCATCATGTCTTCCTCTATAGTCCAATCTCTAGCCCTCAGTGTGCTAAGGGCCCTAAAATAAAGAGCTAGCATGGTTGTCTGTCTGTTGAGAGCTTGCCAGAACCTCCAAACCTCCTGTCACTTCTTACTTCTGTTTAGTTACAGCAGAGCACCATCCTCTGATGTCAACAGCACTGGCGGTGCTGCCAGTCAAGATGCATACTTTATGAGGGGTAGGAAATATGATAGATACTGTACCGATGTACGCTGAGAGTCGGGAAGCAAATTCCAGGGAGTGAATACATTTAATAAATAAATGAAACAAAACAAGAAACACAAACAGCGCATCGACGTGAAACAGCAGCAATGACGACTGGGGAGGAAACCAAAGGGAGTGACATATAAGGGGCAGGTAATCAAGGAGGTGATGGAGTCCAGGTGAGGGTCATTATGCGCATACCGCTGGTGACAGGTGTGCGTCCTAACGAGCAGCCTGTTGACCTAGAGGTGGGAGAGGGAGCACATGTGACAGATACCATTGTTAGAAACAACATTCTGACAGATCAGATTTGTATAAACTGGATTATTACATGAAATGAATTTGTATTAAAGACAATCTTAATTCATACAAGTATTGTTAGTGTTTCAATCTGGGACACTGTGCTGATTCGTCAATCTTCATGGAGTCACGCCATTTTAAGGTTCAGTGCAGAGTTGAGAGGTCATTGTTTAAATGTTTTAATGTCACGTGCACAAGTACAGTGAAATGCCTTTCTTGCAAGCTCTAGACCCAATAAGCCCCTGTACATGTACATTCCACTTCATCATGGCATTGCAACACTCCTCTGTCAAACCTCTCCAATGGCCCTCCAATGGTACTTACAACCATTGACTCATACTGAGTAAGAAGGAGAGTTCAACCATCTGCTAGCTGTCACTATGGTCCTCATTCAGCACGCCTCCCATTGTTCTAGACTGCTCCGCTCATTCCCCCTCGCACATCTCCCATCAACCCACTGCATTAGGCACGACTGCAGCGAGCATCAGCCATCCAGCCTCCGAGCTCCGACCCACTAAAAGGCCCAGCCCCGTCCCCAGCCCCATCCCCATGAATTAAACGAGAGGGTTGGTAGTTGTGTGTGCTGCTTTCGGTGCCGCTGAACATTATACTGACACAAATGCTGAGACTCTTTGTCAGCTATTATTTCAATACATGACTGTGTGGTGCCTTGTCCGTCCCTTTCCCATATCCTCCTCCTGCTCCCCTGCCCTTCCAATCCCTCAGACAAACCATAGCTCTCCCTTGTCCATCCCATTCCTTTAACCTCCTCCTGCTCCCCTGCCCTTCCAATCCCTCAGACACACCATAGCTCTCCCTTGTCCGTTCCCCTTCCATTTGAAGCATTGTCGTACTGTATGCCCTCAGATGTTAATACTGTATTTTACAGTGTAAAGGCCTCCACATAAAGCCACGGATAAAGGTGTTCTTTACACCTGAAGGATTACATGAATGAATTAACTTGATGATATATTTATTGATGGTGCGTAACCATGGTCTTTCTTTTGTTATTCTAATGTCATCAGAGATGTGTCTTCGCTACAGGTCTATGTGATCTATCAATCCAATGTATCCAAATAACGTACAATAGTCAATCGTAGACACACTGGATGGCTTCTACAGTACCATCTACACCACTATCCCCTTGCCTGCCGACCGACTATTTTCTCTCTCTTTGTTTCGGCTTCTACATTTTATAGGAAGAGACAGGTGAGTTAGTGCACGCTCAAATTCAAAGCGTAATTGTTTTCATACGGAATGAAGAGTCGCGAAGTAGACACGGATTGTAGAGGAACAACCGGGCTGATTAGCGTCGGTTAGATTTGCTTGCTGTAACGTTTTGACACCTGTCTCCCTGCTTTCCCTAAAAGCTGGGCTTGATCCCTCTATGCTATACTGTCACTCTCACATGACTAGAGAGAGAGAGAGAGAGAGACAGAGACAGAGAGAGATACAGAGAGACACAGAGAGAGAGAGAGAGAGAGAGAGAGAGAGAGAGAGAGAGAGACAGAGATAGAGAGACACAGAGAGAGAGAGAGAGAGAGACACAGAGAGAGAGAGATAGAGAGAGAGACAGAGAGAGAGACAGAGATAGACAGACAGAGATAGAGAGACAGAGATAGAGAGAGAGAGAGAAACAGAGAGAGACAGAGATAAACATTTTACTACAGAGAATGTATTTATTTATTTATTTATTTATTTCACCTTTATTTAACCAGGTAGGCAAGTTGAGAACAAGTTCTCATTTACAACTGCGACCTGGCCAAGATAAAGCAAAGCAGTTTGACACATACATCAACACAGAGTTACACATGGAGTAAAACAAACCTGCAGTAAATAATATAGTAGAAAAATATGTCCATATACAAAGTGAGCAAATGAGGTGAGATAAGGGAGGTAAAGGCAAAAAAAGGCCATGGTGGTGAAGTAAATACAATATAGCAAGTAAAACACTGGAATGGTAGATTTGCAGTGGAAGAAAGTGCAAAGTAGAAATAGAAATAATGGGGTGCAAAGGAGCAAAAATAAATGAATAAATAAATACAGTAGGGGAAGAGGTAGTTGTTTGGGCTAAATTATAGATGGGCTATGTACAGGTGCAGTAATCTGTGAGCTGCTCTGATAGCTGGTGCTTAAAGCTAGTGAGGGAGATAAGTGTTTCCAGTTTCAGAGATTTTTGTAGTTCCTTCCAGTCATTGGCAGCAGAGAACTGGCAGGAGAGGCGGCCGAAGGAGGAATTGACTTTGCGGGTGACCAGAGAGATATACCTGCTGGAGCGCGTGCTACAGGTGGGTGCTGCTATGGTGACCAGCGAGCTGAGATAAGGGGGAACTTTAATAGAAGGGTCTTGTAGATGACCTGGAGCCAATGGGTTTGTCGGCGAGTATGAAGCGAGGGCCAGCCAACGAGAGCGTACATGTCGCAATGGTGGGTAGTATATGGGGCTTTGGTGACAAAACGGATGGCACTGTGATAGACTGCATCCAATTTATTGAGTAGGGTATTGGAGGCTATTTTGTAAATGATGTCGCCGAAGTCGAGGATCGGTAGGATAGTCAGTTTTACGAGGGTATGTTTGGCAGCATGAGTGAAAGATGCTTTGTTGTGAAATAGGAAGCCAATTCTAGATTTAACTTTGGATTGGAGATGTTTGGTGTGAGTCTGGAAGGAAAGTTTCCAGTCTAACCAGACACCTAGGTATTTGTAGTTGTCCACATATTCTAAGTCAGAACCGTCCAGAGTAGTGATGCTGGACGGGCAGGCAGGTGCAGGCAGCGATCGGTTGAAGAGCATGCATTTAGTTTACTTGTATTTAAGAGCAGTTGGAGGCCACGGAAGGAGAGTTGTATGGCATTGAAGCTTGTCTGGAGGGTAGTTAACACAATGTCCAAAGAAGGGCCAGAAGTATACAGAATGGTGTCTTCTGTGTAGAGGTGGATCAGAGACTCACCAGCAACAAGTGCGACATCATTGATGTATACAGAGAAAAGAGTCGGCCCAAGAATTGAACCCTGTGGCACCCCCATAGAAACTGCCAGAGGCCCGGACAACAGGCCCTCCGATTTGACACGCTGAACTCTGTCAGAGAAGTAGTTGGTGAACCAGGCGAGGCAATCATTTGAGAAACCAAGGCTATTGAGTCTGCCGATGAGGATGTGGTGATTGACAGAGTCAAAAGCCTTGGCCAGGTTAATGAATATGGCTGCACAGTATGGTTTCTTATCGATGGCGGCTAAGATATCGTTTAGGACCTTGAGCGTGGCTGAGGTGCACCCATGACCAGCTCTGAAACCAGATTGCATAGCGGAGAAGGTGCGGTGGGATTCGAAAAGGTCGGTAATCTGTTTGTTGACTTGGCTTTTGAAAGACTTTAGAAAGGCAGGGTAGGATAGATATAGGTCTGTAGCAGTTTGGGTCAAGAGTGTCCCCCCTTTGAAGAGGGGGATGACCGCAGCTGTTTCCAATCTTTGGGAATCTCAGACGACACGAAAGAGAGGTTGAACAGGCTAGTAATAGGGGTTGCAACAATTTCAGCAGATAATTTTAGAAAGAAAGGGTCCAGATTGTCTAGCCCGGCTGATTTGTAGGGGTCCAGATATTGCAGTTCTTTCAGAACATCAGCTGACTGGATTTGGGAGAAGGAGAAATGGGGAAGGCTTGGGCGAGTTGCTGTGGGGGGTGCAGTGCTGTTGACAGGGGTAGGGGTAGCCAGGTGGAAAGCATGGCCAGCCGTAGAAAAATGCTTATTGAAATTCTCAATTATAGTGGATTTATCGGTGGTGAAAGAGTTTCCTATCCTCAGTGCAGTGGGCAGCTGGGAGGAGGTGTTCTTATTCTCCAAGGACTTTACAGTGTCCCAGAACGTTTTTGAGTTTGTGTTGCAGGAAGTAAATTTCAGCTTGAAAATGCTAGCCTTGGCTTTTCTAACTGCCTGTGTATATTGGTTTCTAACTTCCCTGAAAAGTTGCATATCACGGGGGCTGTTCGATGCTAATGCAGATCGCCACAGGATGTTTTTGTGTTGGTTAAGGGCAGTCAGGTCTGGAGAGAACCAAGGGCTATATCTGTTCCTGGTTCAAAATTTCTTGAATGGGGTATGCTTATTTAAGATGGTGAGGAAGGCATTTAAAAAAAATAACCAGGCATCCTCTACTGAAGGGATGAGGTCAATATCCTTCCAGGATACCCGGGCCAGGTCGATTAGAAAGGCCTGCTAGCTGAAGTGTTTCAGGGAGCGTTTGACAGTGATGAGTGGAGGTCGTGTGACCGCTGACCCATTACGGATGCAGGCAATGAGGCAGTGATCACTGAGATCTTGGTTGAAAACAGCAGAGGTGTATTTAGAGGGCAAGTTGGTTAGGATGATATCTTTGAGGGTGCCCGTGTTTACGGCTTCGGGGTGGTACCTGGTAGGTTCATTGATAATTTGTGTGAGATTGAGGGCATCAAGCTTAGATTGTTGGGTGGCTGGGGTGTAAAGCATGTCCCAGTTTAGGTCACCTAGCAGCACGAGCTCTGAAGATAGATGGGGGGCAATCAGTTCACATATGGTGTCCAGAGAACAGCTGGGGGCAGAGGGTGGTCTATAGCAGGCGGCGATGGTGAGAGACTTGTTTTTAGAGAGGTGGATTTTTAAAAGTAGAAGTTCAAATTGTTTGGGTACAGACCTGGATAGTAGGACAGAACTCTGCAGGCTATCTAGAATGATATAGAATGACACTTGGAAATGTGTAGAAGATATATGGAAGTAATTACATTAATTAATCAAGATTGTAGATTATTGTTTCATATGGGCACTTTTATTTGCTAGCTCATTTTGAACTCTATGTTTAAATAGAGATGCTATTGGGCGTATTTGACCACGCAATGTATGTGGTTATTAATCTGATGTAGCCAGCCTGTATGTGGTTATTAATCTGATGGTCAAGCTCAGGGTTGGAGACCGAGCACCTCAGCTTGGTATCATTTTGGGGTGGCAGGTAGTCTAGTGGTTAGAGCGTTGGGCCAGTAAGTGAAAGGTTGCTCGATCGAATCCCTGAGCTGACAAGGTAAAAATCTGTCATTCTGGCCCTGAACAAGGCAGTTAACCCACTGTTCCTGGTTGACCGTCATTGTAAATAAGAATTAGTTCTTAACCGACTTGCCTAGATAAATTTAGGTTAAATAAAAAATATAAAAAATAAATAACAACAGCTGGTTTCACAGTCGTAATCACGAGCTGGTTTTCATACCTTAAAATAAGGTTAGGTGGGGTTATGAAAACCACAGGCTGATTTCAAGATTTTCCCAACAGAAAATCTATTTTTGATTCTTCAAGTGCAGTCAACACCTACCCAGTAACCAAATGATAATCCTTCAATATGTCTTTCTGAATGTCTGATATACTTGAATGAATGTGCATTGACGCAAGTGAGCAAATAGTTATTTCTCTCTAAGTACGATCCCTGGGTCCTAGCCAGAATGCATATTCCTTGCAGCAGCAGACGGAGACAGGCATTCCTAAAATTCATCTGACAGGTAAATAAGAGGGAGGGTGTGTGTGGGTGTGGGTGGGTGGGTGAGATCTATCTGCTGGCTGGCCATGGACAGGTTAGGCCTGTGGGCTTGAATGTCCTTGCCAGAAAGTCAATACAATTTAATGAGGCAACCAAACCTTCTCAACACACCCAGGTTATGTCTGGGTTAAGGCTATGTCTCAAATGGCACCATATTTCCCTATATAGTGCACTACTTTAGATCAAGGCCCAAAAGACGCTGGCCAAAAGTAGTGTACTATGTAAGGAATAGGATCTAAAGTAGTGTACTATGTAGGGAATAGGGTCTAAAGTAGTGGACTATGTAGGGAATAGGGTCTAAAGTGGTGGTCTATGTAGGGAATAGGGTCTAAAGTGGTGGTCTATGTAGGGATTAGGGTCTAAAGTAGTGGACTATGTAGGGATTAGGGTCTAAAGTAGTGCACTATGTAGGGAATAGGGTCTAAAGTAGTGTACTATGTAAGGAATAGAGTCTAAAGTAGTGTACTATGTAGGGAATAGGGTCTAAAGTAGTGGACTATGTAGGGAATAGGGTCTAAAGTGGTGGTCTATGTAGGGAATAGGGTCTAAAGTGGTGGTCTATGTAGGGATTAGGGTCTAAAGTAGTGGACTATGTAGGGAATAGGGTCTAAAGTAGTGGACTATGTAGGGAATAGGGTCTAAAGTAGTGTACTATGTAGGGAATAGGGTCTAAAGTACTGGACTTTGTAGGGAATAGGGTCTAAAGTAGTGGACTATGTAGGGAGAAAGGGTCTAAAGTAGTGTACTATGTAGAGAATAGGGTCTAAAGTGGTGGTCTATGTAGGGATTAGGGTCTAAAGTAGTGGACTATGTAGTAGTGGACTATGTAGGGAATAGGGTCTAAAGTAGTGGTCTATGTAGGGAATATTGTCTCAATCTTCTGGAACAAAGTTATCAATGATTGTTTGAATAATGAGATTCGTCAGCGAGACATTGTAAGTAGTGAACAATCTTCAGATGTATTGGGGAAAAGGTGTTTAAAGAATAGTAATTAGGGGAAGGAGCTGTTTATGTCTGAAAGAATGATCTTTTTTATGACCTCTAATATATTTTCATTGAAGAATAGACTTCGTAATATGTTATTGTTATTGTTGCATGACAAACTAATATATCATCTACTTTAAAGCCAGAATCCTTAGTCGCTACATCAATTTCTGGACTTATAAATGAACTATATATACCCATTGATTCTTGAAGAATATACCTTATACAGTTGAAGTCGGAAGTTTACATACAACTTAGCCAAATACATTTAAACTCAGTTTTTCACAATTCCTAACATTTAATCTTAGTAAAAATTCCCTGTCTTAGGTCAGTTAGGATCACCACTTTATTTTAAGAATGTAAAATGTCAGAATAATAGTAGAGCGAATTATTTATTTCAGCTTTTATTTCTTACATCACATTCCCAGTGGGTCAAAAGTTTACATACTAAATTAGTATTTAGTAGCATTGTCTTTAAATTGTTTAACTTGTGTCAAACATTTCGGGTAGCCTTCAACAAGCTTCCCACAATAAATTGGGTGAATTTTGGCCCATTCCAACTGACAGAACTGGTGTAACTGAGTCAGGTTTGTAGGCCTCCTTACTCGCACACACTTTTTCAGTTCTGCCCACACATTTTCTATGGGATTGAGGTCAGGGCTTTGTGATGGCCACTCCAATAGCTTGACTTTGTTGTCCTTAAGCCATTTTTCCACAACTTTGGAAGTATGCTTGGGGTCATTGTCCTTTTGGAAGACCCATTTGCAACCAAGCTTTAACTTCCTGACTGATGTCTTGAGATGTTGCTTCAATATATCCACATAATTTTCCTGCCTCATGATGCCATCTATTTTGTGAATTGCACCAGTCCCTCGTGCAGCAAAGCACCCCCACAACATGATGCTGCCATCCCCGTGCTTCATGGTTGGGATGGTGTTCTTCGGCTTGCAAGCCCCCCCCCCCTTTCCCCCCAAATATAACGATGGTCATTATGACCAAACAGCTCTATTTTTGTTTCATCAGACCAGAGGACATTTCTCCAAAAAGTACAATCTTTGTCCCCATGTGCAGCTGCAAACCATAGTCTGGCTTGTTTATGGCGATTTTGGAGCAGTGGCTTCATCCTTGCTGAGCGGCCTTTCAGGTTATGTCGATATAGGACTCATTTTACTGTGGATATAGATACTTTTGTACCTGTTTCCTCCAGCACCTTCACAAGGTCCTTTGCTGTTGTTCTGGGATTGATTTGCACTTTTCGCACCAAAGTACGTTCATCTCTAGGAGACAGAATGCATCTCCTTCCTGAGCGGTATGACGGCTGCGTGGTCCCATGGTGTTTATACTTGCGTACTATTGTTTGTACAGATGAACGTGGTACCTTCAGGCGTTTGGAAATTGCTCCCAAGGATGAACCAGACTTGTGGAGGTCTACAATTGTTTTCTGAGGTCTTGGCTGATTTCTTTTGATTTTCCCATGACGTCAAGCAAAGAGGCACTGAGTTTGAGGGTAGGCCTTAAAATACATCCACAGGTACACCTCCAATTGACTCAAATGATGTCAATTAGCCTGTCAGAAGCTTCTAAAGCCATGACATCATTTTCTGAAATTTTCCAAGCTGTTTAAAGGCACAGCCAACTTAGTGTATTCAAACTTCTGACCCACTGGAATTGTGATACAGTGAGTTAGTTAGAAGTGAAATAATCTGTCTGTAAACAATTTTTTGAAAAATTACTTATGTCATGCACAAAGTAGATGTCCTAACCAACTTGCCAAAACTATAGTTTGTTATAGAAATTTGTGGAGTGGTTGAAAAATGAGTTTTAATGACTCCAACCTAAGTCTATGTAAACTTCTGACATCAACTTTAAATGCTTCATGAGCTTAGTTCAACTGTCGTCGCCCATCAGAACGTAAAACATAAGCCTGTTTTAATCCAATGTTTGTAAACAAAGCAAATGAAAACTGTCTCAGCCTCCAGTATTTATGCTGCAGTAGTTTATGTGTCGGGGGGCTAGGGTCAGTCTGTTACATCTGGAGTATTGCTCTTGTCTTATCCGGTGTCCTGTGTGAATTTAAATATGCTCTCTCTAATTCTCTCTCTCTTTCTCTCTTTCTTTCTTTCTCTCGGAGGACCTGAGCCCTAGGACCATGCCTCAGGACTACCTGGCATGATGACTCCTTGCTGTCCCCAGTCCACCTGGTCGTGCTGCCGCTCCAGTTTCAACTGTTCTGCCTGCGGCTATGGAACCCTGACCTGTTCACCGGACGTGCTTGTTGCACCCTCGACAACTACTATGATTATTATTATTTGACCATGCTGGTCATTTATGAACATTTTAACATCTTGACCATGTTCTGTTATAATATCCACCCGGCACAGCCAGAAGAGGACTGGCCACCCCTCATAGCCTGGTTCCTCTCTAGGTTTCTTCCTAGGTTTTTGGCCTTTCTAGGGAGTTTTTCCTAGGGAGTTTTTCCTAGCCACCGTGCTTCTTTCACATGCATTGCTTGCTGTTTGGGGTTTTAGGCTGGGTTTCTGTACAGCACTTTGAGATATCAGCTGATGTACGAAGGGCTATATAAATACATTTGATTTGAATTTGATTTGAAAACAAACACTGTATAGCCTCGAAACACGTTTAAAAAACTATAATGTAGATATCATGGATGGTCCTTGCATCCATAGCTCTGTCTATGAATTTTAGTGGTTACATTTCTCCAGGCCCATCCATCAGCTTTTTACCAAAACAGAGGCCCACTTTGTTATTGTTTGAATTAATTGTTTCATGTATTATCTTTATATTCGCTTTCCAAAGAAACTCCAATCATTTATCATTGAAGTCTTCTAAGCAAACCCCTTTCTTTCATATGCATGACACATTACAAAGACTGAGGAGAAGGAGAATTCCCTCGTAATGAACAATCCTTACCTTAAGTCAAGTTGAACAAATGAACTATTCCCTGGGAAGGACTTAGTTTAAACAGTAACTGTGGGTACCACAGGCCTACCATAGCACAATGTGAGAAGAGCCATGAAAATCATCAATTAACATGGTTTATGGTTTAGGGGGACTAGAATTTAGACTGATCTGAGTGTTATGCCCATAAATACAAACAGAACTGGACTCTGTTCCAAATGGAACCCTATATTCTATGGGGTTCTGAACTGGGCTCTGGTCAGAAGTAGTTCACTATAGGGATACAACCCTCTTCCTAAAGGGAGATGTTATTAGGAAGGCTGTGGTTTGGTAGCTGCATCGTTCTGCTGTGCTGGCATGCATTTGTAAATGCAGCTACTGTGTGTGGAGGGCCTGACCCTTTTCCATCACGGGGTTAGAAGGTCAAACCCCAGGCTGAAGAGTTGAAGTGTGGGGGATGAACTTAAGGCCTCCCCTAATGTAAAGGGACAAGAGGCTGAAAATATAGTTTCTGATCAGAAGGCCTAGCTAGGCCTTCCACGCCACCCAAGGAGTAGTTAATTCACCCCTCTATCTGTGTTTAAAATGTTACTTAGGTGAGGTAGTGTGTTGATGATATAGAGTTTGAGACTTCCCCCTGAGGATACAGAAGGAAATAGGCCATCTAATTGGCCATCCTAGTTTTACTGTAACATTTAGATATATTTAGATCCACTCAGATACAATCAGGTAAGAGTTCTAGTTTGAGAAATCCCTGTGAGGCTACACAGGAACACGATGTCCTCTTAGAACTCTGACCTCTTCTAGAACTCTGGAATGATTTTCAAAGATTCCAATGAATGTCATGTGGAGGTCAAAATGTCAGATCTTCTTGGTTCTAAATCTGTGTCACACTGTTCTGTCATAGAACTGATGAAAGGTCCAACTATCTGACCCACGCATTCTGCAGTAGGTCAAATATGCTCTTTCAGGTTGTGGAATTTGGTCCTTTCTTGCGACCTGGGCAGAGTTCAGCTGCTCTGTTTGACCAATGACAGATTTACTAGTTTGCTAAAAACATGTTAATTGCCAAACTGTCTCTTCTGGTTGATGTATCATTTCTAATACTGCCCACAAAGGTGATTTTAGTTTCACATGAGGTGTGTCCCAAATGTCTCAGTACCTATTTTTCACGGTCAAAAAAAGTGCACTACATACATTGCAATTGGAAAGTATTCAGAGCCCTTGACTTTTTCCACTTCTTCTAAAATTGATTAAATTGTTTTTTCCCCTCATCGATCTACACACAATACCCCATAATGATGAAGCAAAAAATGGTTTTAAGAATGTTTGCATTTTTATAAAAATACATAAAACTGAAAAATAACATTTACATAAGTATTCAGACTCTTTACTCAGTACTTTGTTGATGCACCTTCGGCAGTGATCACAGCCTTGAGTCTTCTTGGCTATGACGCTACAAGCTTGGCACATCTGTATTTGGGGAGTTTCTCCCATTCTTCTCTGTAGTTTGAATGGGGAACGTCGCTGCATAGCTATTTTCAGGTTTCTCCAGAGTTGTTTGATCGAGTTCAATTCCGGGCTCTGGCTGGGCCACTCAAGGACATTCAGAGACTTGTCCTGAAGCCACTCCTGCGTTGTCTTGGCTGTGTGCTTAGGGTTGTTGTACTGGTGGAAGGTGAAACTTCCCCCCAGTCTGAAGTCATGAGAGCTCTGGAGCAGGTTTTCATCAAGGATCTGTTTGTACTTTGCTCCGTTCATCTTTCCCTCGATCCTGACTAGTCTCCCAGTCCCTGCCACTGAAAAACATTACATTTACATTTTAGTCATTTAGCAGATGCTCTTATCCAGAGCGACTTACAGTAGTGAATGCATACATTTCATACATTTTTCTTCCGTACTGGTCCCCCGTGGGAATCGAACCCACAACCCTGGCGTTGCAAACACCATACTCTACCAACTGAGCCACACGGGACCAAAAACATCCCCACAGCATGATGCTGCCACCACTATGCTTCACCGTAGGGATGGTGTCAGGTTTCCTCCAGAAGTGATGCTTGGCATTCAGGCCAAAGAGTTAAATCTTGGTTTCCTCAGACCAGAGAATGTTGTTTCTCATGGTCTGAGAGTCCTTTAGGTGCCTTTTGGCAAACTCCAAGCGGGCTGTCATGTGCCTTTTACTGAGGAGTGGCTTCCGTCTGGCCACTCTGCCATAAAGGCATGATTGGTGGAGTGCTGCAGAGATTGTTCTTCTGGAAGGTTCTCCAATCTCCACAGAGAAACTCTGGAGCTCTGTCAGAGTAACCACCGCGTTCTTGGTCACCTCTCCCCCGATTGCTCGGTTTGCCGGGTGACCAGCTCTGGGAAGAGCCTTGGTGGTTCCAAACATCTTCCATTTAAGAATGATGGATGCTGCTGTGTTCTTGGGGACCTCCAATGCTACAGACATGTTTTGGTACCCTTCCCCAAATCCTGTCTTGGAGCTCTGCGGACAATGGCTTGGTTGTATAGATGAACAAGCCTCATGGCTTGGTTTTTGCTCTGACATGCACTGTCAACTGTGGGACCTTATATAGACAGGTCTGTGCCTTTCCAAATCATGTCAAAGCAATTTAATTTACCATAAGTGGACTCCAATCAAGCTGTGGAAACATCTCAAAGATGATCAATGGAAAAAGGATACACCTTAGCTCAATTGTGAGTGTCATTACATAGGGTCTGAATACTTATGTAAATAAGGTACTTCTGTTTTTTTATTTTAATAAATGTGAAAACATTTCTAAAAACATGGTGTTGCTTTGTCATTATGGATTTTTGTGTTTTGATTGATGAGGATTTGTATTTGTTTTTATACATTTTAGAATAAGGCTTTAACGTAACAATATGTGAAAAAGGTCAAGGTGTCTGAATACTTTCTGAATGCTCTGTAGCTAATAGGGGGCCATGTTTGAGGCAGACACGTGCTGTCACTGACGGCTGGTTGGTGTGTAAGTTGCGCTTCAGTGGAGACAAACATTCATGAAACATACAAACCCTGTGTGTAATAAATGTTACATTTTAACATTCAGTACTCGTCTTAATGTTCAGTATTAGCTTAATGTTCAGTATTAGCTTAATGATTAGTATTAGCTTAAGTTCAGTATTAGCTTAATGTTCAGTATTAGCTTAACGTTCAGTATTAGCTTAATGTTCAGTATTAGCTTAATGTTCAGTATTAGCTTCCCAGAATACATAGACACACAATTAAAAGGAACATAGATTCTTACTTGATCATAACATAAGACCATAATATCAAACACATCGTCCAGGGCTACATGACAGGTAATACTAATCAAATATCATGTGCTGTGTGGATAGCTTCAGCAGCAGTCATCTAATTGTTAAATCGATAAATGTTTCGGAGCGGTTGGCTGTATTGTTCAAATCAATACAAATTGATTTACATGTGTCTGCAGAGAAACACATCCACGTCTTCCTCTTTCATCCCCAACACGTCACTCCATCCCTCCATCCCTCCTCATCTCCTTCCCTCCATCCCCTCCTCATCTCCTTCCCTCCATATATCCTTTCTTCCATCCCTCCTCATCTCCTTCCCTCCATCCCTTCATCCTATTGGATCCTGAAGTGCACATAAAGACATGGTCCTATAGACGTCTGAACCCACATGCCCTGTCCTTATCTTTCTGGAAATAGTATAAGACCCATATAATCTCTCCTAGATGAGAAACCATTTACTTTGCACTGTCCTTCTATAAAAATTAAAAGCTGCCATAAAAACAAGATGCAGGAGGGGTCAGGTGTGCAGGAAACGCTGTCATCCTAAATCACAGACGTCCATCTTCCTCTCGTTCTTCTCCAAGCTGATCCTGAATATTTCATGGCTCTATTTTATTCCCCATATTCCCTATAAAGTGCACAAATGTTGACCAGGGCCAATAAGGAGTAGTGCACTATACAGGGAATAGGGTGCAATTTGTGACACCCCTGTAGTGTTACACAAGGAAATAAAGCACTGATGAAGGCAGCCTGACTGTCATAGAGGTTAGTCAATTGTAAATGGTCCTATCAGTCTCCTCCCCTTACTGATAATCGGTGGAGGCTGTAGACACGGTGAGCGATGTGATTCTATATCCGCTGCTGCTCCTTTAGGAATTGTACAAACATTCATCATGGAATCACCAGGCCGTGCTTAATTGTAAGTTGTATATCATGGTCATCTGTGGGAGAGGGAGAAGGAAACTCATTATTGCTGTCTCATAAAATAGAGTGCCTCTATCTTCAAACCTACTTCCTCCCTCCTCCACACCTGGGCCACATTCTCAATCAGGGAGAAGTGCTAATTCATTGGCTGATTTCGTTTAAGGATCTCAGACGGGTAAATGCTACACTACAACCAGTTAATAATAAGTGTCATAGCTGTTCAAGTGTGTGAATAAGACGTTACAGTGCAAACACCTTCGAAATGCATCTGGTACATTCAAACCGTTTGCCAATAGGGCATGTATTGCACTGCACAAAATACTGGATGTAAAGTATTAAAATACACACGAGTATTAAAATTATATATATTTATTGAACCTTTATCTTGACAGGGAGTCAGGCTGAGATCAAGGTCTCTTCTACAGATGAGACTGTGTAATTATAAAAAATGTACACATCAATACACCACGAAAAATCCCACAGAGGTTTCACAACACAGTCATAGAAAACAAACCCATTCTTCAGTAAAAAGGTCCTGTAATCAGACGTCTAATTTGCGCTAGAGGCACTAAATCATCACATTTTTGAGAGTTTTGGAGATTATTGAATCAAATAGATTTATAAAGCCCTTCTTACATGAGCTGATGTCACAAAGTGCTGTACAAAAACCCAGCCTAAAACCACCAAACAGCAAGCAATGCAGGTGTAGAAGCACGGTGGCTAGGAAAAACTCCCTAGAAAGGCCAGAACCTAGGAAGAAACCTAGAGAGGAACCAGGCTATGAGGGGTGGCCAGTCCTCTTCTGGCTGTGCCGTGTAGAGATTATAACAGAACATGGCCAAGATGTTCAAATGTTCATAGATGACCAGCAGGGTCAAATAATAATAATCACAGTGGTTGTAGAGGGCGCAACAGGTCAGCACCTCAGGAGTAAATGTCAGTTGGCTTTTCATAGCCGATCATTCAGAGTATCTCTACCTCTCCTGCTGTCTCTAGAGAGTTGAAAACAGCAGGTCTGGGACAGGTAGCATGTCCGGTGAACAGGTCAGGGTTCCATAGCTGCAGGCAGAATAGTTGAAACTGGAGCAGCAGCACGACCAGGTGGACTGGGGACAGCAAGGAGTCATCAGGCCAGGTAGTCCTGAGGCATGGTCCTAGGGCTCAGGTCCCCCGAGAGAGAGAAAGAAAGAAAGAAAGAAAGAGTGAAAGAAAGAGAGAATTAGAAAAAGCATACTTAAATTCACACAGGACACCGGATAAGACAGGAGAAATACTTCAGATATAACAGACTGACCAAAACCCCCCGACACATAAACTATTGCAGAATAAATACTGGAGGCTGAGACAGGAGGGGTCGGGAGACACTGTGGCCCTGTCCAACGATTTCACAAGTAAGCTTAAAAAAAAATCTAAATAAAAGCAGATTCAGTTAACTCAGTGGAGATAGAAGGGATCTATAGAGTTATCCGTCCCTGAGACTGGGTCTGATAGCTCATATGTCTATAAATTAAAAAGAGTGCAACACATCGATCCACAAGACTTCAAAAGAGGGCCAGCCTACATCCTGATACAGTGTCACATCCTGACCAGTAGAGTAGAGGATATTTTGTTATTGTAGTTTGGTCAGGACGTGGCAGAGGGTAGTTTATTTATGTATTACGGGGTTTTTGGTCACTGGTCTATGTTTGTATTTCTATATGTATATTCTAGGGTAGTTTTTCTATGTGTAGGTTGGGTGCTGGACTCTCAATTGGAGGCAGGTGTTTCTAGTTGCCTCTGATTGGGAGTCCTATAAATAAGTGTGTGTTTTGTTTGTCACTTGTGGGTAGTTGTTTGAGAGCACTGCTTTTGTTGAGCCTGCTTCTCTGTTCCTGTCGTTAGTTTGTTTATTGTTTTTCCGTGGTGTTCTCATTTTATTTAATAAATATGTTGAGCACGCAACCCGCTGCGCCTTGGTCCCATTCTCTCTTCCACGACAGCTGTGACATACAGAAACCAGTGACGTGTCCTGAACCTGTATCCCATAATAAAGCATAAACTGTGTCCACTGGCTTCAATATAGTGGCAGCTGCATTTATATAGACGTTATCGGCATAATCTATAACCAATATGAATGCTGACTGAATTATTTTGGGGTTTTTTGCTAGTTAACGAAAGGCTTATGACTTATTATGATCAATTGGTAGATAATCAATATAGTGGACCAGTCATACTGTATATTAGGTCGTAGTATTTCAATATGAATACCAGTGCCATATTCTTCATAATTTCTCTACCGTAGGTGTATTTTTTTCTTCCTCTACCTCCCAAAGTCTTCGACTGACGGCCGGTAAAGCACCGTCCCTGGTCTTCAATTCCCCCTATTCCCCTGGTCTAGTGTTCTCAGGCTCAGGAGGGATGAGCAAAAGGTTTCAGACTCAATGCTTAAGGAGCAAAGGGCTGCTGGTATTGTGAGTTATTTTTCATGCTGGATGTGATAAGTAGTAGATACAGGTCGGAGGGATCGGTGATGTATTGCTCTGTCGACCGCCACTAGCGTGCAGGATGAATACCACGCAGTCAGCTCTGTTCATCCTCTCAATCACCCCTCCCTTTCTCTCTCTCTCTCTCTCTCTCTCTCTCTCTCTCTCTCTCTCTCTCTCTCTCTCTCTCTCTCTCTCTCCCTCTCCCCCTCTCTCCCTCCCTCTCTCTCTCTCTCTGTCTCTCGTTCCTTCAATTCAATTGAATTTAAGGGTTTTATTGGCATGGGAAACATGTTTACATTGCCAAAGCAAGTGAAGTAGATAATAAACAAAAGTGACTGTCTGTCTGCAGTCTCTCTCTCTCTCTCTCTCTCTCTCTCTCTCTCTCTCTCTCTCTCTCTCTGTCTGTCTGTCTGTCTGCAGTCCTTCTCTATCTCTCTTTCGGTCTCTTTCTCTTTTCACTCTCTCTCTCTCTATTCTTCACAACACCCTCCCATTTCATGCCAGGGTGCATAAACAGTCTCTCTTTATTTTGATGCCCATGTTTCTATTTGTTCTTCCCAGAAACCTGGGGAACGGTTGGGTTTAAACGTCCTGTTGTATTGACACACTATATTAAGGTTGTTGAGTTGGGTTTAAACGTCCTGTTGTATTGACACACTATATTAAGGTTGTTGGGTTGGCTTTAAACGTCCTGTTGTATTGACACACTATATTAAGGTTGTTGGGTTGGCTTTAAACATCCTGTTGTATTGACACACTATATTAAGGTTGTTGGGTTGGCTTTAAACATCCTGTTGTATTGACACACTATATTAAGGTTGTTGGGTTGGCTTTAAACATCCTGTTGTATTGACACACTATATTAAGGTTGTTGGATTGGCTTTAAACGTCCTGTTGTATTGACACACTATATTAAGGTTGTTGGGTTGTCTATTTTTGTCTGCAAACTGACATTAGGAAATTGGAATTCGTTTAGACTCCATTTGTGTTATTGTTGTTCTAGTTTGAGGTACACAATTCAATGGAAAAGGGCCTATTTTTCCATGATGAAACTGAGAAAGAGAGGATTAGTGTTCCTTACCATAGAGCCTTGTTGATGCTATTTTGCCTTTACGTACAACCTCAATGCTGGAAAAACTATTTCCTCCATTCCTACATATACTCTATCAATAAATGACAACAACATCAGCTGTGGCCTCAGTGAAATGTTATGCTCTATGCCACATCAACCATGTTTCGGTTTGACCTACAACGTTATCCAACAGTGCCAATGTTAATAAAATGGTACGACGTTGAAGTGGACATACTCGGTATTCATAACCCGAAAGAAAGAAATGATCTCACTACAATACATTTTTATAGAAAGTTAGCATAAATAGATAAGATCTTGCTACCATGGATAGGAAAATACCTGTCTATTTGTGAAAAAATAGCAATGATTAACTATTTAGTCATATCTGTCACGACTTCCGCCAAAGTCGGTTCCTCTCCTTGTTCGGGTCGGCGTCACTGGTCCTCTAGTCATCATCGATCCACTTTTCATTTTCCATTTGTTTTGTCTTGTCTTCTCACACACCTGGTCTCTGTTTTCCTCATTACATGTTGTGTATTTAACCCTCTGTTCCCCCCATGTCTTTGTGCGGAATTGTTTATTGTAAGTGCTTGTGCACGTGTTGATTAGTGTGCAACGGGGTTTTGTACCCAAATGTCTTGTTATTTTTATGCCGTGGGTTTTGCTATTAATAAACTGCTCCGGCTATTACCAAGTTCTACTCTCCGGCATCTGACTTCCCTGCTACCAATTATGCACCCCTTAAAATATCTCAGTTTACCTATTTGATTCAGGCCTTGTCTACAGCTAGAGACGTGTTTTTTAATTAATATGAACAAAAATATTCAATTTTATTTGGAATGGTAAACCAGAAAAAATGTAAATGACCTTTCCATGTAATGAATATGAATTCGGAGGGCAGACATTTTTTATACTAAAGCATTAGTCCTCAGCACCAAAGGCTTCAGTCATAAAAAAAGTTATACTTAAATCCAACCTGGTTCACTAGCAGATTAGTATGAATGTCTCACCCCATGTACAAGAATGGCCTTTTCCATTTATTAAGATTACATCATCTCACTTTCGGTTATTTGAAAATTAAATAATCTCCAAAATATCGCTACTTTTAAAACAAGCCATAGAAAGTTTGTTGCAATTTCCATTTAATCCACCAGAAAAGACAGAACAGGTTAAACTGAAATATACTAATAGATTTAAAAAACATATTTTTTTATATATATTTTTTTGAACTGTATAATCCTTGTAAATGATATCATAAATAGGACTGGTGGAGTTATGTCACACATGCAGCTAACAAAAATATATGGAAATGTCTGAGCTACCCAAAATTAGAACCAACTAATTGCAGCATTACCGCAAAAATGCTAGCGGCATTAAAGACCAAAATTGGTTAAAGAAAATTGTGATAAATAAAAATGTATACTAATTTAATTTAAGGACCAAAGAATTGACAGCTTTGCCATGTAGATTGCAAAGTAGTTGGGAAGAGATTTTCGATGTACTTATTCCATTCTACAATGTTGAAAATAGTAAAAAATAAAGAAAAATCTTTTGAATGAGTAGGTGTGTCCAAACTTTTGACTGGTACTATATATATGTATATAGTAATATATAGTAATATAATAAACAAATGCATATATGAGAGATTGGAGATAATACAGAAAATTAGGTTAATGTTAACGTCACAATCTATCTGCAGTATTAAAGCTGATCTACCCCTTAAAAAAACAGTTTGAATGTTATCCAACAGTGCCAACCTAATAAAATGAGTTATTCAGTATTCTCCATAGGTCATGTAATCGTGTTAAAAAAACATTCATGGTTCGAGAGGATTATATTATAGAAGTATCGCTTAATTGGATAAACAGTTTTTTAGGGTCATAAACACACTTTATACCCAATTTATTCACCCATTGATATTGTTGTTTACATGGTGCGGTATTAACGTAAGTGGAACTGACTTTGTAAACAGCCATAGGCCTATTCTACTATTATAGTGAGTGTTTAATGAGCCACATTTGGTGGCAGCAGTGAGATCCAGTGCGGGCTAAATTAACCACATTTGGTGGCAGCAGTGAGATCCAGTGCGGGCTAAATTAACCACATTTGGTGGCAGCAGTGAGATGCAGTGGGGGCTTAATAAACCACATTTGGTGGCAGCAGTGAGATGCAGTGGGGGGCTAAATTACCCACATTTGGTGGCAGCAGTGAGATGCAGTGGGGGCTTAATTAACCACATTTGGTGGCAGCAGTGAGATGCAGTGGGGGCTAAATTACCCACATTTGGTGGCAGCAGTGAGATGCAGTGGGGGCTTAATTAACGACATTTGGTGGCAGCAGTGAGATGCAGTGGGGGCTTAATTAACCACATTTGGTGGCAGCAGTGAGATGCTTTCTATGTTTGCGTGCCAAATTGCACCCTATTCCCTATATAGTGCAGTACTATTGTAGTCCATCATATAAGGAAAAGGGATCCATTTGAGACACAGACTATGAGAAAGGCTGAAAGCAAAGTGAGGTATCAGGGAAAACACTTAGCTCACATGTCAACGCTGCGGACATGTGCTTGGCAAGAGCCAGCGAGCACGGCGGCAACGGCGTTTAATTAATATGAGAAATAGCTTTTGTGTCTCCCGTAAATGACTTGAGTAAAGCAACCGCTTTGTTGTCTAAGCCTGCTCAGCTGAGTGTTTCATGTTTTTTTTTCTTCTGTAATCTGTGAATAACATTACACACACACACACACACACACACACACACACACACACACACACACACACACACACACACACACACACACACACACACACACACACACACACACACACACACACACACACACACACACACACACACACACACACACACACAAACACACACTACCACTTCAAATTAGTACATATTTGTCTTCTAGAGGGTGGATCAGCTTAATATTGCGAGTAGATTGAGGTTTCCATCAATGTAATTGCCTGCATCATTTCCAATCCCCCACATATTTTTGGGGTAAATATAAACACACTGCTCAAAAAAATAAAGGGAACACTAAAATAACACATCCTAGATCTGAATGAATGAAATAATCTTACTAAATACTTTTTTCTTTACATAGTTGAATGTGCTGACAACAAAATCACACAAAAATAATTAATGGAAATCCAATTTATCAACCCATGGAGGTCTGGATTTGGTGTCCCACTCAAAATTAAAGTGGAAAACCACACTACAGGCTGATCCAACTTTGATGTAATGTCCTTAAAACAAGTCAAAATGAGGCTCAGTAGTGTGTGTAGCCTCCACGTGCCTGTATGACCTCCCTACAACGTCTGGGCATGCTCCTGATGAGGTGGCGGATGGTCTCCTGAGGGATCTCCTCCCAGACCTGGACTAAAGCATCCGCCAACTCCTGGACAGTCTGTGGTGCAACGTGGCATTGGTGGATGGAGTGAGACATGATGTCCCAGATGTGCTCAGTTGGATTCAGGTCTGGGGAACGGGCTGGCCAGTCCATAGCATCAATGCCTTCCTCTTGCAGGAACTGCTGACACACTCCAGCCACATGAGGTCTAGCATTGTCTTGCATTAGGAGGAACCCAGGGCCAACCACACCAGGATATGGTCTCACAAGGGGTCTGAGGATCTCATCTCGGTACCTAATGGCAGTCAGGCTACCTCTGGCGAGCACATGGAGGGCTGTGCGGCCCCGCAAAGAAATGCCACCCCACACCATAACTGACCCACCGCCAAACCGGTCATGCTAGATGTTGCAGGCAGCAGAATGTTCTCCACGGCGTCTCCAGACTCTGTCACGTCTGTCACATGTGCTCAGTGTGAACCTGCTTTCATCTGTGAAGAGCACAGGGCGCCAGTGGCGAATTTGCCAATCTTGGTGTTCTCTGGCAAATGCCAAACGTCCTGCACGGTGTTGGGCTGTAAGCACAACCCCCACCTGTGGATGTCGGGCCCTCATACCACCCTCATGGAGTCTGTTTCTGACCGTTTGAACAGACACATGCACATTTGTGGCCTACTGGAGGTCATTTTGCAGGGCTCTGGCAGTACTCCTCCTGCTCCTCCCTGCACAAAGGCGGAGGTAGCGGTCCTGCTGCTGGGTTGTTGCCCTCCTATGGCCTCCTCCACGTCTCCTGGTGTACTGGCCTGTCTCCTGGTAGCGCCTCCATGCTTTGGACACTACGCTGACAGACACAGCAAACCTTCTTGCCACAGCTCACATTGATGTGCCATCCTGGATGAGCTGCACTACCTGAGCCACTTGTGTGGGCTGTAGACTCCGTCTCATGCTACCACTAGAGTGAAAGCACCGCCAGCATACAAAAGTGACCAAAACATCAGCCAGGAAGCATAGGAACTGAGAAGTGGTCTGTGGTCCCCACCTGCAGAACCACTCCTTTATTGGGGGTGTCTTGCTAATTGCCTATAATTCCACCTGTTGTCTATTCCATTTGCACAACAGCATGTGAAATGTATTGTCAATCAGTGTTGCTTCCTAAGTGGACAGTTTGATTTCACAGAAGTGTGATTGACTTGGAGTTACTTTGTGTTGTTTAAGTGTTCCCTTTATTTTTTTGAGCAGTGTATATCTATATATACACAGTTCAAGTCGGTAGTTTACATACACTATTGTTGGAGTCATTAAAACTCATTTTTCAACCACTCCATGAATTTCTTGTTAACAAACTATAGCTTTAGCAAGTGGGTTAGGACATCTACTTTGTGCATGACAAGTAAGTTTTCTGACAATTGTTGATAGACAGATTATTTCACTTATAATTCACTGTATCACAACTCCTGTGTGTCAGAAGTTTACATACACTAAGATGACTGTGCCTTTAAACAGCTTGGAAAATTCCAGAAAAGGATGTCATGGCTTTAGAAGCTTCTGATAGGCTAATTGACATCATTTGAGTCAATTGGAGGTGTACCTGTAGATGTATTTCAAGGCCGACCTTCAAACTCAGTGCCTCTTTGCTTGACATCATGGGAAAATCAAAAGAAATCAGCCAAGACCTCAGAAAACAATTGTAGACCTCCACACGTCTTGTTCATACTTAGGAGCAATTTCCAAACGCCTGAAGATACCATGTTCATCTATACAAACAATAGTACGCAAGTATAAACACCATCGTACCACGCAGCCGTCATACCGCTCAGGAAGGAGACGTGTTCTGTCTCCTAGAGATGAACGTACTTTGGTGCGAAAAGTGCAAATCAATCCCAGAACAACAGCAAAGGACCTTGTGAAGATGCTGGAGGAAACAGGTACAAAAGTATCTATATCCACAGTAAAACGAGTCCTATATCAACATAACTTGAAAGACTGCTCAGCAAGGAAGAAGGCACTGCTCCAAAATTGCCATAAAAAACCCAGACTACGGTTTGCAACTGCACATGGGGACAGAGATTGTACTTTTTGGAGAAATGTTCTCTGGTCTGATGAAACAACTATAGAACTGTTTGGCCATAATGACCATCGTAATGTTTGGAGGAAAAAGGGGGATGCTTGCAAGCCGAAGAACACCATCCCAACCATGAAGCATGTGGGTGGCAGCATCATGTTGTGGGGGTGCTTTGCTGCTGGAGGGACTGGTGCACTTCACAAAATAAATAACATCATGAGGCAGGAAAATTATATGCTTATATTGAAGCAACATCTCAAGACATCAGTCAGGAACTTAAAGCTTGGTCTAAAATGGGTCTTCCAAATGGACAATCACCCCAAGCATACTTCCAAAGTTGTGGCAAAATGGCTTAAGGACAACAAAGTCAAGGTATTGGAGTGATCATCACAAAGCCCCGACCTCAATCCAATAGAACATTTGTGGGCAGAACTGAAAAAGCGTGTGCGAACAAGGAGGCCTGCAAACCTGACTCAGTTACACCAGCTCTGTCAGGAAGAATGGGCCAAAATTCACCCAACGTATTGTGGGAAGCTTGTGGAAGGCTACCTGAAACGTTTGACCCAAGATAAACAATTTAAAGGCAAAGCTACCAAATACTAATTGAGTGCATGTAAACTTCTGACCCACTGGGAATGTGATGAAAGAAATAAAAGCTGAAATAAATAATTCGCTCTACTATTCTGACATTTCACATTCTTAAAATAAAGTGGTGATCCTAACTGACCTAAGACAGGTAATTTTTATGAGGATTAAATGTCAGGAATTGTGAAAAACTGAATTCAAATGTATTTGGCTAAGGTGTATGTAAACTTCCAACTTCAACTGTACATACATTCACATACCCACATACAGTACCGTTCAAAAGTTTGGGGTCACTTAGAAATGTCCTTGTTTTTGAAAGAGAAGCAAAAAAATATCATTAAATTGATCAGAAATACAGTGTAGACATTGTTAATGTTGTGAATGTGTCAAGGTTGTCGGAAGGATCAGACCAAAACGCAGCGGAAATATGTATACTCTTTTTTTTAATTGGCAGAAAGAAGGAAAAACCATAACAAAAACACACGTATACCAAAATGATAACGAAACAGCCCTGTCAGGTGCACAAACACTAAACAAGGAACAACTACCCACAAAATCCCACAGAAAAACACCCCTCTTAAATAGGACCTTCAATTAGAAGCAACTAGGAGCAGCTGCTTCCAGTTGAAGGTCAACCCCATTAACTAAACATAGAACTAGACATACATAGAAATATACTTACATAGAACATAGCCCAACAAACCCCGAAACACTCTAAACAAACACCCCCTGCCACGTCCTGACCAAACTACAATAACAAATAACCCCTTATACTGGTCAGGACGTGACAGAATGACTGTTGTAGCTGGAAACGGCTGATTTTTTAATGGAATATCTACATAGGAGTACAGTGGCCAATTATCAGCAACCATCACTCCTGTGTTCCAATGGCCCGTTGTGTTAGCTAATCCAAGTTTATCATTTTAAAAGGCTAGTTGATATACACATATACATATATATACACATACACATATACATATATATATACACATACACATTTCTATATACATATACACATATACATATATATAAACATACACATGTACATATACATATATACACATACACATATATACACATACACATATACATATATACACATACACATATACATATATATACATATACACATATACATATATATACATATACACATATATACATATACACATATACATATATATACATATACATATATATACATATACACATATACATATATATATATATACATATACACATATACATATATACATATATACATATATACACATACACATATACATATATACACATACACATATACATATACATATATATACACATACACATATACATATATATACACATACACATATACATATACACATATACACATATACATATATACACATACACATATACATATATATACATATACACATATACATATATATATATACATATATACATACACAGTACATATACATATATACATATACACATACACATATATATACTGATTGAGAGTCCTATATATGGGTATGTGTTTGGTTTAGTGTTTGTGGGAGATTGTTTCTTGTTTTGCTGAGTGTGCCTGACAAGACTGTTTCGTTGTTCTTTTTGGTGTTCTTGTTATTTAAATAAATATACAAGATGAGCATCCACATTCCTGCTGCGTTTTGGTCCTCCATTCCAGACGACAACCGTGACATATATATACATATATACACATACATATACATATATACACATACACATATACATATATATACATATACATATACATACATATACTGTACATAAATACATCTTTTTAGAATATACCATCCTTTATTCAAACCCTACCTCCCCTCCTCCAATTGGAATTGAAAACGAATAAACAACAACACTTAGGCTTCTACTCCAGCTTATACACACTATACACATTTTACAGACACAATCTATTTTACAGTCGTTATATTTTGTTTGTTTTTAGTCCTGGCCTTCCTCTATTTCTGATGTCCATCCAGTTTGATTTCTATTTGCCGTAAATTTGTAACTGTGCTATCTCACTCGGTAGCACTTAGCAACAGCTGAATTGTCCTCGCATGGAGGAGCGAGAGCCTTTGTTGTTATGCTGTTGTGTGTGAGTCTCTCTCTCTGTGTATGTGTGTAATGTGTATGGGTGTGTGTTGATCATTATATCTCAAACCCTCTCTCTCCTTTTTCTTCTTGCTACAGCAGCTTCTCTCTCTCTCTCTCTCTCTCTCTCTCTCTCTCTCTCTCTCCCTCCCTCTCAGCAGCCCAGGGTCCCAGATGTCATGTTACAGCTCAGCTGAGTATCTGACTACTTTATAGGTTCCATTTTTACCCTACACACTGTTATTTATGGACTTGTGTTTGTTTTGGGCCCTCATTACTAACAATACGTTTAATGGCGACATTTGTTAACCTAGGCGGCCGGCCAGAGGGAGCTGCTGGTGCCGGTGCTCTGGACGATGTGGGGCAGTGAAGTGAGAAGACTCATTTCGAGGGGCAGAGGAAAAGGCTTGACAGGCCCCCCCAGTTATAACGAGATCATTCTAAAACCTACAGGGTATTAATAACCCTCTATTGGAGTATAATTAGTGTGCGTCCCAAATGACACCACATTCCCTATATAGTGCACTACTTTTGACCTGGGGCCATAGCAAACTCAACCTTTATGTCGCAGCAATAGAAGGGTTCATTTAGTTATTTTGGTTTTTAATCGTAGTTTCTATTGAAGTGGGAAAGTGAAGGATGATTCCCGTCCAGGGACCCCAGACAGTATATTTTGATTAGTTAACCACTTCACAAGTGTATTTATCATTATCGATGTGTATCATTTTAAACGTGTGTTGTTTGAGGATATAACCATCCTATAAACTAAATAATGTAGAAAAAATATATAATTAGTGTATTTTGGGATTTCCTCATCAGAATTACCTTTATTCATCAAGTAGATTTACACCTACTCAGAATGTTACCTGGTGATATGGTGCTGCTAGTGATAGACAACATACTCAGAATGTTACCTGGTAATATGGTGCTGCTAGAGATAGACAACATACTCAGAATGTTACCTGGTGATATGGTGCTGCTAGAGATAGACAACATACTCAGAATGTTACCTGGTAATATGGTGCTGCTAGAGATAGACAACATACTCAGAATGTTACCTGGTGATATGGTGCTGCTAGTGATAGACAACATACTCAGAATGTTACCTGGTAATATGGTGCTGCTAGAGATAGACAACATACTCAGAATGTTACCTGGTGATATGGTGCTGCTAGAGATAGACAACATACTCAGAATGTTACCTGGTAATATGGTGCTGCTAGAGATAGACAACATACTCAGAATGTTACCTGGTGATATGGTGCTGCTAGAGATAGACAACATACTCAGAATGTTACCTGGTAATATGGTGCTGCTAGAGATAGACAACATACTCAGAATGTTACCTGGTGATATGGTGCTGCTAGAGATAGACAACATACTCAGAATGTTACCTGGTAATATGGTGCTGCTAGAGATAGACAACATACTCAGAATGTTACCTGGTAATATGGTGCTGCTAGAGATAGACAACATACTCAGAATGTTACCTGGTAATATGGTGCTGCTAGAGATAGACAACATACTCAGATTGTTACCTGGTAATATGGTGCTGCTAGAGATAGACAACATACTCAGAATGTTACCTGGTAATATGGTGCTGCTAGAGATAGACAACATACTCAGAATGTTACCTGGTAATATGGTGCTGCTAGAGAAAGACAACATACTCAGAATGTTACCTGGTAATATGGTGCTGCTAGAGATAGACAACATACTCAGGATGTTACCTGGTAATATGGTGCTGCTAGAGATAGACAACATACTCAGAATGTTACCTGGTAATATGGTGCTGCTAGAGTTAGACAACATACTCAGAATGTTACCTGGTAATATGGTGCTGCTAGAGATAGACAACATACTCAGAATGTTACCTGGTAATATGGTGCTGCTAGAGATAGACAACATACTCAGAATGTTACCTGGTAATATGGTGCTGCTAGAGATAGACAACATACTCAGAATGTTACCTGGTAATATGGTGCTGCTAGAGATAGACAACATACTCAGAATGTTACCTGGTAATATGGTGCTGCTAGAGATAGACAACATACTCAGAATGTTACCTGGTAATATGGTGCTGCTAGAGATAGACAACATACTCAGAATGTTACCTGGTAATATGGTGCTGCTAGAGATAGACAACATACTCAGAATGTTACCTGGTAATATGGTGCTGCTAGAGATAGACAACATACTCAGAATGTTACCTGGTAATATGGTGCTGCTAGAGATAGACAACATACTCAGAATGTTACCTGGTAATATGGTGCTGCTAGAGATAGACAACATACTCAGAATGTTACCTGGTAATATGGTGCTGCTAGAGATAGACAACATACTCAGAATGTTACCTGGTAATATGGTGCTGCTAGAGATAGACAACATACTCAGAATGTTACCTGGTAATATGGTGCTGCTAGAGATAGACAACATACTCAGAATGTTACCTGGTAATATGGTGCTGCTAGAGATAGACAACATACTCAGAATGTTACCTGGTAATATGGTGCTGCTAGAGATAGACAACATACTCAGAATGTTACCTGGTAATATGGTGCTGCTAGAGATAGACAACATACTCAGAATGTTACCTGGTAATATGGTGCTGCTAGAGATAGACAACATACTCAGAATGTTACCTGGTAATATGGTGCTGCTAGAGATAGACAACATACTCAGAATGTTACCTGGTAATATGGTGCTGCTAGAGATAGACAACATACTCAGAATGTTACCTGGTAATATGGTGCTGCTAGAGATAGACAACATACTCAGAATGTTACCTGGTAATATGGTGCTGCTAGAGATAGACAACATACTCAGAATGTTACCTGGTAATATGGTGCTGCTAGAGATAGACAACATACTCAGAATGTTACCTGGTGATATGGTGCTGCTAGAGATAGACAACATACTCAGAATGTTACCTGGTAATATGGTGCTGCTAGTGATAGACAACATACTCAGAATGTTACCTGGTAATATGGTGCTGCTAGTGATAGACGACATACTCAGATTGTTACCTGGTAATATGGTGCTGTTAGTGATAGACAACATTACCTGGTGATATGGTGCTGCTAGTGATAGACAACATACTCAGAATGTTACCTGGTGATATGGTGCTGCTAGTGATAGACAACATACTCAGAATGTTACCTGGTGATATGGTGCTGCTAGACAACATACTCAGAATGTTACCTGGTGATATGGTGCTGCTAGTGATAGACAACCTACTCAGAATGTTACCTGGTGATATGGTGCTGCTAGACAACATACTCAGAATGTTACCTGGTGATATGGTGCTGCTAGTGATAGACAACATTACCTGGTGATATGGTGCTGCTAGTGATAGACAACATACTCAGATTGTTACCTGGTAATATGGTGCTGCTAGTGATAGACAACATAATCAGAATGTTACCTGGTGATATGGTGCTGCTAGAGATAGACAACATTACCTGGTGATATGGTGCTGCTAGTGATAGACAACATTACCTGGTGATATGGTGCTGCTAGTGATAGACAACATACTCAGAATGTTACCTGGTAATATGGTGCTGCTAGTGATAGACGACATACTCAGAATGTTACCTGGTGATATGGTGCTGCTAGAGATAGACAACATCACCTGGTGATATGGTGCTGATAGTGATAGACAACATTACCTGGTGATATGGTGCTGCTAGTGATAGACAACATTACCTCATGATATGGTGCTGCTAGTGATAGACAACATTACCTGGTGATATGGTGCTGCTAGTGATAGACAACATTACCTGGTAATATGGTGCTGCTAGTGATAGACAACATTACCTGGTGATATGGTGCTGCTAATGATAGACAACATTACCTGGTGATATGGTGCTGCTAGTGATAGACAACATTACCTGGTAATATGGTGCTGCTAGTGATAGACAACATTTAGAGACAGAATACAGACAGAGGAGTTTCAACAAAGTTTACATACATTATTATTACATTATATCGAATCCCAAGGAAACATACTGCTGTAAATACACCTCTGAATCTACCACCTCTCACTCACTCACTCTTTTTCTCTCACTCACTCTCTTTCTCTCTCTCACTCACTCTCTTTCTCTCCTTTTCACTCACTCTCTTTCTCTCTCACTCGCTCTCTCTTTCTCTTTCTCACTCACTCTCTTTCTCTCTCTCGCTCTCACTCACTCGCTCTCTCTTTCTCTCTCTCACTCTCACTCGCTCACACTGACTCTCTTTCTCTTTCTCACTCACACTCGCTCTCTCTTTCTCTCTCTCGCTCTCTCTCACTCGCTCTCTCTTTCTTTCATCTCTCTCTCTCTTTCTCGCTCACACTCGCTCTCTCTTTCTCTCTCTCTCACTCACTCACTCACTCTCTCTTTCTCACTCACACTCGCTCTCTCTTTCGCTCTCTCTCTCACCCACTCACACTCGCTCTCTCTTTCTCTCTCTCTCACTCTTTCTCTTTCTCTCACTCACTCACTCTTTCTCTTTCTCTTTCTATCTCTCTCTCTCTCTCTCTCTCACACTCACACTCGCTCTCTCTTTCTCTCTCTCACTCACTCTCTTTCTCACTCACACTCGCTCTGTCTTTCTCTCTCTCTCACTCACTCTCTTTCTCTTTCTCACTCACACTCGCTCTCTCTTTCTCTCTCTCACTCACACTCGCTCTCTCTTTCTCTTTTTTTCTCTCTCACTCACACTCGCTCTCTCTTTCTCTTTCTCTCTCACTCTCACTCAGTCTCTCTCACTCTCTCTCTCTCTCTCTCTCTCTCTCTCTCTCTCATTCACTCTCTTTCTCTTTCTCACTCACACTCGCTCTCTCTTTCTCTCTCTCTCTCACTCTCTCACTCTCTCACTCGCACTCTCTTTTTCTCTCTCACTCTCACTTGCTCTCCCTTTCTCTCTCTCTCTAGCTCTCTTGTTCTCTCTCTCTCTCTCTCTCTCTCTCTCTCTCACTCACTCACTCACTCACCCTCTCGCTCTCACGCAATCTCTCGTTCTCACTTATTCTCTCTGTCTCTGTCTCTCTCTCTCTCTCTCAACAAAGTGTAGATGACACTGCGCTTATCAACTTCTAATTAGTGATACATTTTCTCCATGTGATGTGTATTGATGTAGTTGTGTGTGGGAGAAGGCTGACTTAAGTGTGAATTCCTTTCAGTAAATTATCTAGTCCTCCCTCCCTCAATCTCACCTCATTAACTCTCTCTCTCCCTCCCTCCCCCTAGTGTGGGGAAACGAAGTGCAGCATAAATGTTTTTTGTTTGCCTGTGCAATAGAAATAGAAAGCTTGGGCTCCGGCCTCATCAGGGGCCCTGTCAGCAGATGGGAGGTAGAGATGCAGATAGGAGGTGAAAAAGATCCCTATTGGCAGCCTGTCAGTCTCAGCCACCCAGGCCCTGGTCTACTCCCCTCTGAGGTGGAGCAGAGGAGAGTAGACCAGAGAGGAGCAGAGAAGAGTAGACCAGAGAGGAGCAGAGGAGAGTAGACCAGAGAGGAGCTGAGGAGAGTAGACCAGAGAGGAGCAGAGGAGAGTAGACCAGAAGAGAGGAGCAGAGGAGAGTAGACCAGAGAGGAGCAGAGGAGAGTAGACCAGAGAGGAGCAGAGGAGAGTAGACCAGAGAGGAGCAGAGGAGAGTAGACCAGAGAGGAGCAGAGGAGAGTAGATCAGAGAGGAGCAGAGGAGAGTAGACCAGAGAGGAGCAGAGGAGAGTAGACCAGAGAGGAGCAGAGGAGAGTAGACCAGAGAGGAGCAGAGGAGAGTAGATCAGAGAGGAGCAGAGGAGAGTAGACCAGAGAGGAGCAGAGGAGAGTAGACCAGAGAGGAGCAGAGAAGAGTAGATCAGAGAGGAGCAGAGGAGAGTAGATCAGAGAGGAGCTGATGAGAAGTAGATCAGAGGGAAGCAGTCTCCTCTGCTCCTCTCTGGTCTACTCTCCTCAGCTCCTCTCTGATCTACTCTCCTCTGCTCCGTTCAGCTCCGCTCCTCATATACTCTGCTCCAGTGTGATTGCAGCAGTCAGTCTGTCTCAGTCACCCAGACCAGTCCCTGTTCTGCTCCCCTCTTATCTGCTCCCCTCTGCTCTGTTCAGCTCTGCTCCTCTATACTCTGCTCTGGTGTGATTGCAGCCGCCAGCCAGGATCAAGTCAGCACTGACAAAGTGCTCCTAATGATGGATGGACAAAGCCAGGAACTGGATGTGAGAATGGATGGGGGCTGAGTGGGAATGTAACACAGACAAACAGAATGAAAGATGGAGAGAAATGACGTGCTAAACTCCCTGAGCTGTTGACTTGCTGCTAACTGAGCATTGGAGGATCGCTTGTGTAGGTACAAGTGGGCCTTGACGGAGGGGAATGGTTTTCATTCAGATAGGCAGGCATGGGGCTGTAGGCTGATTTCACATGACTGTTTTATGATTGCCTAGGCTAGCGGATTTTCAGGTAGTCACATACCTACATATAACTTCACTTCAGATCCATATATGTTAAGAGATAGGGCACGCACACGCACACTCACACTCACACTCACAAACACACACTAAGCTGTATAACAGACTAGGTTTAAATCATCTGTGTGTTTAAGCACAGGTCAAGTTCAAAGCCCAGAATAAAACATCAGATATTATAGGTACCTCATGGTCTGCATAGAACTAATAGCCACCGAAACCAAAAGGCACAGCCAATAACCTTCCCTAATCCTAGGCCCATATACCTAGGTCTATACCTAATTATGTAGGGGGAGGAAAGTCTCAATCTGAGTCCCAAATCATATCCTATTCCCTATATAGTCCCTACGAGCCCTGGTAAAAAAAACAGTAGTGCACTATAAATTTAGCAGGGTGCCATTTGGGACACAACCTATGTGGAGGAGAGGAATGTATCAGGCTGACCCCTTCCCTTGCTGGAGGAAGAAGTAATTCAAACAATCAATCAAATGTATTAATAAAGCACTTAAAAAAAAAAATATCATCAGATATCTCAAAGTACTGTACAGAAACCCAGCCTAAAACCCCAAACAGCAAGCAATGCAGATGTAGAAGCACGGTGGTCAGGAATAACTCCCTAGAAAGGCAGGGACATAGGAAGAAACCTAGAGAGGAATCAGGCTCTGAGGGGTGGCCAGTCCTCTTCTGGCTGTGCCGGGTGGAGATTATACGAGTACATGGCCATTTAAGGAGTACCAGTGCTCCATCCACCAGGACCACTGACATGTAAAGGATTCTCAGTACCATTTCACTAATACTCCTTTACATGTCAGTGGTCCTGGTGGATGGAGCACTAATACTCCTTTACATGTCAGTGGTCCTGGTGTATGGAGCACTGGTACTCCTTTACATGTCAGTGGTCCTGGTGGATGGAGCACTAATACTCCTTTACATGTCAGTGGTCCTGGTGGATGGAGCTGTGGAAGGTGATGACTAATGCCGTTGACCTCAGGAACTCCAATTAGAACCATTCTCATTAATCAGTGACCTGAGAGAGGGAAGCAATTTAACGGCATGGTCGTCTCAGAGCAAGGGTCAGGGCAGAACCCCATCACTGAAACTCTGGTGGTGGGACACATGCGCGCACGAACACACACGCCCAACACAGACAAATACAACACAGGTTTATCTGGTCAGATGAATTGGAAGTGAGCATCGGGCTGACTGGACTTCATGTGTCCTTGGTTGACATAATGAAGGAGTTGTGTGTGTGTGTGTGTGTGTGTGTGTGTGTGTGTGTGTGTGTGTGTGTGTGTGTGTGTGTGTGTGTGTGTGTGTGTGTGTGTGTGTGTGTGTGTGTGTGTGTGTGTGTGTGTGTGTGTGTGTGTGTGTGTGTGTGTGTGTCTGTGTTTGCGTGTGTGTTTGCGTGTGTGTGTGTTTGCGTTTGCGTGTGTGTGTGTGTCTCCTTTCATTTTCCCAGAATCGTACCAAGATTATAAACCATAGGTAGAATACAATAACACAAGATGGATCATTCTCTCTATGGCTATTTGTCTCTCTGTGTGTCCATGTACAAGCCAAGGTTATAGCCATGCACTTTGAGTCCAATGGGAATGGAAGGACAAACAAGTATAACTGGGTCCCAAATGCTACCCTATTCCCTATGTAGTACACTACATTTGACCTGAACCCTAGGGAATAGGGTTCCATTTTGTGCCGTAGCCTATCTCTCAGGCGAATGCTTCTCAATTAACACCTGCCACCGCTGACAACTCACCGTGTGAAGTCTGTGACACTAAAAATAATGTTGTTTTCAGGTTGTTAACCAACCAGGGAACAACATAACAGAGGGACTGTGACATTGGAGTCAATCAAATCAAATCAAATCAAATCGCATTTGTCACATACACCTGTTTAGTATATGTTATTGCGGGTGTAGCGAAATGCTTGTGTTTCTAGTTCCAACAATGTAGTAATATCTAACAAGTAATAACTAACAATACACACAATCTAAAGTAAATAAATGGAAATAAGAATATATAAATATTTGGACGAGCAATGTCAGAGTGGCCTCGACTAAGATACAGTAGAATAGTATAGAATACAGTATATACATGAGATGAGTAATGCAAAATATGTAAACATTATTAAAGTGACTAGTGTTCCATTATTAAAGTGGCCAGTGATTCCAAGTCTATGTATATAGGGCAGCCACCTCTAAAGTGCTAGTGATGACTATTTAACAGTCTGATGGCCTTGAGATAGAAGCTGTTTTTCAGTCTCTTGGTCCCAGCTTTAATGCACCTGTACTGACCTCGTCTTCTGGATGATATCGGGGTGAACAGGCAGTGGCTCGGGTGATTGTTGTCCTTTATGATATTTTTGGCCTTCCTGTGACATCGGGTGCTGTAGGTGTCCTGGAGGGCAGGTAGTTTGCCCCTCGTGATGCGTTGTGCAGACCGCACTACCCTCTGGACAGCCCGACAGGATGCTCTCTATTGCTCATCTGTAAAAGTTTGTGAGGGTTTTTGGTGCCAAGACAAATTTCTTCAGCCTCCTGAGGTTGAAGAGGTGCAGCTGCACCTTCTTCACCACACTGTCTGTATGGGTGGACCATTTCAGTTTGTCAGTGATGTGTACGCAGAGGAAATTGATGCTTTCCACCTTCTCGATGTGGATGGGGGGTGCTCCCTCTGCTGTTTCCTGAAGTCCACAATCAACTCCTTTGTTTTGTTGAAGTTAGGTGAGAGGTTATTTTCCTGGCACCACACTCTCAGAGCCCTCACCTCCTCCCTGTAGGCTATCTCGTCATTGTTGGTAATCAGGCCTATTACTGTTGTGTCGTCTGCAAACTTGACGATTGAGTTGGAGGCGTGTGTGTCCACGCAATCATGGGTGAACAGGGAGTACAGGAGGGGGCTGAGCACGCACCCTTGTGGGGCCCCAGTGTTGAGGATCAGCAAAGTGGAGGTGTTGTTTCCTACCTTCACCACCTGGGGGCGGCCTGTCAGGAAGTCCAGGACCCAGTTGCACAGGGCGGGGTTCAGACCCAGGGCCTCAAGCTTAATGATGAGCTTGGAGGGTACTATGGTGATGAATACTGAGCTATAATCAATTAACAGTATTCTTACATATGTATTCCTCTCCAGATGGGATAGGGCAGTGTGGAGTGCGATGGCGATTGCACCGTCTGTGGATCTATTGGGGCGGTAAGCAAATTGAAGTGGGTCTAGGGTATCAGGTAAGGTGATATGATCCTTGACTAGTCTCTCAAAGCACTTCATGATGACAGAATTGAGTGCTACGGGGCGATAGTTATTTAGTTCAGCTACCTTCTGCTTTCTTGGGCACAGGAACAATGGTGGACAACTTGAAGCATGTGGGGACAACAGACTGGGATAGAGAGAGATTGAATATGTCCGTAAACACTCCAGCCAGCTGGTCTGTGCATGCTCTGAGGATGCGGCTAGGGATGCCGTATGGGCACTCATTGGCACCCTATTCCCTGTCTAGTGCACTACTTTGACAAGGGCCCAAAGGGAAACCCATAGGGCTCTAGTCAAAAGTAGTGCACTACAAAAGGAACAAGGTGCGATGTCTGTAAACATAGAAGGAGGGAGATGTAGATGGACCATCATAAATCTTACATGCCATGTCGTATCATTTCCTTCAGCTGACCTTGGGGAGGCTGTTGGTCTGGACTCAACGGGGAGGGCGGGGGGGGTGTGTGTGTGTGTGTGTGTGTGTGTGTGTGTGTGTGTGTGTGTGTGTGTGTGTGTGTGTGTGTGTGTGTGTGTGTGTGTGTGTGTGTGTGTGTGTGTGTGTGTGTGTGTGTGTGTGTGTGTGATGTTATATAAAAGTGAGAGGAACGAGGTGAGCCATGAATCAGTGGCCAGTGATTAGTGGTGAAATCCTGCAAATGTGATCCTTTCTCTCTCGCGCTCGCTCATCACATGTCAATGTATCAGTTCCTGTCCTATCCCTGTCGGCCCTCAAAAAGCAATCCTCAGATAAATTACTTCAAAATGAGTAGGATGTCAATGATGAATTAATACATGAATGTTCCCTTGCTGTGCTGCTTCGATACAGTTAGTAATTCTGTGAAAAATTTATTTTGCAGTTCACGTTTGTTGACTCTATGCAGGCTGTTCTATCACTAACAACAGGCCAATCCTCATTGTTTTTCTCTCTTTTCCCCTTTATAACCTACTCATTAGCAGGTCACGATCAGCAGGTTCTGATGTATTGAATAGGGGATCACCCCAGAGCCTGTCGATATGGTAATGACTTTTCCTCATTGTTATGGTTATAACAGTCATAAATCATTCCCTTTACCAGAATGCTTTGCAGCTGTTGCAACAATCTCTTGGAACTCCGGCTAGGAAAAAAATACTGCCCTTGGTGATTAATGCCCCAACAGTCTGCTGCTTCTGCACCGATTGTTTTCAGATTTAAAAAAAAAAAAAAAGTTTGGGATGGATGGATTGTATATCAATAAAACTATAAGTCAATGAGTTACAACAAAGAGGGGATGGTTAGGAGTAAATCATAGGGGTTTGGTTTTTACCTATTCAACTCTCCATGCATTCTGGTTATAGAGTGCAGGATAATGTAATAAAGTGCCTTCAGAAGTATTTACACCATTTGATTAATTCCACATTTTGTTATGTTACACCCTGAATTCAAAATTGATCAAACAGTTTTTTTTTCTTCTTACTCATCTACATACAATATCCTGTAATGACAGAGTGAAAACATGTTTTTTAATTAAAATCCATTCCAGGTGACTATGTCATGAAGCTGGTTGAGAGAAGCTGGTTGAGAGAAAACAGAAATATCTCATTTACATAAGTATTCACACCCCTGAGTCAATGCATGTTAGAATTCACCTTCAGCTGCAGTTAGAGCTGTGAGTCTTTCTGGGTAAGTCTCTAAGAGCTTTTCACACCTGGATTGTGCCACATTTGTCCATTATTCTTTTCAAAATTCTTCAAGCATTGTCAAATTGGTTGTTGATCATTGCTAGACAACCATTTTCAGGTCTTGCCATAGATTTTCAAACACATTTAAGTCAAAACAGTAACTTAGTCAATCAGGAACATTCACTGTCTACTTGGTAAGCAACTCCAGTGTATATTTGGACTTGTGTTTTAGGTTATTGTCCTGCTGAAAGGGGAATTCATCATCCAGTGTCTGGTGGAAAGCAGACTGGACCAGGTTTTGCAGCCATCACTATGCTTGAAAATATGGAGAGTGGTACTCAGTAATGTGTTGCATTGGATTTGCCCCAAACATAACACTTTGTATTCAGGACAAAAAGTTAATTGCTTTGCCACATTTTTTTTGGTATTACTTTAGTGCCTTGTTACAAACAGACTGCATGTTTTGGAATATTTATATTCTGTTCAGGCTTCCTTTTTTTCACTCTGTAATTTAGGTTAGTATTGTGGAGTAACAACAATGTTGTTGATCCATCCTCAGTTTTCTCCAATCACAGCCATTAAACTCTGCAACTGTTTTAAAGTCTCCATTGGCCTCATGGTGAAATCCCTAAACTGTTCCCTTCCTCTCCGGCAACTGACTTAGGAAGGACGCCTGTATCTTTGTAGTGACTGTTTTTTTTTACCCATCTAATAATAGGTGCCCTTCTTTGCGAGGCATTGGAAAACCTCCCTGATCTTTGTGGTTGAATCTGTGTTAGAAATGTACTGCTTGACTGAAGGACCTTACAGATAATTGTTTGTGTGGGGGTACAGAGATGAGGTAGACGTTCAAAAATCGTGTTAAACATTATTATTGCACAGAATGAGTCCATGCAACTTATTATGTGACTTGTTAAGCACATTTTTACTCCTGAATTTATTTAGGCTTGTCATAACTAAGGGGTTGAATACATATTGAGTCAAGACAGTTCAGCTTTTCATTTTTATTAATTTGTAAAAATTCCACTTTGACATTATGGGGTTTTGTGTGTAGGCCAGTGACAAAAAAATCTAAATTGTATCCATTTTAAATTCAGTCTGTAACACAACAAAATGTGGAAAAAGATAAGGGGTTTGAATACTTTCTGAAGGCACTGTATAAAGATTTATACAACGAGTGGGTCTAATCCTGAATGCTGATTGGTTAAAACTGCATTCCAGTCGGTGTCTATTGCACAAATTACCACCGGCGAAATCTATGACGTTATAATGCCTATTCACTCTGTTCCATCTGACTGCACAATCCACTGTCTCATCAGCCACTATCTCCACTATAAAAAGCATCTGGACATTATCTCACATTTCTTTTAGACTAACATTTAGTTTTCAACAGCAGAGAGTTGTATAAACATTGCTGTCTGTATCTGTCCATAGTAATGATCGTGTCGGGAGTCGGGATTAGACAGACAGACAGGCAGCTTTTCTTTCTAGTTTGCTGTCTTTCCAGCTTCAGTTTGATTGTGTTGGCTGTGTTGTTGGCTAGCTCCTCTGAACAATAGTGTCCTGATGAGAGAGCACACTTTCTACGCCAGGCAAAATCCCGCATCATTAGCTCATTGTTATGGATGTATCCAAATAAATGTTACTAGAAAACAGCTTAAACAAGTGCAAATGCAGCTACTTTGTTGTTATTCTGGCTGCACTGTTTGACGTGACTTTAAATTAGCCGTAGTTGGCTAGCTAGTAAGAAAGGGATAAGAACGTTGCCAGCCAATGGAACATTTAATACAAACAACTGGGTCACATCCATTGATACAGAACAAAAAGACTGAACGACTGGGTAACGTCCATTGATACAGAACAAAAAGACTGAACGACTGGGTCACGTCCATTGATACAGAACAAAAAGACTGAACGACTGGGTCACGTCCATTGATACAGAACAAAAAGACTGAACGACTGGGTCACGTCCATTGATACAGAACAAAAAGACGGAACGACTGGGTAACGTCCATTGATACAGAACAAAAAGACTGAACGACTGGGTCACGTCCATTGATACAGAACAAAAAGACGGAATGACTGGGTCACGTTTCTGGCAACCGAGCCGACGGATAGAACGAATGACCAGACGGCTTGGGTAGTCACCCTAGAGTTGTGTCGGAACTATATGTTGTGGAAGGGTGAAATAGTATGAATAAATTAATAAATAAAAAATTATATTTTTATATATATATATATATATATATATATATATATATATATATATATATATATTATATGTATATGTATATGTATATATATATATATGTATGTATGTATGTATGTATGTATGTATGTATGTATGTATATGTAAATCCTCCAAACACTAGCTTCTTGGGAATTATCACTTAATTAAACCATGGCATTGTTGAGTAATTATTTCTGATTGGCTTGAAGGGCATTCTATTATTTCCCTATAACGCACAGTATATCAGCGCTGTAGAATTCAATGGCTATAGTTCATTCTTGTTCTACAGCATGATTGAGGGGCTTTGGAATGCATAAATTGAATTGAAAACATTATTGACATTGTTGAATTAGAGTTTCGTACTAGCAAGCTAGGACTGATGATTTGGTTAGCTAAACTAGCAAGTCTGTGTGTTTGGTTACCAAGGCAACCACTGTAGCTATCTCATAAACTTGCTAGCTAGCTACTTCAGTTGATGTGGAACACATTTCTACCAGCAAATTAGCAATTTTTGTTGTTGTTGTGGTGCGTGTGTTCAATTAGTGCCATTGTAGGAAAGGGTTTATAATCAACTCAGGGCTCAATGCGTTCTCTGGAAAATAATGCAACTCTGTGGAAGGTAAGTTCCACTTCGCTAGCGCGTCGTGGAACACACCTTCCACGTCGTTCATTATTTTCCAGAGAATACATAGCTAGCCCCTCATTGATTATTCCTTACATATAAAGGTACTATTTAAAGTTACACATTGGCTGGTGTCAATCTATGTAAGTGTGCACCATTCACAGTTTAAGTAGAAAAAATAATAAATTAATGTTATAGTTATAGTGTAACAAACATTTTACCATTCACAACACAGACTTCTTTATCAGTAAAAATCTGCCATTAAATGTAAAACTTCTCATAAAACATCAGGCTTTGAGAAATGACACTTTGAGGGCTATTGTCTTGTAAACCTGAGTGTTATGTGTTGCTTGTGACTATATCAACCAATACTAGTATATATTACTGCAGAATATAACTATCTGCCAGTACATTACTCATTACTATAAAACATCAGAGGGTTTGAGTAGCCCTATTGCTGCAACAGATAGACGATGCCAGGGCCAAATATAATGTATTATTTATCAGGGCCATGTGTGTGTGTTTGTGTGTTCAGTGTGTGTTCAGTGTGTGTCCGTGTCCGTGTGTCTCGGTGGAAAAATGTGATAGTTGTTTCCTCTCAATGAATCACACGGCGGGCAGGATGCACAGCCGATGCAAAGTGGATTGTTCAGTGTACTGGTAACATCTTAAATCCTGTTATGGTTAATGCTACGGTAATGCTGTTGTAAAAATTGAACATGACACTCAAACAATTTATTATCTCTTTTGTTTTTAACCTTTGTTCATCCAAGCATATCCTTTTGATTCTCCTGTAAGTGTACTGTAGATAAAAACATGAATTTTTCATTGCATAGAGATTGGTGTTTGTAGTAGAGAGAGAGAGAGAGAGAAATGGAATAAAGTGAGAGAGACGGAGGAGAGATGAGAGACGCTTCGACCACTAAAAATGCCTGTAAGCACAGCACGTCAAAGCTCTGTTGGAAAGAAATACCAATTTAAGCCTGTAGCAATTTATTTGTAAATTCATGAGTCACCCACGGCAGATGATTTTCTTTGACTAATATATTATTGTATGATACACTAACTACATCTATAACGTCAAGCTCTTTTGTCAAATTGGAAACTTGGAAACATTATTGCACGAGTCAATGAACATGGTACTGTCTCTGGCTGTAAGTGTGTTGCTTGTGTAGCTTTGATAGAGACTTGTGCAAGATGGATCATCTTATTTACAGTAACTCATATCATCACATTATTTTCTCATAGACATTATCTCTGAAAATATCTACCTATAATGTCAATGGAAGTTAAAATGTGTTTTTTTGATTATGGCCAAACCATTTTTTAACAGAATCCCAGCTTTATAATTTGTGCTGTTTTCAGCAAACGGCATGTTGTTTTGGGATGTCAGTTGCCAAATAATTGTTGATTATTGCATATCCTAAAATTGCACCTGATTAAGACTGTATATATTACCATTTAATAAACTCTATCACTGGGATTTGGCCAATATCTGTTAATTCCTCTCCCAGCAGCAGTGGTTTGAATGTATTTGCTGACCAAGGGTTCCTACTGAAGTAGGCCTGTCCGCCTTATCCCTGTTATGCGCCTTAACCTCTTTAGTTCCCTTCTCTCTTCTCTCCAGCTGTCAGCTCCCTCCAGACCCAGCTGGTAATCCCCTAAAAACATTCCACAGCCAATATCCTGACCTCTCCTCAAATCCCCTCCAAAATCCCCTCCTCAGACCCCTCCTCAGACCCCTCCTCAGACCCCTCCTCATTGTTATTGGGGAATTTTCTCTCCTCTCTCCCTCTCTCCCCTCTCCCCCTTTCTCCTCTCTCCCTCTCTCCTCTCTCTCACCCATCTCCCCTCTCCCCCTTTCTCCTCTCTCCCTCTCTCCTCTCTCTCACCCATCTCCCCTCTCTTCCCTTATTACTTAATCTCCTCCCTCCCCCTCTCCCCTTTTCCCTCTCTCCCTTTTCCCCCTTTCTCGTCTCTCCTCTCTCTCACATTCTCCCCTCTTTCCCCTTGTCCCCCATTCTACTCCCTCTTCCCCTCTCCCCCTCGCCCCTTTCTCCTCTCTCCCCTCTCCCCCTTTCTCGTCTCTCCTCTCTCTCACATTCTCCCCTCTTTCCCCTTGTCCCCCATTCTACTCCCTCTTCCCCTCTCCCCCTCGCCCCTTTCTCCTCTCTCCCCTCTCCCCCTTTCTCGTCTCTCCTCTCTCTCACATTCTCCCCTCTTTCCCCTTGTCCCCCATTCTACTCCCTCTTCCCCTCTCCCCCTCGCCCCTTTTCCCTCTCTCCCCTCTCCCCCTTTCTCGTCTCTCCTCTCTCTCACATTCTCCCCTCTTTCCCCTTGTCCCCCATTCTACTCCCTCTTCCCCTCTCCCCCTCACCCCTTTCTCCTCTCTCCCCTCTCCCACTTTCTCCTCTCTCCCCCTCACTCCCTCTCCCACTTTCCCCCGGTGACACCAGTTCTACAATCTCCTTAGTAAAGAAAATAGCTTTCTGATAGGAGCTCATCTGTTTGTGATGCTTGAAAAGGAAACAATTTAAATACTGACAAAGTTGTTATCTGTATAACATGGGTACTATGTCTGTCCTGCACACATGCTGGAGTGCTTCCTCTCCACCAGACGGTATATATCACAGTCCCTAGGAACAGTTTGTGTTGCACAGTATTCCAAACCTGCCTGATGCCCATCAGCCATTCGCCTCATAAGCTTACACACACACACACACACACACACACACACACACACACACACACACACACACACACACACACACACACACACACACACACACACACACACACACACACACACACACACACACACACACACACACACACTATTGTATAGGACCTCTTCAATGAGAACAGCTGTAGCCAATCTCTGTTCTCTCCTCTGGATCCCTCCACCATTGCTCTATCCTATATGGTACCCTATTCCCTACATAGTGCACTACTTTAGACCAGGGTACATAGGGTTCTGGTCAAAAGCACTATGTAGGGAATAGGGTGCCATTTGGGCCACAATAATATATGACGATTCATTGATTCCCTGTTTGTCTCACGGAAAGGAAAATACATTTTAATGTAGCCCTGTTTTCTCCAGCATTAGAATTTTGTACATGGCAGGTAATTTACCTTTTTAATTATGCATGAAGGTAAAACCATGATAAAGTGGGGCTGTCGCTACGAAGCTAATGCCAGCGGCTCAGACTCCTCTGTCGTGGCTTGTGTTGAGACAGCAAGACACACACACACACACACACACACACACACACACACACACACACACACACACACACACACACACACACACACACACACGTAAGCCTCAGATAAATAATATACTATGTGCATTTACATGCTGTACATCTCTGTCCCAGCTAGACAGGAACTAGACAGGAATTACACAGGAACCAGACAGGAACTAGACAGGAACTAGACAGGCAGCTCTTGTATCAATAGCCTGTACATCTCAGTCCCAACTAGACAGGAACTAGACAGGAACCAGTCAGGAACTAGACAGGAACCAGACAGGAACTAGACAGGAACCAGACAGGAACCAGACAGGAACCAGACAGGAACTAGACAGCCAGCTATTTCATCAGTAGCCTGTACATCTGTCCCAACTAGACAGGAAGTAGACAGGAACCAGTCAGGAACCAGACAGGAACTAGACAGGCAGCTCTTTTATCAGTAGCCTGTACATCTCTGTCCCAACTAGACAGGAACTAGACAGGAACCAGTCAGGAACTAGACAGGAACTAGACAGGAACTAGACAGGAACTAGACAGGAACTAGACAGGCAGCTCTTTTATCAATAGCCTGTACATCTCAGTCCCAACCAGACAGGAACCAGACAGGAACTAGACAGCCAGCTATTTCATCAGTAGCCTGTACATCTCTGTCCCAACTAGACAGGAACTAGACAGGAACCAGACAGGAACTAGACAGGAACTAGACAGGAACTAGACAGGAACTAGACAGGCAGCTCTTTTATCAGTAGCCTGTACATCTCAGTCCCAACTAGACAGGAACTAGACAGGAATTACACAGGAATTAGACAGGAACCAGACAGGAACCAGACAGGAACTAGACAGGAACTAGACAGGAACTAGACAGGCAGCTCTTTTATCAGTAGCCTGTACATCTCTGTCCCAACTAGACAGGAACTAGACAGGAACCAGACAGGAACTAGACAGGAACTAGACAGGAACTAGACAGGCAGCTCTTTTATCAGTAGCCTGTACATCTCTGTCCCAACTAGACAGGAACTAGACAGGAATTACACAGGAACCAGACAGGAACTAGACAGGAACCAGACAGGAACTAGACAGGCAGCTCTTTTATCAGTAGCCTGTACATCTCTGTCCCAACTAGACAGGAACTAGACAGGAACTAGACAGGAACTAGACAGGAACTAGACAGGCAGCTCTTTTATCAGTAGCCTGTACATCTCTGTCCCAACTAGACAGGAACTAGACAGGAACCAGTCAGGAACTAGACAGCCAGCTATTTCATCAGTAGCCTGTACATCTGTCCCAACTAGACAGGAAGTAGACAGGAAATAGGCATGCAGCTCTGTTCTCAATAGCCTGGAAGGTCAAAGGGAGAACGTTTGTCCAAAGTGATGATGTCTATTTGGAGCGCATCAATCATTAAATCAGGAAATAGGCTATCTAACGGACCTGGGGCTCTGTTTTTTTTGTTTTTACTATGGATTCTCTGTGGCTAAATAATGCTCTATGGTGTATTTTGAAAATTGAGAGCGTGCTCCTGTAAGCCCCTGCATTATTCCGGCCCTGCTAATAGCAACAGATAGGATTAGTGTTATTTCTATTACAATCCATAGAACAACAAACAAATAAAATATATATACACGTGTGTATATATATATATATACAGCTCTGGAAAAAATTAAGAGACCACTGCAAAATTATCAGTTTCTCTGGTTTTACTATTTCTAGGTATGTGTTTGGGTAAAATGAAAATTTTTTGTTTGTTTTATTCTATAAACTACTGACCACATTTCTCCCAAATTCCAAATAAAAATGTTGTCATTTAGAGCGTTTATTTGCAGAAAATGACAACTGGCCAAAATAACAAAAAAAGATGCAGTGTTGTCAGACCTCAAATAATGCAAAGAAAGAAAGTTCATATTAGTTTCTAAACAAGACAATACTAATGTTTTAACTTAATCACAGCTTTCATGCGTCTTGGCATGCTCTCCACCAGTCTTTCACATGATGTTGGGGGACTTTATGCCACTCCTGGCTTTGTTTGATGGCTTGTGACCATCCATCTTCCTCTTGATCACATTCCAGAGGTTTTCAATGGGGTTCAGGTCTGGAGATTGGGCTGGCCATGACAGGGTCTTGATCTGGTGGTCCTCCATCCACACCTTGATTGACCTGGCTGTGTAGCATGGAGCATTGTCATGCTAGAAAAAAATATCCTCAGACAAGGGGAACATTGTCAGAGCAGAAGGAAACACGTTTTCTTCCAGGACAACCTTGTATGTGGCTTGTATCACGTGTGCTCCCTCTCCGGCCTCTAGGTCACCAGGCTGCTCGTTATGGCGCACACCTGTCACCATCGTTACGCACACCTGCGTGTCATCAGACTCACCTGGACTCCATCACCTCCCTGATTACCTTCCCTATATATGTCACTCCCTTTGGTTCCTTCCCTATATATGTCACTCCCTTTGGTTCCTTCCCTATATATGTCACTCCCTTTGGTTCCTTCCCTATATATGTCACTCCCTTTGGTTCCTTCCCTATATATGTCACTCCCTTTGGTTCCTTTCCTATATATGTCACTCCCTTTGGTTCCTTCCCTATATATGTCACTCCCTTTGGTTCCTTCCCTATATATGTCACTCCCTTTGGTTCCTTCCCTATATATGTCACTCCCTTTGGTTCCTTCCCTATATATGTCACTCCCTTTGGTTCCTTCCCTATATATGTCACTCCCTTTGGTTCCTTCCCTATATATGTCACTCCCTTTGGTTCCTTTCCTATATATGTCACTCCCTTTGGTTCCTTCCCTATATATGTCACTCCCTTTGGTTCCTTCCCTATATATGTCACTCCCTTTGGTTCCTTTCCTATATATGTCACTCCCTTTGGTTCCTTCCCTATATATGTCACTCCCTTTGGTTCCTTCCCTATATATGTCACTCCCTTTGGTTCCTTCCCTATATATGTCACTCCCTTTGGTTCCTTCCCTATATATGTCACTCCCTTTGGTTCCTTCCCTATATATGTCACTCCCTTTGGTTCCTTCCCTATATATATCACTCCCTTTGGTTCCTTCCCTATATATGTCTCTCCCTTTGGTTCCTTCCTGTATATGTCACTCCCTTTGGTTCCTTCCCTATATATATCACTCCCTTTGGTTCCTTCCCTATATATGTCACTCCCTTTGGTTCCTTCCCTATATATGTCACTCCCTTTGGTTCCTTCCCTATATATGTCACTCCCTTTGGTTCCTTCCCTAGATATGTCACTCCCTTTGGTTCCTTTCCTATATATGTCTCTCCCTTTGGTTCCTTCCCTATATATGTCACTCCCTTTGGTTCCTTCCCTAGATATGTCACTCCCTTTGGTTCCTTTCCTATATATGTCACTCCCTTTGGTTCCTTCCCTATATATGTCACTCCCTTTGGTTCCTTCCCTATATATGTCACTCCCTTTGGTTCCTTCCCTATATATGTCACTCCCTTTGGTTCCTTCCCTATATATGTCACTCCCTTTGGTTCCTTCCCTATATATGTCACTCCCTTTGGTTCCTTCCCTATATATGTCACTCCCTTTGGTTCCTTCCCTATATATGTCACTCCCTTTGGTTCCTTCCCTATATATGTCACTCCCTTTGGTTCCTTCCCTATATATGTCACTCCCTTTGGTTCCTTCCCTATATATGTCACTCCCTTTGGTTCCTTCCCCAGGCGTCATTGTTTCTGTTTCTTTGTCATGTCTGGGCATTGTTCGTGGTTCTTGTTTTGTATTATGTTGTGTTAATTTATTAAAACACTCACTCCCTGAACTTGCTTCCCGACTCTCAGCACACATCGTTACAGCTTGATTCATGTGTCCTTCACAAAGACAATTCTGCCCGATTCCAGCCTTGCTGAACCATCCCCAGATCATCACCGATCCTCCACCAAATGTCACAGTGAGTGTGAGATCTGGAGAGGCCTACAAGCCACAGTGTCTCACACCCACTGTGAGACCTGGAGAGGCCTACAAGCCACAGTGTCTCACACCCACTGTGAGACCTGGAGAGGCCTACAAGCCACAGTGTCTCACACCCACTGTGAGACCTGGAGAGGCCTTCAAGCCACAGTGTCTCACACCCACTGCGAGACCTGGAGAGGCCTACAAGCCACAGTGTCTCACACCCACTGTGAAATTTGGTGGCGGATCGGTGATGATTTGGCCGTGGCTCAGTTGTTATTTTGACTAGTTGTCATTTTCTGCAAATAAATGCTCTAAATGACAACATTTTTATTTGGAATTTGGGAGAAATGTTGTCAGTAGTTTATAGAATAAAACAAAGATGTTCATTTTACCCAAACACATACCTATAAATAGAAAAACCAGAGAAACTGATCATTTTGCAGTGGTCTCTTAATTTTTTTCCAGAGCTGTATATATAACCTCTAAAAATGCATCATGGATTTATTCAAATATTCATTATGTTATCGTCAGGATATTTACAGAGATAGAGGTCAATAGACATTCACTATAATGACATGGCTTGCTTGATAAAAACACAATAGGAACATTCTAATAAAACACTTCACATTTCATTCAATGTAAAACTTTTAAATTGTCTATGTGCTATAACTAAAACCGAGCGGCAAAGAGGCCTCAGTCTTATTTTATTTTAACTTCCAATCCTAATTCATTCATATTGCCATTTCCAAATATGTTTGTCACTGATTATGAGGGTTTTTCTGCTGGTGTTTCTCTCTACGCCTTGTATTGGCCATGAATTCCACTCATTTTATGAACAGATTTCACTGGTCAACATGGCTGGTAATCAACAATCAGTAAACATCTGTTACAAATATTAATGATGCAGAGCAGCAAATTTATGGCAGGGTCCTGCCTGCATATAAATCTAATTTACCACCAAAATATGAGTTGGTAGCCCTCTATTCTGAAGCTGTTTATGAGGGAGAGGAGAGAGAGAGAGGGAGAGGGAGTGATGAAAAAGTGAGAGAAATGAAAGAGCGAGACAGGAAGAGAGAAAGAAATTAGAGTGGTAGAGGCAAATGATTTAGCGAGAGCGAGAGACAGAGAGAGAGAGAGAGAGATGAGCGAAAGAGAGCGAGAGAGAAATATGTGAGAGGGAGAGAGAGAGAGAGAGAGCAGCAGACAGCCTAATGAAACAGGTAAATGACCTACACCAGATGGAATCTTAAGAAAAGTCGTTCTGAATAAGAGCGTCTGCTAAATGACTAGAATGTAAATGTACATAACAAATGTGTAGAGTTGCTGAGTTGCCAGTAGCACAGCAGTGGGTGATGATTTGTAGATCACATTCTCTGCTTGTTAATGGGTCACTCATACACTATGAATGAACACAAATGAAGCTATTCAAGGTGACACACGCTAGATAACAACAAGCTGAGAACAGCAGCAGTCAGATAACCCTTAGCTACTGAACTAGCTAGCTAGGCAACCAGCCAGTCAATCAACCCAATCACAAACCAACCCATCCACAAACCAACAAACCAACCAACCCACAAAACAACCCACCCACCAACAAATTAACCAACCCACCAACCAGTCAAACCACCAACCAACCAACCCACCAACCAACCAATCAACCCACAAACCAACCAACCAGCCCACCCACAAACCAAACAACAAAAACCAACACACAAACCAACCAACCCACCCACCAACCCACAAACAAACCATCCAATCCACCAGCCAGCCAGCCAGCCAGCCAGCCAGCCAGCCAGCCAGCCAGCCAGCCAACCCACAAACAAACCAACCAACCAACCCACCCACCCACCAACCAACCCACAAACAAACCAACCAACCAGCCCACCAACCCACCCACTAACCAACCAACCCACAAACCAACCAACCCACTAACTCACCCACTAACCAACCCACCCACCAACCCACAAACAAACCATCCAATCCACCAGCCAGCCAGCCAGCCAGCCAGCCAGCCAGCCAGCCAGCCAGCCAGCCAACCCACAAACAAACCAACCAACCAACCAACCCACAAACAAACCAACCAACCAGCCCACCAACCCACCCACTAACCAACCCAAAAACCAACCAACCCACTAACTCACCCACTAACCAACCCACAAACCAACCAACCAACCCACCAGCCAACCCACAAACAAACCAACCAACCCACAAACCAACCAACCCACCAGCCAAGCCACAAACAAACCAACCAACCCACAAACCAACCAACTCACCCACCCACCAGCAAACTCACTAACCAACCTACCAGCCAGTCAACTAAATGATTTGGGCCCAGGGTTTTTTCTTTCCTGGGTTGCAGGTTATTGATTGTATGAAAAGCTGTGGCACATGATGTGTCATATATCAAAGGCAGGGCATCTGTAATCTTAGCTCAAGGACACGGATAGCAGGCAGATAGACATGTGAATAAGACGGAGGGATAGTGGAGGAAGGGAGGGTGGAGAAAGGAGGAGTGGAGGGACCCTTTCTGCTATCACCACAGAGAAGATAGAGGAAGATGCACAGTACATTGTAGACCACATACCAGCACACTGCCCACCTTTCATCCCTCCCTCCCTCCTTCCAGCCCCTGTTTCCAAAACACAACATACTAGGGAGAGCAATCTTGTTGTCCATCAGGTATTTTTGGAGAAACCCCCCCCCCCCCTCTATATTGGTATGTCTATACTGTTATGCCTATATTCAAATCAAATCAGATTGTATTTGTCACATGTGCCGAATACAACACGTGTAGACTTTACAGTGAAATGCTTGCTTACAAGCCCTTAACCAGCAATGCAGTTTCAAGAAAACTACAAAAATAATAAAATAAAAGTAACAAATAATTACAGAGCAGCAGTAAATAACAATAGAGAGGCTATATACAGGGCGGTACCCGTACAAAGTCAATGTGCGGGGGCACCGGTTAGTCCAGGTAATTGAGGTAATATGTACATATGGGTAGAGTTATGAAAGTGACTTATGCATAGATAATTGGTATGTCTATATTGGTATGTCTATATTGGTTTCTATATTGGTATGTCTATATTGGTATATCTATATTGGTATGTCTATATTAGTATATCTATATTGGTATGTCTATATTGGTATGTCTATATTGATATATCTATATTGGTATGTCTATATTGGTATGTCTATATTGATATATCTATATTGGTTTCTTTATTGGTATGTCTATATTGATATATCTATATTGCTATGTCCTGATTCGTATGTCTAAATTCATATGTCTATCGTCGTATGTCTATATTCATATGTCTGTATTCGTATGTCTATATTGGTATGTCTATATTCGTATGTTTAGATCGTATGTCTATATTGGTATTTCTATATTGGTATGTCTATATTGGTATGTCTATATTGGTATTTCTATATTGGTATGTCTATATTGGTATTTCTATATTGGTATTTCTATATTGGTATGTCTATATTGGTATTTCTATATTGGTATGTCTATATTGGTATGTCTATATTGGTATGTCTATATTGGTATGTCTATATTGGTATGTCTATATTGGTATGTCTATATTGGTATGTCTATATTGGTATGTCTATATTGGTATTTCTATATTGGTATGTGTAGATTCGTATGTCTAGATTCGTATGTCTAGATTCGTATGTTTAGATCGTATGTCTATATTGGTATGTCTATATTGGTATGTCTATATTGGTATGTCTAGATTGGTATGTCTATATTGGTATGTCTATATTGGTATGTCTATATTGGTATTTCTATATTGGTATGTGTAGATTCGTATGTCTAGATTCGTATGTTTAGATCGTATGTCTATATTGGTATGTCTATATTGGTATGTCTATATTGGTATGTCTAGATTGGTATGTCTATATTGGTATGTGTAGATTCGTATGTGTAGATTCGTATGTCTGTATTTGTTTTTAGCACACTAGTTCAAGCACATTAGACTTTGATACTTAATACACAGATGGTCTGGACTCTTTCAGCCATCGTTGAAATGCAGGCATTTGTAATGCTGTCAAGTTGGCCACATCGTACGTGCTTTACTTTATAGGGTTATTTGACACGGACAACGCCACAGGAGTTGCGTGTTTTGTTATAATATACCTGTGACAGTTTATTTTCATT